>NC_072790.1:74052176-74394051 GCF_028583425.1 Eublepharis macularius
TCATAAACCTTTCCATTTCCAATTCAGATCTGATGCGCTTTCTTACCCCTCCAAATTCAAAAGATATCCCTTCCGGTAATTCCCATCTATATCTTACTTTCATGTCTTTCAAAGTCTGGACTAACACTTTGTATTTTTTCCGGTCCAAGAGCACCGATCTGGGTAACTCCTTCATGATGATAATTGTCTTGCCATCAACTATCAATGGATCTTGAAATTGCTTAGTCACTATCATTTCCCTTACATTCCTTGTCGTAAATTGCACTATCACATCCCTTGGTACCTTTCTCTGGGTCGCAAATCTGGAATTTATTCGGTACACCACATCCAGGAAAGCCACAACCTCCTCCTCCTCCTTTTCCAGGTATTCAGCTAACACTTCAGTCACCTGTTCTTGTGCTGTCTTTCCTTCTACTTCCAACAAACCTCGAAACCTCAGCTGCTTCTCCATGTATTTACTCTCCGCAACTGCCATTCTTCCCCTCATTACTCTCATATCCGTTCGCTGCGTCTCTGTAAGATTGTCCATCGCCTTCTCCACATCGTTAACTTTTTGCTGCGCTGCCTGCAAGTCGGTTTGTATCGTCTCCATTCCCTTTTTTACTTCTGCCAGCTCATTTTTAACTGTCTCTTTGACATCTTTGACTTCTTTCACCAACTCCAATTTTGTTTCTTTAAGCTCCTTTAGCATTTCACAAAATTTTTTGTCCAAGTTCTCTATGGCTGCTTGCCACTCTTTCTTCGACATCGTGGGGCTTGATTTACCTCGCTCCCACGAGTCTGCACATTTTCTTAGCTCCGTGGCGTCCAAATTGGTAGTCCTTTTAACTAATTTAAAAGTCCCAGTCCTTTAAATGAACAAAAATCGCTTCGAAAATCCAAAATGTCGGGCGTCTTTTCTCTATGGTTTCTCTGTACCCTTTTGCAATCCAAGATGTCCTACTTCCGCCCTTGCTGAAGCCAAAGCCCTTCCCTGTTCAAAAATGGCGATGCCCTTCTTCCTGTCTTCCAGTAGAGGCCGTCTCCTTCTGGCGACTCTATCACTATTACGTACTTCCTGTTTCCCGACTCTCCGCTGCAGCTCTCGCGATGGTAGAAGTTTTCCCACAGCCTGCTATCGCTTCTCAACCACAGGTATGATAAACAAATGTCTCTTTTCTGAAATTACTTCTTTTTACTTAGTCCTTTTTGGAATCTATTTCTTGCCGGGTTTCCCCCTCCTTATAGTAAGTCTGTTGCAGTTTAAAAAGTCCTTTTAAAACTTCGTTACTTTTAACAGTCCATCCCAATTCAGGAGATAGTGATCTTTACCTTTTCAAACGTCTTTCTGGGTTGTAATCACTGCTTCAATCTTAAGTTCTCTTTCCGTTTGTTTTCCCCCTGTTGAAGCTTGGGCACGAAGGTCTTATGCCAGCCGCACTGGCCCCGGGTCTGCCGCAGAGATCTATGCCGACCTGTCAAAGGGTGGGACCTCAAGGGTCGAGAGAGAATCCTTAGCGCAGAACCCCCCCTCGCCCGAGATCAACGCGCCCTGAGGTCTTTGAGCGTTCTTTGCCTGTTCTCCGCCTGAGAGCAGGTGGCCGGGGGCTATTTGTGCCCCTCCGGCCGCTGAAACGGCAGCCCGGTCAGCTCTGCACTTAGAGTTGCGTTAGACCTCCATGGATCCCAAACCGGAAGTCTCGGCATTTTCCCACGGACTGCCGGTTCGGGGTTCGTGGGCTTCCACGGACCACGGTCCATGAACTTTTAACGGACCAGGCCCGGTTCGAGAACCAGTTCGAGAACCGGTTCGAGTCAGAAAAGCCTTGGTTTTCCCACAGATTCACTTCAGTCGACTTTCCCCACCAAAGGTTCTCATGTAACACTCCTTGATTAGCACTTTTCCAAAGAGTCAAACAACAATTTCCCCTCCCCTATTCTGACTGACCCTTACCCGCCCTTGGGGGAAGGAGGGAGACTTGTGCTCCTGTCCAGGAGAGGGGGCTGCCCACAAAACCCACCTACATGGGGCTGCATCAACAAGAGATGACCTCCCTGGGGGCGGGGAGACCAACTCTCCATGATGGGAAATGAATGGAATGAATGAAATGCTTGAATGAAAGCCAACTCCGCAACAGGAGATCATGCAGCAATTCAAAGGCCCCTTGCTGGAATGGAAGGCACGCGAGGGAGGGAAAGGATGTCTTCCACACCTTGAGGGAAGAAAACTCATGCTACCCTGTTCAGAAGGAGCCTCTTTGGGCAGTGGACAACGAGTCCCATTTCAGTGACGTGGTGTGTCAGCTTGCTTGCTTTCAAGCAAGCTGACCTGGGCCACTGTCCTCCTTGTCACCGGACTTGGGGAATGACCCTCAGAGGGGCCCTTGCGGTTGCAGGAGCAGGACGGTCGCCGACGAAACCCACTTCACCGAACGTGGCGGCGTTGGCAAAGGAAGGATATGATGGTTGGGGTTAGAGTGGCCGGCGGCCACCATGTGGGAGAGGTGGGTTTCGATGGGCGGCCACCACGTCGGAGAGGTGGGCTTTGATAGCAGCTGCCCCCTCCCTGTGGGGGCCCCCTTCAATGGCCCCGGTTGGGCTTTGAGTGGCCGGCCCAGAGGGCGGCCACCATGTCGGAGAGGTGGGTTTAGTCGGCGGCTGCCCCCTCCCTGCAGGGGCCCCCTTCAATGGCCCCAGTTGGGCTTCGAGTGGCCAGCCCAGAGGGCGGCCACCACGTCAGAGTGGTGGGTTTCGACGGCGGCCGCCCCCTCCCTGCAGGGGCCCCCTTCAATGGCCCCGGTTGGGCTTCGAGTGGCCAGCCCAGAGGGCGGCCACCACGTCAGAGTGGTGGGTTTCGACGGCGGCTGCCCCCTCCCTGCGGGGGCCCCCTTCAATGGCCCTGGTTGGGCTTTGAGTGGCCGGCCCAGAGGGCGGCCACCACATCAGAGAGGTGGGTTTCAATGGTGGCCGCCCCCTCCCTGCGGGGGCCCCCTTCAATGGCCCCGGTTGGGCTTCGAGTGGCCGGCCCAGAGGGCGGCCACCACGTCGGAGAGGTGGGCTTTGACGGCGGCCGCCTCCTCCCTGCAGGGGCCCCCTTCAATGGCCCCAGTCGGGCTTCAAGTGGCCGGCCCAGAGGGTGGCCACCATATCGGAGAGGTGGGTTTAGTCGGCAGCCGCCCCCTCCTGCAGGGGCCCCCTTCAATGGCCCAAGTTGGGCTTCGAGTGGCCGGTCTAGAGGGCGGCCACCACGTCAGAGTGGTGGGTTTCGACGGCTGCCGCCCCCTCCCTGTGGGGGCCACCTTCAATGGCCCTGGTTGGGCTTCGAGTGGCTGGTCCAGAGGGCGGCCACCATGTCGGAGAGGTGGGTTTTGACAGCGGCCGCTCCCTCCCTGCGGGGGCCCACTTCAATGGCCCCGGTCGGGCTTCGAGTGGCTGGCGAGACGGCAGCCGCCAAGACAGGGAGGTGGGTGCTGGCAGTGGCCTGGCCTCACCCCTCCTTGCACATGCCCTGCAGTCTGCTGAAACTGGCCTCTGCACTCGGGGGGGGGCTGCGCTTGCAGGAGCAGGATGGTTGCCGACGATACCCACTTCACCGAACGTAGTCGGCAATGAAGCTCATGCTTTTGCAACAGTCACTCCTCCCCACACCTGGAGGAAGCGAGCGGAATCAGCCTCACCACTCGGAGGGGCCCCTGTGCTCGCAGGAGCAGGACGGTCACCGACAACACCCACTTCACCAAACGTGGTGCAGTCCACAAAGGCAACTCATGTGCTTGCCACCCCCCCCTTCCCCACGGTTGGACATAACCAATGGAACTCCTTCCTCCCAATTGGGGGGGGTGACATGACAGGTACCATGGAAAGAAGTTGAAGCCCACTAATTTGGAGGGTGGGAAATCCTGGGGTGCAGTTGCCAGCCCAGAACAGCACGAGGAACCCACCTCACAGACTTGGTGGCCGTGACCAAAGCATTCCCCAACTTCCGTTGCCAAGCACTGGAGGGAGGGCCAGAGACAATGAGGGAGTGCCTAGCACAGGGGAATTAGCAGGCATCTTCCTGCAACACATGATTGTGATGGGTAGTGCACCAATTGAAGGCAGCTTGCCTGGAACCCACTGTCAGGTCCAGTATATATCTAAACTATACTGACTCCATTTTCTAATGCTTTTAGTGTTTAAGTGTTTTCTCCTCAGGTGCACCAGTTCCCAGGCAGCATTCCCACCAGAGGAGACTGTTTTGTCTAACACCGTTCCACCAAGCATTGGCCTTGAAGGAGAGCAGCTTCCCAGGACTGAAAGATGTTGTTTTGAGAACTGTGGGGGGAGGCTGTTCCAGATGGGTATTGTTACTCTGTATCCTATGCTTGCTCTTCATTGGTAACAATGATCATGTACCATCCTGAGTCTCCTATTCAGGACAGTGGACTATAATGGACCTTTTCTGCAATAAAGCTTCCTTTGCCAGACATTGGACTTATTCTTGCTTCTAAAGGGAATCTTGCAGAGAGTGCCTTATCTAGCCACAGTCTGACATTTTGTTACCAATCATGTCTGAGTCGGGCCCAGCGGAATCCAAGGTTGTCCCGGACAGGGATCCTTTGTTTGATCCGTATGCGTCTCCCGACAATCAACCGGTGCAAGCCCAAGACTCCCAGGAGCTGGGAGCAACCGGGAACGGAACCGGAGCCTCCACTTCCACCCTGCCTCTCATCGACTTCAGTACTCGGAACGAGACTGAAAGCGACCTCGGGGCAAGGCCGAAAGCAACCGCTCTCCCCTTGATCTCGGTACCCACCCCGTCGGAGTGGGGAGCCAGACCCCGAGAAACCAGAGAGCGCCGGGCAGGTGGACTCCATCCACGAGTCTCGATGGACGGGCGCCGAAGCCTAGAAACCGTCCCGGAGCTAGATAGCAGCCAACCATGGCGATATTGGAACAGGACGTTTGAGCAGACGGAGGGGGACACGTCTCGCCGCGGCGCCCTGAGTTGGGATTATTCCGAACTTGCTCCGTGGAAAGAGCCAACGGAAGTCCCTGAACAAAGTTGGGAGCAGATACAAGGTCGCACCTATGCGGTAGATACCAGCATCTCGGCCGTGACGGGTATGGCCAAGGGAATTCTAGCCGCGAGGTCGCGAATAGTTCAAGGGGACCCCCCTCCGTGGGGCCCTTTCTCCCCGGTGAGTACAACGAATGAAGGTTCCCTGAGCGAACAACCGGGGCCAAGTCGAATGCAACAGTTAGAAGCTAAGCTGATGGATATGGAAGAAAGTTTGGCTCACGCCATTCATTTAATTTCCTCAATGGGAGCAGGAGAAAGACTGTCTCCTGAAGAGATGGCGATACAGATAGCTACCCTCCAAAGTGTCATCTCCTATCCGATGGAGGAAGTTCAGCAGCGGTCGTCACCTACCGGCGAGGGGGGCACCTATCCTGGCGAATCGGGAGAACAACCCAAGGAACTTCCCACACAGCGGGACATTCCACCGAGAAGGGATAACCCGGTTGTGCCACCCGGTGAGACTCCCATCGAACCTCCCATCACGGGAGGGGATGTGCCGCCAGACGAGACCCCCGTTGAGAGGCCTACGGAAGGGGAGGAAAAGCCAAGAGATACACCGGTGTTACCCCCCCATACTTCTCCTATAACGGTCCGGCCGGACCAAGCGGGAGCACCCGCGGCTCCATCCGAGGAGGGAGCCCCTGATCAACCGCGAGAAACTGTTCCCGTCGGGCAACCTTCGGGAGACGGTCTACCAGCGCCACGAGGCCAGCCGATGCTTCCCAGAATAACAACGCCTGGAGGGGCAAGCCCGCGCGGCCTTCCACCCGTTCGACCCTCGCCGCTGCGGCCCCTCTCACCTCGACCGCGGCTCATACCGCTGCAGCAGCCCCAGGACCAGCCCGTCTTACCACCTCCGAATCAACCGGGAAGGCCCGCACCTCTACGGCACCTCCAACCCCCTCCTCCGCGGCCGATCTCCACTCAACCACACCAGCTGCCTCCACCTCGACAGCTGCCGCCAACGCCTCCTGTGTTACCAGCCAGGCCAAGATTGCCACCACCTACTCGCCCGCCACTACAGCCTCCGGCCCAACCGAGACCACCCCCGGCAGCTCCACCACGGCAACCTCCGCCGGCACCGCCGGTTCAACCGCCGCCAGTGCAGCCGCCGCCGTTGCCCCGACCGAGACTCCAGTTACCTCCTCCCGCGCCCCAGGAGCAATTAAGACTGCCGATGGACTTCTACCCAGCGCCTGCTCCGAGACAAGAGCTCCCGATGGGCTGGGTGAAGTTGGAAGCCACCTTCGATGGGGATCCCTCCAAACTGGGATTTTTCTTGGTACAAGTGGTGCAGTTTTTCAACCGGTGGGGGCACCTTTTTGGCAGTGAGGCTAGCCAAATTGAACATCTTGGATCTCGTTTACAGGGCAAGGCAGCAGATTGGTATGTAGGACTGTACAATGTTGGGGCCCCAGAACTTGATACTCTCCAGGGGTTAGTGGATGCCATCCGAGCACAATATGAAGACCCCTTAGAGGAAACCCGGGCCCGAACAGAATTGCAAGCTATCAAACAAGGCAGCATGTCAGCCAGAGACTATGTCACAAAATTCCGACAATTAGCAGCCAAGTGCCCCAGGTGTGAGGAGTCCACAAAAATTATTCTGTTCAAACAAGGACTTAATCCGAGACTTTTGGACAGAGCCCTCATGCAAGACAATCCCCCTACGCTGTTAGGTTGGATTCAACTTGTTTGCGAAGTGGAGAATCGCATTTTAGAAGTCCGTTTGGTTGAGCAACAACAACACGCGGGACAAAGAAGACCATTGACCTTACAGAAGGGAGTACGGGGAGCTGGCTATGCCACCCGTGGAGCGAGAGATGCTAGATGGCAACAAGGGCTGTGTTTGCAATGCGGACAGGCTGGTCACTTTGCAGCACAATGCCCCTACCGGCCTGTGCAAAGACCTCCGCTTCAATTACGGCGTCCAACCCTTGCTCCGTTCCCTACGCTCCAACGCCCGACTCCAGCTCCACGAGCAAACAGAGGCCGCGGCGCTTCCCAAAGGCCAGCCTCGGAGAGAGGGCTGGAAGCGGAAGAAGTTATGGAATACGATCCCGCTTCCCCATCTGCAGAAGTCAATCCAGAAAGTCCCCAGTCGGGAAACGAGATGGATCTGTCGTAAAAGGGCCCAAACGACAGATCCGCCCCAAGCCCGTCCCTGCACGGAACCGGCCACCTGGGTCCATTTTATTCATGCCAGTGACTCTAATCAACCCAGAGAGAAAAATGCACATTCGGGTGCAAGCTCTTATTGACTCGGGCTGCTCAAGAGACATCATAGCCCCAGCTCTAGTCAATGGACTGGTCTTACCAACTCGGGATTTACAAAATCCAGTAATCTTTGAACAAATGGATGGTACCAACATGAATCCAGTCACGACTGAAACCATCCCGGTGATCACAGGCATGGGACAACATTGGGAAAAGAGGTCCTTTGTCATCAGCTCTACTGCCAAGTACCCGTTAATTCTAGGCAGCAAATGGCTATGTGATCACAATCCCTACATAGACTGGGCTCAAGGATGTATTACCTTCAGTCATGCCAACTGTAAAAATCACCGTTGGAATCAAAACTGGGGCGAAGACCCAACTTATAAAGAAAAGGCCCTCCTCACCCAAGAAGAAGTCAACCAAATACCAGAACCGTACTGGCCTTTTCTAAATGCTTTCTCTGAGGAGGAAGCTGATGCTCTACCCCCGCACCGACGAACAGACTGTGCGGTGGAAATTTTACCCGGAGCCTCACTGCCTAAAGGACGACTCTATCCCATGAGTCTCCATGAACGTGAAGAGCTCCGGAAATTCATCGACACCAACCTCCAACGAGGGTTCATCCGCCCAGCCTCTAGCCCCCACGCCGCTCCAGTTCTCTTCGTGAAAAAGAAGGATGGGGGACTCAGACTGTGCACGGATTTCCGAGGACTGAATGCAGTATCCACCAACAACGCCTATCCTATACCGCTCATCCGAGACCTTCTCAACGTCGTGGCCCAAGGTAAGATCTTTACGAAATTAGATCTAAAAGATGCTTACTTCCACGTTCGTATCAAGGCAGGGGATGAGTGGAAAACCGCGTTTAATACGCCCCTCGGACAATATGAATACTTAGTTATGCCTTTTGGATTGACGGGAGCCCCGTCTGTATTCATGTCCATGATAAACGAAGTTCTACATGAATTTCTGTACAAAGGGGTGGTGGTGTACCTTGATGATGTTTTAATTTATTCTGACACCGAGGAAGAACATATTCAAATGGTACAAAAGGTCCTAGCCACCTTGATGAAGAATAAACTGCCCATCAAATTGTCCAAATGTGAATTCCATAAAACCGAACTCACTTACCTGGGGTATTGTATCTCCCAAGAGGGGTTGAAAATGGATCCAGCCAAAATACAGGCGATCCAGGATTGGCAAACACCCACCACCCGCAAAGAACTGCAATCCTTCCTGGGTTTTGCCAACTTCTATAGAGACTTCATAGCAAATTTCGCCCAAACCACACTCCCCTTAACAGAATTGCTGAAAACCAAAGATAAAGGGGACCAAGCCAAAAAACCCTCTTCTAAACTACAATGGACCCCCGATTGCCAAACGGCCTTCGAATGCCTTAAAAAGCAATTTGTAACGGAACCCATCCTCTCCCACCCCAACGAACAGTCCCCCTTCATAGTACAGGTCGACGCCAGCGATACGGCGATAGGGGGGGTTTTGCTACAGAAGGGGGAGGATGGGAAATTGCGGCCTTGTGCATTCTTGTCTAGAAAGTTCTCGGAGGCGGAAAGGAATTGGAATGTGTGGGAGAAGGAAGCCTTTGCAGTGAAAGCAGCCCTTACCAACTGGAGGCATTGGCTGGAGGGGGCGAGATACCCTTTCGAGGTCTGGACAGATCATAAAAACTTGGAGGCCCTCCGAAGCCCACGCAGACTGAATGCCAAGCAATTGCGGTGGGCGGAATTCTTTTCCAAATTCAACTTCACCCTCAATTATCTCCCGGGCAAAACTAACTTTTTGGCGGACGCCCTGTCGCGCATGCCCCAACATAAGAGCAAACGGGCGGAGACTGTCGACACGGTCTTCTCGCCTACACAACTTGGGGGCGTGGTGACTACTCGCAGCCGTGCTAAGCAGCCCCTCCCGGCCAACCAAGAATGGAAATCGAAACTTAAAACTGAAGTGGAAAAGGAGGGGGATAAAGCTCCGCGAAACAAACTAACCCAATCCCCACAGGGGGATTGGCTAGCTGGGAGCAAGTTTTATGTCCCAGACAGCCTTAAGCTGGAAGTCTTGCAGCGCTGTCATGATGCTCCCACTGCTGGACATTATGGGTACCTGAAAACTTTACACCTAGTTCAAAGACAATTCTGGTGGCCGGGCATGCGCAAAGACATTTCCCAATACGTTAGTTCCTGCCCTGTTTGCCTCAGCGCAAAAACCAGAAAAGGGAAACCTCCGGGTCTCCTGCAACCATTGGAAACGCCGAACAGGCCCTGGGAAGTGATCTCCATGGACTTTATCACTGATCTACCTATTTCAAAAGGACATAATTGTATTTTAGTTGTGGTAGATCTGTTCTCCAAACAAGCCCATTTTATCCCCTGTACTGCTATACCCTCCGCTCGAAAACTAGCGGATCTGTTTCTAAAACACATCGTAAAATTACATTCTTTTCCGTCCAAGGTGATTTCGGATCGCGGCGGACAGTTCGTTGCCAACTTCTGGCGGGAGCTTTTGAAAATGTTGAATATTGAACAAGGCATCAGTTCAAGCCACCACCCACAAACCGACGGGCAATCCGAAAAAACAAACCAAATATTAGAACAGTTCCTTCGTTGCTACATCAATTTTCAACAAGATAACTGGGTGGACCTTCTCCCTCTAGCCGAATTCTCCTATAACAACAGTGTACACGCTTCAACGGGAGAAGCCCCCTTCAAAATTGTATACGGGACTCACTTCAATCCCTTCCCATTGGACGCACCCCCTCTCCATTCCTCTAAATTGCCAGATGTATCCTCATGGTGGGGGGAGGCGGTGCAGCAGTGGACTATTATTAAGAGACACCTTGAAAAAGCCAAACTGGATTACAAAAAATACGCAGATCGCCATCGTGTGGCCGAATGGGAATTACAACCAGGAGATCATGTGTATATTTCCACAAAAAACCTAAAGCTAGCTCAGACCAGCCGCAAACTCGCTCTGAAATTCTTAGGACCTTTTCCTGTGCGCAAGGTAATAAATAAAGTGACTGTTGCTGTAACTTTACCCAAGAATCTGCGCCATGTGCATGATACGTTCCATGTCAGCCTTTTGAAGAAAGCTCCCACCGACAACAAATGGCATATCAAAGCTCCACCCATTCCAACTTTAATTGACGACCAAATACACTATGAGGTACAACAAATTTTGGACTCTAAACTCAAACGAAATCAGCTTTTTTACCTCATTAGATGGAAGGACTTTGATTCTGGATACGATGAATGGGTGAACTCTGCACATGTTCATGCTCCTAGATTAACCAAAGCTTTTCATACTCGCTACCCATATAAACCAGGGGGGGATCTATTTTAAGGGGGGCAGAAATGTCAGGTCCAGTATATATCTAAACTATACTGACTCCATTTTCTAATGCTTTTAGTGTTTAAGTGTTTTCTCCTCAGGTGCACCAGTTCCCAGGCAGCATTCCCACCAGAGGAGACTGTTTTGTCTAACACCGTTCCACCAAGCATTGGCCTTGAAGGAGAGCAGCTTCCCAGGACTGAAAGATGTTGTTTTGAGAACTGTGGGGGGAGGCTGTTCCAGATGGGTATTGTTACTCTGTATCCTATGCTTGCTCTTCATTGGTAACAATGATCATGTACCATCCTGAGTCTCCTATTCAGGACAGTGGACTATAATGGACCTTTTCTGCAATAAAGCTTCCTTTGCCAGACATTGGACTTATTCTTGCTTCTAAAGGGAATCTTGCAGAGAGTGCCTTATCTAGCCACAGTCTGACACCCACCTCTCCAATGTGGTGTGCCAGTTGGCAAGGTGCCTGCTTGATTGGCACAGGACTATGGCCTTCATAAAGGTCAACCTTCCCAGAAGGCTGTGTCACCTCCAGTCAACCGAAAACCCACCTCACTGACGCGGGGAGTGGGAGAAAAGAGGAGATTGTATGGTGTCATGATGAGACAGAGAGAGCATGAAAAGAAGAGATGGAATAAGATGCGGCAAAAGAGGCTGGCCGAAGAGAAAACATTGGAGAATGTTATTCAGAAGAAAGTGACAGCTGAGAAAACCCCTCCGCAGGGAGGCCTTCTCCTATTAAACTCCAGTTTTATTTTGCATGGAATAGCCATTTATTTTGGAAAAAAATGGCTTTTGGGTTGCCACAGCTATCAGGAATCCCACCTCTACAACGTTGTGTCCAGGATGGGAAGGTACTAGGGTCAACCCCCACCTGCCTTCCCTCACATGTTGGGGGAAGAACAGTTCTAGCGCCCCTCCTTGAAGGACCCTCTCACATCCTCGGGGGAAAGGACAGTCTCACCAACAAAGTGACTTCCCTTCCACCTGTCAACCAGAGAGCAGCAACACACTTCTCCAACGTGACAGCTGCGACAGAATGGAAGAGTGCCCCTGAAAAACATACTTCTAAAGGTTGAGTTGAGGATAAAAGGGAGGCAAGTATCTAGGTGGTCACCAAGAAAAGTCACCACTCCCATGGTGTCTCCAGCACAAGCAAGGGGAAGGACAGCAAGAAGACGCAACCATTTCCCATGTCTACAATGTGGTGGCAGCTGCAGCAGAACATCCAGAAAAGGAAGACATAACAACCACATGTTGGACATGTGTAATCCCACTTTGACGAGAAGATGCCCCCCCCCCCGGTTGAGAGATAAGTCCACTGTCAGAGTCAGAACCCACCTCCTCAACGGGCCAGGTGCATCTGAATGGACAGGAACACATGCCTTCCCCATCTTCGGGGAAGGCTACTAGAACTCCACTTTTGGGAGAACGCCTCCCACACAGAAAGGGATGTGGATGGAGGAATGGAGGGAAGGTGGTGGTGGTGGTGATCCAAATAGTAGCCGACGCCTTGCGTCTCTGCAACCCCTCTACAGCTGCACTCAGTCAGAGATGGCCTACTTACCGCTGGCTGTCTCCCCTTTCTAGGAGCGCTACCTGTTGACAAAGCCCACCTCTTCAATGGGGCAACCGTGACTTGAACCCTCCCTGATGGTAGGGGAGGGCGGTACCAATCCCCGCATGTCAGGTGATTTGGAAGCTGGCCCAACATGGAGATGACATGGCAGTTGGTGAAAACCTCTCTGAGATGTGATGGCTTCCACAGGAAGACTTCCACTTTCCGAACCGTGAGAATTGCTGCTAGAGTGTCCAGGAGGAGGGTTCCTTCGCCCGGGGTTCATGCAGCATCCAGATTATACGGTCTCTGACAGCCCAAGCCTTCAGGGCCCAGATTGATGCATTTGTCCCCATGGAAAGGCACGTGGATTAAAGGAGCCACAGAGCGAGTGTGACAGACAGAAGACACCTCGCCAATGTGGTTTCTTGGGCGGGAAGGTGCCTGCATGGTGGGGGCAAGGAAAATACATGTCCTTCCGAAAGCTCAACCTCCCCAGAACACCATGTAGGAACAACAACCCCTTACGCCTATCTTCATCCAACCGAAACACACCTCACTGATGTGGTGGCCACAGGGAAAGTGCAGGTCACCGGTGTCATGCCAAAAACGGTCCTGTCAGAGGAGATAGATCAGGAAGCAGCCAAAGAGACTTGCCTAGAAGACTAGGTGGCACAAATATTCCCTCTGTAAAAGCGGCCTCTCTGCTGGAGGAGGGGGCGAAAAGGCAGAGGAAGGAAAGTACAGCCCCGCTCAATGAGAGCATTGCCATCAATGTTGTCCACAGTGGACCGCAGCCGGAACGCACCTCTCTGACATGGTATGTGTACTGTGGGCCTGAGTCTGCCCAGCCCAAGAACATCCCTCGTGACCAGATGGAGTGGTGACAGGAAAGCTTGCATTTCAGATACCATGATTCATTGGCACAGCATCCATCACCCTGACACACACAGGGATGTGAGGCATGGAACATGGAATGGAGGAGCCTGCCGTCCTCAAAGCACCACCAGGACAGTGCTTTCAATCGACTGTCCAAACAACTCACCTCCACGACGGAGCAGAAAGGAACAGGGCAGAGGATGGATGAGAAAGTGACAGCTGAAAAACCCTTGTCCGATGGGAATCCGCCAGGGAGGCCTTCTCCCATCAAACTCCAGTTTTACTTTGAGAAGCCAAAATGAAAAACCAAGGGGGTGCCACAGGCATCCGGAATCCCACCTCAACGATGTGTTGACCACCATACGAGTATATTTCCCCACAGGGTCTCTGGAAGCGCAAGCCTTCAGACCCCAGACAAGTGCATATTCCTCTGGCCACAAGGAAGACCACCTGCCAACCAGACCTGCCCCTGTGATGTGGGGACCACCATAGACGGACAGGACTTTGTCATCAGGAGGAGGATACCAGGGACAGGGCTTGTCATCAGGAGGAGGATACCAGGACAGGGCTTGTCGTCAGGAGGAGGATACCAGGGACAGGGCTTGTTGTCAGGAGGAGGATACCAGGGACAGGACGTGTCGTCAGGAGGAGGGGGATACCAGGGACAGGACGTGTCGTCAGGAGGAGGATACCAGGACAGGGCTTGTCATCAGGAGGAAGATACCAGGGACAGGACGTGTCCTCCGGAGGAGGGGGAGGTTCCCCCCGTTCCCGACAGGCCAAAATAGAGTGCGCTGGTATTCTCACCGAGGGTGGAAAAAGAGGCCACATTCACCCAGGGGAAGCCTGATCCCACACCTACAAGGTGACCACACCTGAAGTTCCGGCTTAGCGTAAACTTAGCAGCAGCCGCCCTCACCCACCTTCCTGCCTTGCCAGAAAGGGACAACAGTCATGCCTTAGACTGTTTCTACAACATACAAATTCTAATGGAAGTAGTAGAGTTTATAAAGAATAAGAGGAAGTACTTAGAAGGTGCCAGGGACAGGGCTTGTCATCAGGAGGAGGATACCAGGGACAGGACGTGTCGTCAGGAGGAGGATACCAGAGACAGGGCTTGTCGTCAGGAGGAGGATACCAGGAACAGGACGTGTCGTCAGGAGGAGGATACCAAGGACAGGACATGTCATCAAGAGGAGGATGCCAGGGACAGGGCTTGTCATCATGAGGAGGATACCAGGGACAGGACGTGTCATCAGGAGGAGGATAACAGGGACAGGACTTGGCTGGAAATGCCCCCCCCAAGTCACCCACTATTTATGGAGTGAAAAAGGCTTTGAAAGGAGTGAAGCGGAGAGAGCCCCCCCAAACGTGCTGCCAGTGGTCCTAGGGTGGGTGTTTCACAGAGGCCAGCAGCAGTCGTCCCCCTGCACCTCAAAAGCCAGGCTGGAAATGTCCCCCCAAGTCACCCACTATTGAGGGAGTGAAAGGCTTTGAAAGGAGTGAAGCAGAGAGCCCCCCAAAGTGAGCTGCCGGCGCGGGGTGGGGGGAATAGGAGCGAGCTGCCGGTCACCAGAGAGTAGGTGTTTCACAGAGGCCAGGAGCAGTCTCCCCCTTGCACCTCAAAAGCCAGGCAGGAAATGTCCCCCCAAGTCACCCACTATTGAGGGAGTGAAAGGCTTTGAAAGGAGTGAAGCAGAGAGAGCCCCCCAAAGCGAGCTGCCAGTCACCAGAGAGTAGGTGTTTCACAGAGGCCAGGAGCAGTCTCCCCCTTGCAACTCAAAAGCCAGGCAGGAAATGTCCCCCCAAGTCACCCACAATTGAGGGAGTGAAAGGCTTTGAAAGGAGTGAAGCAGAGAGCCCCCCAAAGCGAGCTGCCAGTCACCAGAGAGTAGGTGTTTCACAGAGGCCAGGAGCAGTCTCCCCCTTGCACCTCAAAAGCCAGGCAGGAAATGTCCCCCTGAGTCACCCACTATTGAGGGAGTGAAAGGCTTTGAAAGGAGTGAAGCAGAGAGCCCCCCCAAAGCGAGCTGCCGGTCACCAGAGAGTAGGTGTTTCACAGAGGCCAGGAGCAGTCTCCCCCTTGCACCTCAAAAGCCAGGCAGGAAATGTCCCCCCAAGTCACCCACAATTGAGGGAGTGAAAGGCTTTGAAAGGAGTGAAGCAGAGAGCCCCCCCCAAAGCGAGCTGCCGGTCACCAGAGAGTAGGTGTTTCACAGAGGCCAGGAGCAGTCTCCCCCTTGCACCTCAAAAGCCAGGCAGGAAATGTCCCCCAAGTCACCCACTATTGATGGAGTGAAAGGCTTTGAAAGGAGTGAAGCAGAGAGAGCCCCCCAAAGTGAGCTGCCAGTCACCAGAGAGTAGGTGTTTCACAGAGGCCAGGAGCAGTCTCCCCCTTGCACCTCAAAAGCCAGGCAGGAAATGTCCCCCCGAGTCACCCACTATTGAGGGAGTGAAAGGCTTTGAAAGGAGTGAAGCAGAGAGCCAGGGGCGGTGCTAGGGTTTGCCGCGCTCGCGGCTGGCCGGCCAAGCGCCTCCCCGCGCACGAGCACGCGCGCACCTTCCTGCGTGATGATGTCATGTGTGACGTCATCACGGGAGTGCATGTGCCGCCGCCGGCCCGATCACTGCGGCGGGTGGCCTCCGAGCTCTCCCGCTCGGTTGCCTCCGCTGCATCAGATGCCTGCCCGCGGTGGCTGTGCCCGGCCGGGGGCTTGTGCTGGCGGCGGCGGCGGTGCGGGGTGGGAGGAATAGGAGGCTTCTGCTTTGGGGGGCGCGCTCTCGCCCCCCGTGCCTCTTCCAGCGCTCCCTCCGGCACCCCGCGCCTGCGGCCACCGCCTACCTGGCCTCAATAGCCTCGCCGCCCCTGCAGAGAGCCCCCCCAAAGCGAGCTGCCGGTCACCAGAGAGTAGGTGTTTCACAGAGGCCAGGAGCAGTCTCCCCCTTGCACCTCAAAAGCCAGGCTGGAAATGTCCCCCCAAGTCACCCACTAAAATGGCTTTGAAAGGAGTGAAGCAGAGAGAGCCCCCCCAAAACGTGCTGCCGTAGGTGTTTCACAGAGCCTAATAGCAGTCTTCCTCCCCTTGCATCTCATCAGCAGCCAAAAAAAAAAAAGTGGGGGAATGAAGGCAAGAACTCAAGCAGGCAACGCCCAAAGCTGCCTTGCACCCACTGTGCGTCTGTGAGCGGGGTGGCGTCACAGCACAATAGAACCCACCAGCAACCCAGAAAAAAGGAAGAGATTTGGGGGGGGAGGGGGGATTAAGTCCGAGAAGAACCCAAGGACTCAAAACGCAGAAAGAAATCAGAGTAACCCGATAGTGCAGTAAAAGGATTTTTTAAAAAGTGCTCTAGAATAGAAACGATGAGGAAAAAATTAAACAGGAATGGAGAAAAGAGAAAGCTCTCTTGCACCAGAAGCCCCAAAGCCCAGCTAAGGCACAAGCGCAGCCAAAAAAGAACGTGGGAAAATGAAGGCAAGAACTCAAGCAGACAACGCCCAAAGCTGCCTTGCACCCACTGTGGGTCTGTGAGTGGGGTGGCGTCACAGCACAATAGAACCCACTGGCAACCCAGAAAAAAGGAAGAGATTTGGGGGGGGGAGGGGGGATTAAGCCTGAGAAGAACCCAAGGACTCACAACGCAGAAAGATATCAGCGCGGTAAAAGGATTTTTAAAAAAGTGCTCTAGAATAGAAAGGAGGGGAAATGGAGACAAGAGAAAGCTCTCTTGCAGCTGAAGCCCCAAAGCCCCAAGGCACAAGCCGCGCTCTCACACACGCACACACAAAAATTCCCCACAGCAAGCAGTTGCTAAGCTAGAACTAACTCGTGTCCCCGCGCCAGGAGAATGGAGCCGACGCTTTGCGCGCGTTGTCTTTTATACAGAAAGGGTGATCTCTGTTTGGCTGACAGAGCTGCCAATCAAGGTTTCCTGGGCTAAGATTGGCGTGTTCCAAACAGGGAAGGTGGTTCCACCGTTGCCTAGGAAATTGTTTGAGCAGGAATCCTGGCATGACGGGCCAACGGACACACGGACAGAAAGCCCCAATGTTCGGTGTTTTCGGGAGAAAAACACAAGCCCACGGCCCGCGTGTTCGTGAAGCACGAACTGGGTAAGTTCGTGACGAAATTAGGTCCGTTATGAGGACCGTGCCCACCTCTAGTTGAGAGTCTATTTCCATTGCTGGTATGAAAGCTTTTTAGAGCAGAGTTTTAGAAGAGCCACGTTACACAAAGAATGGTGTATCCAGCTGTATGTGCAAATGTGTGAAGTACTAGGAAGCTGACATCTCAGTCTGACTTTTATCCTACAAAATGCAGCCAAAGTGGGGGTGGCGTGAAATTGCTTCTCCTTTTAGTTAGTGACGCTGCACTGATGGAGGAAGTGGAGGAGTGATCATTTTATCTCCTTTTCCTTCCTCATTGAAGCCTTTTGATTTTCTAAGGGTCAAAAGGAATTGCAGGTGTGTAAATGTGGAGGTGGGGGGATTTTGGAAAAATCTGCATGCCTTTTGTAGGCTCTTCATAGGACACAAGCCATCACTTGGATGTGTTTTTGATACAGTTTATTTCCAAGTAAAGTTGTTTCACAGCATAAGACTCCAAGATTACAGGGTCTCTGACAATGTATTTGAAAGTCTGTATGAAATCCACAGTAAATATGTTCATAATTTGGGTCCCAGCCAGTGAACCTAAGCACATTAACTCAAGGAGAATTCCCTGACTATCAAATGGGTTTAGTACTATGGGACAAGTCAGCTGAAATACTAAAACTGGACACCAAAATCCTCAGTGCACATATCATGATCTAGCAAGGGAAAGCTGTGCATGTTAGCAGGCTTTTGCATGCGTTTTCCTTGTTCATTTAGTAATTACACATGTAGACTGAAAGCAGGTGCACTTCTAGACCCAAGTTATCTAGTGTAATACCAATTCACACTCAAGAGTGTTGATGTGCATTTGCAACTGTCTGGAAATACAAATGGGAATGAACTTTCCAATTTGTTCTCTCTGTCTACCACTCACCCAGAAATGTGGAGCGTAAAATCAACAAGCCTGTTTGGAAATGTGTTTATCATAAAGGTATACTTATGAAGATGATGTGGTTGGGTGTGATTTGAATTTAATTGTTTTTTTACAGCCTTTGTAACCTGTCTCAAGGCAATTAGATGACCATGCATATAAAGTAAATGTTTAAAATTGCCACAGAACTAGGATACAACTGAATTCTCTCTTAGTTAACTAGGGATTGTCTAAACATGTTTCTTTACATATTTAATCAGTTTTAAGTGGTTTGACCCAATGGAAGCATTATTCTGATGGCCTTTTTGCCAATTTACCACTGAGAATACAAATTGTGTGTCAAGTTATTGGTGTCAGTGGCACCTTCGTAATTCAGCCTACAATCTTGAGGTAAGAGCCAGTGAAACTCATGGAATATACTTCCAAATAAACATGCACAAGATTAGGCTATTTATCTGACTTTAATCGTAACCAGTGGAACTACATGAAAAGAGGGCTTCAGATGCTGCGGTTAAAATAATCCCAAACTATGTTCTTCATTGTACAAAGAACTGACTATGGTTTCTGCACTTGGAGAACACCAGTGTATCATTTTTATCCATCCTTTACGTTAATTTAACATTACCATTTACATACAGAGAAAATGAAGTAAAGGCTGATAAGAAGTGATATTGCCCTGTTAACTCAATTTGTTTTTGTGTTGTGGTGGATAGTGCCATCAAGACATAGCTGACATATGGTGACCTCTAGTAGGATTTTCATGGCAAGAGATTAACAGAGAGAGTTTGTCATTGCCTGCCTCTGCAAGCCCTAGTCTTTGCTGGAGGTTTCCCATCCAATTACTAACCAAGGTCGACCCTGCTTAGCTTCTGAGACTTGATTAGATTGGGCTGGCCTGGACTATACAGGTCAGGGTCAATTTGTTTGTGTTGCCTCAGCTTTGTTGCTGAGACCAGCTTTATGACTTGGCATTTAAGTAGGTAAACAAGACTCTGTCCATCTCAGTACAAACATCAGAGAGCCAGTAAAGGAAAAAGGGCCACACCTAATTCAATCATGCTAACTGGAGCAGAATAAGCATCTCAGGGAGTCACCATACTTTGCCCAGTGTGTGGCACTAAGGACCCACAGTAATTAGTAAGTGAGACTTTACCAACTAGCAGAACTGTCACTATTAGCATTTCATTACCTAATCGCATGATCTATCCATGCACATATTTGCATAAGCCTCTTTCTTTTTTTTTTAAAAGAGAGGGTGAGAGGAGGAAAAAGACCCAAGGAAAACTCTACAGGCCCTGCAACAATTGCAAAGGTCTCTGGTTTGGGAATAGCTAGCAATGCTCACTCACAGACAACTTTAAAGCTCAGATAATATACGTTCCATACTCAGATAAAAATATCAAATAAATTAAAGGGCAGGTATCTCTTTGTTCTGAGCTATCTGAGCTTAATACAAAAATGACTCAAATAGGCCTTAGGCTAGTTGAGACTGAACCTAGAATCTCAATGGATGAAGACAAGGCTTCTGAAGCCTAGCATACTATTGAACATTTGCAGGGCCAAATGAAAGGCTCAGAATCTAAATCTACTGATGCAGAAAAGACAGAAGGAGTAATCTGAGGCTAGTTGGGCGGCCAGAACAAACTGAAGGTGCTTAGAGAGTGCAAGTGGGGGGACCCACAGGGCATCTCATTTCCTTCTCCCCCATTATTTTCTGAAAGCCCCCCCAGTCTCTCCCCTTTTCCTGCTGCTGTGCTTCACAGGGCCAATTTGGGCCCCTGTGAAGCATGGGAGGATGCCCGCTGCTGGGCACAATGACATCACTTAAGGAAGTGATCTTGTCGTGTCCAGTGGGAGCATGCCACTGTGTACTGGCCCAGGAGGCGTTTTGCCTCCCGGGCTTGTTCCCTGGGCCTTCCCCTCTGCCAGTCAGGTGAATGGCAGCAGGGGGCAGAGGCTGGGAGCAGGAGATCCCCTGCCCCCACCAGGGGACCCAGCATCCCTATGCCCTGTCCTTCTGCACAGTGGGGACCCAAAGCAGTTTACATAATTCTCTCCACTTTGTTTTCACAAAAACTCTGTGAGGTATGTTAGGCTGAGAGTGTGTGATTAGTTCAAGATCATCCAGCAAATTTCTATGGTAAAGTGAGGATTTGATCCTGGGTCTTCCAGATCCTAGTCTGACTGCTTTTGATGGCTGCTTTTGAACAGTAGCAAGCAGCTGGGTCTGGGTGAGTCATGCAAGTCATGTGGCCTGGCCCCAACGAGTCCTCCCTCAGAGGCCAAAACAGTCCTCCTGAACTTGAAACCAAGGCTTCAACAGGCAATACAGTTGTGGTTG
The DNA here is from genome assembly GCF_028583425.1 of Eublepharis macularius. NCBI lineage: Eukaryota > Metazoa > Chordata > Lepidosauria > Squamata > Eublepharidae > Eublepharis > Eublepharis macularius. Next base: position 74,072,594 of record NC_072790.1, read on the forward strand.
CCTAGTGTTGCCAAGTAGGCCCCCTCCCCTGCTTTGAAGCCTGCTATGAACTGTGCTAAAGTTTCCTGCGTTGCTGTTTTACTGCTACACCCAAAGACTGCTGTGCACGTGTGTGTGTTCTGATACACGTGTCAGTTTCCTGCCTGCGTGTCAATTGCCTTGCTGCTGCTATAGACTGTGCAGTTTGCTGACTCCATGTTTGGTTAACTGCACAAAGGACTCTCTTTCTGGGCAGCCCTGCCCTGACCTGTATCTGGATTTCCCAGTGTGTGTTTGGACTCTGTTACCAGTGTTCCCCGTGCCTGCTTTGCCATCTGCCACGGACCGTGCCTGTTCCCTGCTTTGGACTGTGTTTTAAAGTGTTGTTCCCGCTGCCTCCATGGAAGCCTGCCTCATATGGGCCCAAGCCGCTGCTAGCAGCCGGGCGCCTGCCGGGGAAACCTCCAGCGAGCCTGGCTAGGCGCTCCCTGGTCAGTTCCCGCCTGGAGCCTCCCGCGGGTAGGTCGCCGAGCTTGCCCTCGCTACCGGGCAGCCTGCTATCCAGCCCCAGCTATGCCCAGCCGGCATCCATGTTCTCAGGCACCCAGAAGACCCAGAGGAAGAGACTGCTTTGGGAAGCCATTTCGGCGAAGCGGGCACACCACGTCCGCAGCGAGAGCCCCTCGCCCCGCTCTGCATATCTTAGGAGCCGCCCCGGAGAAGGAACTAAGTGCCGACCATCCCAAGCACTTAAAGAACGCATCTCAAAGAAACCTCCGCATTCCAAAGCTGATGACATCAGGACAAGCCCTGTCCGCTGGAACATCCTTTCAGCCCACTTGGATTTCCCCCTCCCTCTTTTGTCCCCTCTTCCTGAGGTGTCACTTATCACAATCTGATTACCAAAGTGGCCCATCCAAGCCATTCAGTAGCCCATTAGACCCTTTGTTTTAATCTGTGAGAACCACCAAGTACAGCACCAGCCCCAGGGTACGTTTTGGGGTATTTAAGCTGGTCTCTCAGACCACTCGGTGCTCAGGCCATTCCTATCCAGACTTCCTTGCTGTCCGTCTGTGGTCCCAGTGCTGGCATTGGGCCACCCTCGCTGCTGTGTCTCTGCTTCGCTCCAGGATAAGTGAGTATTCCCCCTATCATCGTTGGGAACCAGCTAATGCGAATGTCTCTGTATTTCCTACTCTGTATTTCTTAGACCTTGTATGTTCTTTGTATGATTGTGCAAGCTAGGCTTACGCTACACTCAATACACGTGTTTGGACCTTACTCCTTGTCTGCCTCTTTTTCACTAGAGTGTCTGGGATCGGGACCTCCGTAAACATAGGTTATGATCCTCGCTTAATATTAATAGTTACAGACTGCTGCAGCTAATTCCCCATTATAATAAAGAGCAGTTCTGGTAACACTAGCAATGGCCACAGAGAGTATTTGTTTCTTAATGGGATAGGTGCTGTTTCTATTTTTGGGGGGTGGGACTTAAAGCCCCCCCCAATTTCCCTTTTTTAAAGATTTCATATTTTTCTGTACATCCCAGGCTTTTCTCTTTTCCTGTTTAAAAACTGATTTAAAGAGTTGGCAAACCAAAGAAGAAATTTACAGCAGGAAAAATTCTAACCGGTTTTGAATGTTTCTTCAAATATATGGCTGTAACAGCAAAGCCTCCATTTTGTAGAAAGTACATGTTAAACTGAAGCCAGTTACAGAGATGCGATAGAGAAGCTGATACCCCTCAGGGGATAGCTCTAACCACAATGCAGTCAAGGGGTAGGGGTAGGGAGATAGGATATTCAGAGTCACCCCAACCCAATGGCTTGCACATCTAGGGTCAGAGGGTAAAAAAATGGACTCATAACATCCGTGGAGGAATTCAGCGCCCTAGAGTCAAAGCGTGGGGAGCTTCCACATCCCCTCACATATGCAGAGGGAAAAAGGCTTCACTGGCTTACTAACAGAGATGTGGTCGCCCACCTCCACCCCCCCTGTCATCAACAGCCATTCTTCCTGCACAAGGGCATGAAAATTAATCTTTAGTATATAGAAGTTTTGGGGATATTGCATTAAGTTTATGCACAGTATATTTAGGACAAAGAAAATAAAGTAGTTCTTAATGCAGTACCTAATTAGTTGGGACTCAGAGGATATTGTAATACCCACTATAGCTTTGAAAAGGGATCAGACAAATTCATGGAGAATAGACCAATCAAGGATGCTAAATGGAAACTCCATGTTCATGGGCAATGAACCTGTGAATACCACTTGTGGGACCCAAGGGGAGGGATTTAACCTCTGTCTTTTGCTTGTAGGTCTTCCTCAAACGTCTGTGGGACCTTGGATGCTAGGTCAAGATTGTTGAACTGCTCTTTTTACGCTGGTTGTTGTGGGTTTTCCGGGCTGTATTGCCGTGGTCTTGGCATTGTAGTTCCTGACATTTCGCCAGCAGCTGTGGCCGGCATCTTCAGAGGTGTAGCACCAAAAGACAGAGATCTCTCAGTCTGAGAGATCTCAGTGTCACAGAGATCTCTGTCTTTTGGCAATACAGCCCGGAAAACCCACAACAACCATCGTTCTCTGGCCGTGAAAGCCTTCGACAATACATGCTCTCTTTACATTCTTAAGAGACAATTTGTATGTGACAACTGTCAAAATACTTCAGCTCCAAATGACATTAATAATATGTAGATATGCCAGTGTCTAGGAAAACATCACATGATATAGGCAACTTATGTAGTTAGTATTTATGCTACCAGTGTAGTGCAGTGTGGAATCTAACCATGGGCAAGTGGGGGGGGGTGGAGGGGGGAGGGAATAGGCTGCAGTGTGCTAGGGCCGGTTCATGTGCAAAGTGGCCCAGAGGTGTGGGAACGGTAGCACAATTTATGTAACGTGATGACTTGACAACCACCATTTTTCTATGCCCGTCTGCCACATGCAGTACTTCCACCCCTCTCGGTATGTTGTAAACGAGCCAAGAGGCAACACCCTTCTGTGGGAGACTATTTTCTTCAACTTCTGACTCAGAGAGCACGTGTAGATTTTTTCCAGTTCATTCCAGCGCAAACACTTTTTAAAAGAGTAAGACCTGTTAGGAGTCAATATCTTAGCTGCGAGGGAGGGTGGTGACGGTTTTGGCAAATGCCACGATCCTGTACTTTTTATCAGGTCGAAAGTGGGGACGCTTTGTGGGGGCGTGAGCTACCCCCTCACCCCCACTCGCGGGGGAGGGCTAGGAAGACTCCCCCCCGCCCTTCTGCGGGGTGGAGTCGTTTACTTGGGAAAGAAGCTGCTGCGGCGTCTCTACGAGGGGCTGCCTTCCCTGCCCAGGCTGGCGTGCTCCTCCCTGCTTCTGGGCTAGAAAACTCAAAGGGAGGCTGTGGGAGGAGGAGCGGGAGGAAGCGGCATCTCTGCAAAGCGGATCGCGAGCTCCAGGCTCAGGATGCCCGACTGTGTTCATGCCGCTCGGAAGGGCTCTCTGCTGCCCTCCACCATCCATCTCGCCTTATGTTTCTTGACAGTTTCACGGGTCGCTGCCGCCGGGTATGAATGAAAAGAGGGCGGGTGGGAAAACGGAGCTTGAGGGGGGAAAGGGGCTTGCTGCCGCTGTATCGAAGGCCCCGTTTCGCTGCGAACACTGTTTGGGATACAGGGCCCACCAGTCTAAATTCTGCAGAGCGCTAGGCATGAGAGTGCAGGCCGTTTAAACGCAGCTCAGTTGATTCCTGGAATCCTGTTGCGCTCAAGAGCTGGGGAGGCCGAGCTCTTCGGGGCACGCTGGCTGATGAATGGTGGAATTCTCATCCGTTTCAGTGCCTGCGATTGGAGAAACAAAAGGGTGGGGAGGGGAGGGGAGAGATACGGATTCCAAAGATGTGCTTTTGCACATGTAGGGTCAGAGGCCTGATGGACACATTTCTTCCCTCTCGGTTAGTTTAATCATTCGGGGGACAAATGGTTTCCTTACTTGTTGTTCTATGTCGTTAGGACTGTCTGTGCTCTTTAGATAAAAATCAATGATAAAAAAAAACTAAATAGGATTTTTAAAATTTAAATTGGGTTTTGTTTGATAAAATACTTTTGGGGGAGAATTAGCTAAAGATTTCCGTTTGAGGTACGTTATAGCCCAAATGTTTTTCATCATGAAATAAGGATTAACTTTTAATCATGTAGTATGATATTATGTATTCATGCAATGTTTTAAAAAATCCTATAAATGAATTCCATTAATTCACACATTAGGGCCTCAATATTATGCTGTCTGAGAGGTTTCTGTAAGATTATTTGGGATAATTTTTCTGTCTAGAAGATACCAGAGAGCTTGGGTTTTTAGTTCTCCAAACTGAATTTGTGTCGGCAGAGAGAACATGCCTATTAGTAACAGCAAAAATGTTTTTAAATAAGCATAGAGTTGAGAAAGAGACCTCAATCCTATTGTTCCTCTGCAAATCTATGTTCACAGAATCAACCTCTTACCTCTTAAGTTCCCTCTTAAGTTTCAAGAAGTTCAATGAATAGAAGATTGTTTGGGGTGGAATAGGTTTGGGTAAGAAGGAGATGTTAGGAGCTAAGTGTGAGATGGGAGGGGCAAGCAGTACATATGAAGATTAAACTTTTTGAGCAGAATACTTCAAAAGTCTTGAAGTCTCTGTGACTGTATCCTGAGATTTATCATATTCTCTCTCTTGGAGAGAAAACCATAAGGCCATAAAAGAGACCCAGTTTGAGAATATTTTTGTTTAACTATGTTAGTTAGCAAACATGCATGTTTAAGCAAATACAATAATGCATATGCCATATAGTGTTATTGTTAATGGTTATTTTTGTCCTTCCAATTAAGTACAGCAAAAAAGTTGTCCAAACAAACCTCACAATTATCTGTTTCAAATGGTAAATAACAAATCAATCATTAGTTTTTGGATATGACTATAAAACTAACCTGAAGTTTTTGTTCTAAAAATGAATCCTTCAACTTGGTTGTAAGTATTAAGGGTATGGCAGCCAGCAAAAAGGAGCCTTTATGTAGTAAACCATAATTTAAATCAAGTCTCACTAACTAGTGATCAATTTAATTTAAATCAATCCACCCTGGTTATGTTGCCAATAATCTCACCAGGGATTGTGATTTTTTTGAATTAATTTGGCTGAACCCAGGTGTGAATTTGGTCTCAGAAAAATGCTATTAATTCTGTTATTTTCTTATGTAAGGCAGTATCTTCTGTAACATGTACCGGGCCATGCCTTTAATTTAGTTTACTTTTGTTTTCTAGGCCTGGATACTTGCTGACTGCACCTTTGACCTTCAGGCCTGGAACAAATATGAGTATTGGCGTAGCTCTGCTGAAGAACAGCCCACCACATGTTACTGTAAAAGCAGAGGTGGTCTTTGACAACAACACTGTACTATGGGGGGAAGCTGTATTTCAAAGAGGTGAGTTGACTGTATTGTCCTAAAGAACATGCAGTAAAGTCCTTCAGTAATTAGCTTCTGTTATTAAAAATGGAATTCTAGGGCCTTAATATGAAGTTCATTGGGGTAAACATATTAGTCTGCTGCATCGAAAACAAAAGAAAGGTTTTTGTGGCTCCTTAAAAACTAAAGAATGTAAACTTAAAGAATAACAGTAAATGCTGCAATAAATTTGGTAGGCTGTCATGTGCCAGAGGATTCTTCTTTTGTTGTAGTAGAAAAGAGCAAGAGTCCAGTAGCACCTATAAGTCTTATAGGTGTTATTAGACTCTTGTTCTTTTCTACTGGTACAGACAGACTAACATGGCTACCCATCTTGTTATTTTGTTGTATCCTTGATATGCTAGTTCAAAATAGGTATGTCCTACTCTGCAAAAAGGGGCTGTAAAAGGGGAAAAGAGCAGTGTGATTAGCAACATATTTTCAAGGGTGAAATTATTTACTGAAATGTTAGTTGTTAAACTGCTGGAAAAATAAGGTGCCTGCTCCTTCTTTCGCAACCCAGCCCACCTCTTGTTCTCTACCAGGCTCTATCTTTTAAATGTAATCCTCGATGAGATCACTTTCCCACAATTTATGCTTGCGATAGGAGAGTCATGTGGCTGGAAAGAACTTTTTCGCTCTGGCAAGGGAGCAGGGAAAAAATTGAGGAACTGGGCGAGAAGAATTGCTTCAGAAAAGGCAACTGAGCTCTGTGTTTATTCTGAGGCGGTGGCCCAGAGAATCTGAGTTGTGCTTTTCTGGACTGTAAGTGCCCATATATTGCTTTTCTGAAACTGGAATTCTTGGGATAGGACCAAATTGCATATCTCATGTAGGCTTTTAAGGTCCACCTTACTAACACAAATTGTCTGGAGCAGTCAAAATGTTCCTCAACTTACAGAAGTATCATGCAAATTCCATTTTCAATAGCATGATATTTATTCCTTCTACTACTTGTATTTTGCCATTTCTGGAGGAAGCTCAGTTTACAACAGCTATACTCATTCCGTTTTACTGTCACAGCAAACCTGAAAATGGTTATTCTCACAACAGCTCTGAGATAGAATGACTTGTCCAAGGCAACCTAGTGAGCCATGCTTTGAACTTAGGCCTCTCAAATCCAGGTTCAATATATTATCCACTACACCAGCATGTCTCAAACTATCTGATGTTTTGAACTGGCAGGTATTTTTCCCAATATGCCAGAGACTGGTATAGGGATACAGAGCCACACAATTATGAAAAAGCGTCAGGTAGAAAGAGGGTACATAGTGCTAATAATATCCACTAAATACCTATCATACAATTACATGCTGTGCTGCAGTTATGTATCATGTGTGTGAAGATACAAAATGCTGTCATTTGTAGCCTTTTTCAGTCATGTTGGACTGTGTGTATGGGACAAATGTGCTACATGCAATTCTCCCATTACACATTATCATCTTCTGAAAATGGCAGCATGCATATATTCCCTCTTCAGAACACATGTACCAAACCCTGGATTAATCTGGTGTCTGGTAGGGTTTCCCAAGGCAGAAAATCCATGCTTTGTCCTTTCAGAAGAAATGGTGATTGCGCATATCGTGTCACACCACCAAGAATGCAATGATTGAACAGGGATTATGTGTTGGTGAAATGTGGTATCTGGACAATAGAAACACAACACTGATGGAACTTTGTAGACTCTGGGCAATAACACATGAATAACACATCTGTGAATTTATTGCATTGCAGTCCAGTTGTGTAGAAAAATCCTGAAAATCATTATGCATAAAAAGTCTTTGTAAAGTCATGTATGTTTTTAATAGGAATTGGAAGAGTGGTAGCTATGTGCCATTTGGAAAATTCCATACTATGAAGGAAATTCCCTTAGGAGGAGACTAAGGCATGAATCTTCTGCACTCTTATTAGGGATTAAGTCCCATGTAAATCAGTGGGATTTATTTCTGAGTCAACAGACAGGATTTCTCTGAAAGTTGGTTTGATGGAATATTTGTGTATGAACAGACATAATGCAAGCTTTGTATGCGATAGGTTGTAACTTGCTTTTTGGGCAGAGTACGGAAAGGAAGAGACAGTGTTTTTGCCCTGGAAGATCCTATCTTGTACGAAGCAAATCAGATTGTACCTTCTTTCCTAAACTATGGATGTTTGTAGTCCACTTACAAGCAACCACAAGTCTTTTCTCAGTCATGAAGTAGCTTTATGAAGCCATTCTCTTAGCCTTCAGCACCTACTCCCACCTACAGTAAACTAATTTACAGTGTTACTGAGCTAATGTATGGGAAGTGTTTTGAACACCCTGAAGCAATAAATAAAGGGTAAATATTAATATTGCTTCTGACAACATGCTGTAAAACAGAAGAATTCACTGTATGGCATACAGAGCCCAAAGATGTCACAGCTCAGAATGAGTGATGGGTCATCCTGGCTTGTACTCCCAGTCATAGTTCACATTCTGATTCATTAAAAAAAAATTAAGCCTCAGGGACTTCCGGTTTGGGATCCATGGAGGTCTAACGCAGCTCCATTTGCGGAGCTGACCGGACTGCCGTTTTAACCGGCCGGTGGGGTGAAAATAGCCCGCGGCCGACTGCTCTCAGGCGGGGAGCAGGCAAAGAACGCTCAAGATCCTAGGGTGAGCTAGATCTCGGACGAGGGGGGGCTCTACACAACGGGTCCCCTCCCGCTCCTTGAGGTCCCACCTTGCGACGGGTCGGCTATAATCTCTGCGGCAGTTTTGGGGCCAATTCGGCTGGCATAAGACCTACATACCCAAGCTTCGATTGGGGGAAGAAGCTGAGAGGAGAACTTAAAATCGAAACAGCGATTACAACCCGAGAAAAGTGAAGAGAAGGTAAAGATCATTATCTTCTGATACGGGACAGATTGATAAAAACAGAGAAGAAAAAAAGTAGATTTTTAAACTGCAACAGACTAGTGAAAAGGAGGGGAAGACTCGGCAGGAATTGTATTTGAAAAGAGACTAAGTTTAAAGAAGTTATTAAAGAAATCGGACTATTGTTTTGAATACCTGTGGCTTTGGAGCTGTGAGAAAAAGACACCATCGCGAGATCTGCTGTGGGAAGACGGGAGACAGGAAGTGCGTAATAACAATAGAGTGGCTGGAGAGAAGCGGCCCTTGCTGGAGGACAGGAAGTAGGGAATCGCCATTTTTGAAAGGGGAAGGGTCGCGGCTTCAGCGGAAGAGGAAGTAGGCCATCTTGGATTACAAAATCATAGAGAAACCATAGAGAAAAGACGCCCGACATTTTGGACTCTTTAAAATTTAATTTTTACAAGAAGATTGGGACATTTAAAACAGAAAAACGTTAAATTTTACGCCACGGAGTTAAGGAAGAGAGCGGATTCGTGGGAGCGAGCTAAAGCAAGCCCCACGATGTCAAAAAAAGAGTGGCAATCGGCAATAGAAAACCTGGATAAAAACTTGGATAAAAAACTTTTAGATATGATTAAAGAACTTAAGGACACGGAATTGGAGCTGATAAAAGAGGTTAAAGAGGTTACACAGACAGTAAAATCGGAGCTGTCAGAAGTGAAAAAAGGTATGGAAACAATACGAAGTGAACTACAAGGAACGCAGCAGAGAGTTAAAACAGTAGAAGACGCGATGGAGAATTTAGCAGACATGCAACAAACAGAGATGAGATTGGTGAAGGGGAGAATGTCAGTTGCAGAAACTAAACACATGGAGAAGCAGCTACGTTTTCGTGGCCTGCCAGAAGTGGAAGGGAAGTCAGCGCAAGAACAGATGACTGAGGTGTTGGCTGAATACCTGGGGAAGGAGGAGGAGGAAGTTGTGGCTATCCTAGAAGTGGCATACCGTGTGAATTCGAGAATTGCAACCCAGAGGAGATGTGATTGTGCAGTTTACAACACGAAATATGAAAGAGAGGATTGTGACAAAACAGTTTCAAGATCCATTGGAGATTGATGGCAAGACGATCATTATAATGAAGGAACTGCCCAGATCAGTGTTATTGGACCGGAAAAAATACAAAGTGCTAATTCAGATTTTGAAGGACATGAAAATCAGGTACAGATGGGAGCTACCGGAAGGAGTGTCCTTTGAGTTTGGAGGGGCAAAAAAACGCATCAGATCTGAGCGAGAGATGGAGCGATTTATTAAGGACAATGAAAAAGACTTACCAACAAAACTATGAGTATGGAGTGTAAAGTATTATCTTGGAATGTAAATGGACTAAACTCACCGAATAAGAGGAAAAATATTTTTCAATGTGATATTGTTTGTTTGCAAGAGACCCATATTAGAAAACAGGATGTAAAATATTTAAAATCTGGAAAACTGGGCAAAGAATTTGTAGCGGCCTCTAACAAGAAAAAAAGAGGAGTGGTGTTGTATATAAAAGAGGAGCTACAGCCAAAATTTGTTATGAGAGATGTGGAAGCTAGATTTGTAGCAGTGGAATGCATTTGGAATTTAAAGAGAGTGTTGGTAGTCGGACTTTATGCACCTAACGGTGCAAAAGAAAGCTTCTTTGAGGATTTAAGGAAGCATTTAGACGATCTTGTATATGACCAGATAATTCTTGCTGGAGACTTCAATGGAGTGACAGACTTGGAGCTAGACAAAAAGACTACAACGGCACAAAAGAAAAGAGGACTATTACCAAAGCTTTTTTTTGAGTTGATTCAACAAGAGACTCTCGAAGATGTATGGAGGAGAGAATATCCTAAAAGTAGACAGTTTACTTTCTATTCTGCAAGGCATTCTACATTATCAAGAATTGATATGATCTGGGCCTCAAAAGACTTAGCGTTATGGACTAAGGAGGTAGAAATAATGCCGATGGTAGGCTCAGATCACAACCCAATTATGTGGAAATTTGGAAAAAGGAGAAAAAGGAAAGCATGGAGAATAAATGAGGACTTGTTACAGGAAAGAGAGAATATGGAAATACTGAGAAGAGAGACAAAGTTTTTTATACAATACAACGTGAATAAAGAAGTACCAACCAACAAAGTTTGGGATGCGTACAAGGCGGTTGTAAGGGGCATACTAATGGACTTAAATGGTAGAGCAAGAAAGAAGAAAGAGGAGAAAAGACAAGAGATTGAGGAGAAAATAAAAGCCAAAGAAATACAGCTAAAAAAGAGACCAGGGAAAAAGAAGGTATACCAGGAAATCAAAATACTTCAAGAACAGCTAACAGCAATGAGCAATAAAGAATTGGAGTGGAATCTTAAAAGACTGAATCAAAAAGCGTTTGAGGGTGCTAATAAACCTGGGAAGTACCTGGCATGGCAATTGAAGAAGAAAAGGGAAAAGAAAATAATAAATAAAATCTGTGAAGATAACAAAACGTATTTGGAGCAGACTACCATTAGTAGAGCCTTTTATAAATTCTACGCTAAGCTGTATAATAAAAAAGAAGTAAACAAAGAATCAATAGCATCATATCTGGAGAAAACCAAACTTCCAGAAATCTCGGAAGCTTGGAGAAATAAGTTGAACAGTGAAGTAACTGACGAGGAAATAAGTAAGGCAATACAATCTGCAAATCTAGGAAAGGCGCCAGGGCCAGATGGACTTACGGCTAAATTTTATAAGACAATGGCTAATGAACTGGCACCATTCCTAAAAGAGGTGATGAATGGGGTTTTAAGGGATCAAAGGATTCCAGACACTTGGAGTGAAGCGAATATATCATTGATCCCAAAAGAGGGCCAAGACCTGACTAACGTGAAAAATTATAGACCTATATCACTACTCAATAATGACTATAAAATTTTTGCGAAGATATTGGCGGAGAGATTGAAGGGGTGGCTCTCGGAAGTCATAGAGGAGGAACAAGCAGGCTTTTTGTCAGACAGACAAATAAGAGACAATTTAAGGACAGTGATCAATGCTATTGAATATTATGATAAGCGTTGTGACAAAGAGGTTGGTTTCTTCTTTGTAGACGCTGAAAAAGCGTTTGACAATTTAAACTGGGACTTTATGTTTGCCACTATGGAAAAGCTACAATTGGGAGAAAGATTCATCAGAGCAATTAAGGAAATTTACAGAGACCAGACTGCAGCAATTGTAGTGAATGATGAATTGACCAAGAAATTGACGATAAGTAAAGGAACAAGACAAGGTTGCCCGTTATCTCCATTGTTGTTCATTTTAGTATTGGAGATTCTGATGATACAAATACGTCAAGATGAGGAAATTCGTGGAATAAAAATAAAGGACTATTCATACAAGGTCAGAGCATTCGCGGATGACATAATGTTAATTGTAGAGGACCCATTGGAGAACATGCCAAGAGTGATAGATAAGATCAAGGAGTTTGGAGACTTGGCAGGTTTCTTCATCAACAAAAAGAAGTCAAAGATACTATGCAAAAACATGACTAAGCAGAAACAACAATTGTTAATGGAAACAACGGATTGTGAAGTAACAAGCAAAGTGAAATATTTGGGAGTCGAATTAACTGCAAAGAACATAGATCTATTCAAAAACAATTATGAAAAACTATGGACTCAGATAGAGAGAGACTTGATTAAATGGAATAGATTGAATTTGTCATGGTTGGGCAGGATTGCAGCAGTTAAGATGAATGTGTTACCAAGAGTAATGTTCTTGCTACAGACAATACCAATCATCAGAGACTCCAAACAATTTGAAAAATGGCAGAGAAAAATATCAGATTTTGTTTGGGCAGGCAAGAAGCCTCGAGTGAAAGTGAAAGTTTTACAAGATGCAAAGGAAAGAGGCGGAATGCAACTGCCCAATCTGAGACTTTATCATGATGCAATCTGCCTAGTTTGGTTGAAAGAATGGATGACATTAAAGAACAAGAAACTATTAGCCCTAGAGGGATATAAAAAAATATTTGGATGGCACGCATATTTATGGCATGACAAAGTAAAGGTCAACTCGATGTTCCTGCATCACTTTGTTCGGAAAAGTCTATACATAATCTGGAAGAAGTACAGAATTTATCTACAAGAAGGAACTCCTTTGTGGGTGGTTCCATATGAGGTGATAGACCCGAGAGCTGTTGACAATGAACAACAATGTTTAACCTACAAAGAAATAACTAAAACTGAAGCATCCAAACTCAGAATAAAGACACAAGAGGAACTATCACCTAATTACGACTGGTTCCAGTATAGACAGATCAGAGACTTATATAATTCGGACTCTGTAAAGGGAGGTATACGAATAGAGAATTCGGAACTAGAGCAGACTCTTCTTAAAGAAGATAAGAAAAGAATATCCAAGGTATACCAAGTACTGTTGAAGTGGTATACCGAGGATGAGATAGTTAAAACACAAATGGTGAAATGGGCTATAAACTTTAATAAAGAAATAACAATGGAGGCATGGGAATACTTGTGGAAAACTACAATGAAGACAACGACATGTACTAATATTAAAGAGAACATTTACAAAATGATCTATCGTTGGTACATGACACCAAAGAAGATTGCGCTAGGGAATTTGAATACTTCTAATAAATGCTGGAAATGTAAGAAGCATGAGGGCTCCCTCTATCATATGTGGTGGTCGTGTGAGGTAGCCAGGCAGTACTGGGGGGAAATAATAAGAGAAATGAGTGAAATTTTACAATTTCAAATTAATAAGAACCCAGAACTCCTGCTACTGAACTTGGGAATGGAGGGAATTCCAGCCCAACATAGGACGTTGATATTTTATATGACAGCAGCAGCTAGACTTTTGTATGCGCAAAAATGGAAAGTACAAGAAGTGCCAACTATTGAAGATTGGATTTACAAATTGCTGTATATGGCTGAAATGGACAAGATGACAAGAAAACTGAGAGATCTGGACTCAGGGCAGTTCAACACAGACTGGGAGAAGCTGAAACAACACCTGGAGAAGAAATGGGAGGTGGGAGGAAAACTGTGGCAGTTTGAGAACTACTGAAGCACTGAAGTAGAGGGGGGAGACTTTACCGGGGGGAGAAGAGATAAATGTGAACTAATAAGCAGTCAGATTAATAGATTGATATATATATAGATATATACAGGTTAACAAACAGAACATAGATAGAAAATAATTAATTATAAGGATTAAATATAAGGATTGATTAACTAACAATATTTTCTTTCTTTTTGGTAAGTTTTGTACCAAACTGAATGTCTGAAGATATAGATGAGGCAAATTGATTGATTACGTGATGAGTGATATATAGAATTATTACAAAAAGATAGAATGAGTAATATATAGAGAATATGTCAAATTGTTTGATATAAATGAATGTATGATCTATATGGTTTATGATATATAGAAATATTTGAAATTGAAAAAATGGGATAAATTGTTTATCTAAGATGGAAACAAAGACCTACAGTTTGGGCGTACAATGTTAAAAATAGTTAAGGATGTACTGCTTAGAATAACGGAGAATATATATTTGTTTTAGATAGAGGAAGCTAATAAAAGTAAGGGAAAGGGGACAAAGGGTTGGAAAGCTGTTGGAAGTCAATAAAAAGGGGGGGAAAGGGAGGGGGTTAGAGACGAAAAAATTGGGGAAAATTGAATGTAAATGTAAAAATAACGGATTCTAACCCAATAAAAATTTTTTCAAAAAAAAAAAAAAATTAAGCCTCAGATAATGGACTAAAAAAACCCCACTTGAATTCCCTCTTTCCTCTGAAGAGAAGGACCAATCTGTGGATGACTATAAAGAGAAGATTCCCTGAGGGGATATCGAAATGCAATCCAAAATCCAGTTTCATGTGTCCTTTCCCAGCACTTAAAAAAGTACATATTGAGCATGTTTACGCATGGATTCATTTCATTACGATATTTATACCGTGCCTTTTCCTTCCTAAAAGGACTTAAGTTTAAAGGAAGGACTAGTGGGAGAAGAAGAAAAAGGGGCCCTTAATATTTTTCTCTCCAGCTGTTTTTCTGCCTGAGAGAGACAAGGTAAATGGTCATATTCTTTCCCTTGTGAGGAAAACAGAGTTGGTGCATGATTTTGACCCCCCCTCCAATTGTTTAAAAAAGTTAAAACCGCCCCTTTCTCTCCCTCCATTACTTCACTCAAACTTGCAGTCACCTGAGGCTGGCTGGCTATGGTTTTTAAAAAATGAGATGATACTTGGGATCATGATGTCTATTTCTGTTTCAATATGAGAAGTATGGCCAGTTCACATATTTGCCTCCCAGCTTTTGTGTGCTGGAAGGGCAGCTGCTCCATGCAGAGGGCTTAATCTGTATAGAATGCCTCCCTACCCCCTGGTTGTTGAGGGGAATGAAATAATTGTGTGAGGTTGACCTCTCTGAGTGGAGTGCCTGGCTGACACATTGCCTTAACTGGGCTTATGTACCTGTTCATCCATTACATACAGATCAGAGGAAGGGGTAAGTGTGTGAATCAGCTCTTACATTTGGCACGATCTTGAAACCAATAAATATAAAGCAGATGGGTTCATGCTACTTCTGTCAACACTGAGGGAGTTCATATGTTTATTTTAAGCATTTCTTCCTTTGGACTGTTGAGCATTAGTGATCAGAGAAGCAGAACCCATGCAACTGAAAACACCTTCTAGATTGTTGTTATTCTACTGTGATCCATCCACCCAGAGGACAAGTTTTTAACTGAATGTAAAATGGAGGCCTTCCTGCACTCAATGTCCACTAGCTATCAGAACACAGATGTATTAATTTGGAGCTGGCTACGGGATGCATTTTTTTTCTTCTCCAAAAAAACTATTGGGAACTTTTCAGAAAAAACTCATCTGGCTATAAACTCTTGTGGTTGTTCAGGTAGCAGGGCTTTCTGAGAGTATTTATTGGATACTTTTGGTACAAGTGGGTTTAGCAGTGCCTTGGGGGCAGGAGCACCTGTCACACAGAGTTTCCTCCTTTGCCCACCCTCATCATCAGCTGCTGTGACCTTTATATTCTCTTTCACAGACAGCTAAAGAGCGCTGTTCCTTTATTTTGAATCAGCAGTCCCTTCCTTTGGTTTGGAGCCTGTCTGTTGGTCCTACCTCACCTAGGGAGCATCTCTGCCTGGCGTTGCTATCTGCTGCCTGATCCTCTCTTTCTTCAGTCCCAGAACTGTTCCCTTTCTTATAAGGTGTCTCAGCTTTTGAGCAGACTGCCTACAAGTAAGTCTTCACTTGCACTATCCTTGACAGCCGTCTTTTCTTGCAGTCTGTCCTCCTTATTCCCAGCTCAGCCTGACTTTTTACCAGGTTCCAATCTGGGGAAGGGCAAGTTGCCCTGTCTGCTGTAACCTTGTCCTGCCCTGGCTGTTTTTAAATTCAGCCAGGCCAGTCGCGTAGAGCCTGTGTGTGGCTCTTGTGGACCTCCTCTCTCACAAAGTACTTATGTCCCTCTGGTATAGCGACATTACCCTATAGAATTCTGTTTTAGTCCTTGAAAAATATTGGACAAGCACATCAGGAACAACAAATCCATACAATATTTAATGGAGTCCAGGATTTTCACTTGTTATGTCACTGTTTACTTTGCACAAGTGCTGAATATATTTAAAAGTGTAGCAGTCTTCTAAATGTGATTCCTGTTGAAGACAATAAGTATTGCATTTTCTGATATTTGCATTTGCTTTCCATTCTTTGTCTAAGGAGCTCAGGGTTGTACATATCTTCTCACAGGCCAGGGGAGGTAGGTTACAAAGAGAGAGAGGGACTGGACCCCGCTTTCTGAGCCAGCTTCATGGCTGGGTAAGGACTTTAACACAGATATTTGTGGTTTATTTTTAATTCTAGAGGTGATACCACTCTGGCTGTGTTGTGACAACGCTTTTCTCCCATTGTTTTTCTAATTTCTCTCCCTCTTGCCTTGTAGCTCTTTTCTCTCGAGAATTAATGTCAGCTTTAGCGCTTTAATAAAATTTTGAGCCATGCAACAAACACAATATGACATCCAAGACCCACCCTTAAATAAATCCCATTAAGATGTGCAGCTGATTTTAAGGATGTGCCAAAATCACATTATGAACATCTTATAATCACACATTATGAACATCTTATAATCAAGTCGGACTTGAATAAGGCATTTATGTTGTATCTTAAGTAAATGAGCATATTTATAAAGCTTGGAACTGCTCATATGGTTGAATCCTCACTAATAACAAAACTTTGAAAATGCTGACATAAAGGTCTTATCGCAATTAGATTTATGTTTACCAACAGATTATGATGGACGCACCCCGGATAAGATCCTAGTGCTAGTGCTTCAGACTCTGCTTTATTTAGCGCCAATTCAGAAGAGCAAGTGATACATGGGAAGTCTCAGTTGGCCCCGTGCCTGCCGTGAGAACTTTTGATCAGACGTGCAACTTGCATTTAATTCCCAGCTGCATGCAGACCTGATTCAGACTGGAACCTTAGTTTTCAAGGGCTTCAACATTCCTCCTTTCATCATTTCCCCAAAATCCCCTCTGGGTAGCTGCTTTTTGCCCAGTTGGTTACGTGTATGTTTCCTTAATGGCAAATACATGCTTTCTTGTGCCATTTCAGGTTGGGAATTTTTGATAACAGGTGTACTGATGGGCTTAAGTGCTTCTTTGAAGTGTCATTGCTTTTCTATAGAAACAATCTTACTCCTTTTCAGTTTTTAAAAAGTATTTTAAACATCTCTTAGGTTTCCAGAGAAGGCCTTACTGCTTGAGTGGTGCTTTAAAGAATCATGTTCTTTTGTGCCTCCTGGGCTGAAAGGGATGTTGGTTTGACTTGTCAGAACAGGTGACTCAGCATACCCTGGACATTGCAGGGCGCTGCATGTCTTTATGTATGTGTTATTTTCCTGATTAGCAAAATACTTCTCTTGACTCCTCCTCTCTTCTTGTCCCCATTGTGAAAGATTCTCTCTCTTGCCTCATGGTCTTCCAAAGGAGGAAGATACAGCTTTCCAGAGGTCTTGCCATAGAGGCCTAATCCACATATCTACCTGCAAGTATGATGCCATATTAGTTAGCTATGGCAAGCAGGGAAAGATCACTTTAGACTAGGATTCCCTGAAGATACTGTGAATGAAATCTACCTCAATAAACTGTGACTTCTCTTTTCTACAGTTTAATTGCCTGAAGATTAGTTACTGCACATGGGGAAAATGCTTCTGACTGGGTGACTCCGTTAGGAAATGAAATATAACTATGTCCAATATAACTTGGGGCTCAGGTATATGTTTTGATTTTCACTCAGGTATTCGAACTGGATAGCAATTGTACATATGACTGTACCTTCATGAATCTGTAGCTAAGACACTTATCTCTTTGTCTACCTGTTCTTGTTCCATTTGGCTGCATAGTTTTACTCTGCTGTGGTGATTAATTGAAAGACTGCCTCCACCTACTACTCCTGCTGTCCAGACACATTCTCTTCTGTAGTCTGGCTCTCTGTGCTCTGCGGTGACAAGTAAGAGGGCTTTTCAGTGGTGTGGCTCACCTTTGGAATGCTTTCCCCATTGAAATTTGTTTGGTGCCTGCAGTACTGTCTTTTGGGTGCCAGGCCTAAATGTTCCTTTTTACTCAGAGTAAAGAGGACCATAGTAGGGCTATGGTCCTAAAAACATTTTCCTGTGAGTAAGCTCTTGTGATGGACAGGAGGCTGTCCTGCCCTGGATAGGTAGAACAGCCACTCAGCTGTTTCATCCCTGAGCTTGTGGGAGGGCTGCCCTAGCATCCAGTCACCTTTCAGAGGGGGGATGAAACATTGGAGAGAAACGCAGCAGCAGTTCAGGGCATCATCACTGGGATAGTGGACAGTATCAAGGGTAGCTCTGCCTAGTAGTATGGCAGAGTGGTTTAGCTCTACCTTTGGGACAGAGCAGAGTACCCAGTCGAGAGGCCTGTCTCTGGTGATGAGCAGAACTGGTACCCTTTAGTCTGACTCTTGGGAAAGGGCATGCTGAGGGTAGAATCCTGTGTAAGAGAGGATCCAACCTAGGGGTTAAGGCAGTGAAAGCCTGTTTGTATCTGGAATGCCAGCATTAAAAGGAACTTAAATCACAATCTGAAGCCATAACTAGCTTAAGTTTAAGTGCCTCAGCCAGGTTTCTCTTGTGATTTTGTCTAGAGACTTGGGCTAAAACCACATGTAAATAAATTAATCTTGTTTGTTGAACCTCCTGCTTCAGCAGTCTCTGTACTCTTCAGGCATAGTACAAAAATTACCCAAAGTGTTTATGTTTGCTACCCTAAGAAGATCTAGTAACGGAGAGGAAGGTTCCCATTTCAAAACAAACCTAGTTCTCCAAATTATAGGAGGTAGGCTTGCCAGGTGCAAGCTGGTGGTAGGTAAATTCCTGGCTGTTTTCCCCTTTACCCGTTGATTACTAGTGATCAGTGGGAGGAGATAAGCTGCCCGGTGATCACCTGCCACTGGCAAGTAACCTGGGCAACTGGCAGGGTCTGATGATATCACTTCTGGAAGTGACTCCATTGTGCTGGCCACAGGAGTGCTCCCGTGCTTCATGCAGGGCCTATTTGGGTGCCAATTCTTTAAAAATCTTCTGGAAGTGATGACGTTGTGCCCAGCCAGGAGACTGCGCAGAGAGACCTGGCAACCCTAACAGGAAGTGGTGTGGGTCTCCTCAGTTAGAAGAAAAAGCCAGTCACAGCCCCATTTAATGTAAAGAGACTTATTACTGAGTAGACCTTCTTAGGATTGCTCTCTTTATCTTTTTTGGCTGTTTTATGGTCTGCTTCTGGCCTGAGAACTGTTCTAATAGTATCATTTTAGGCTGTATCCAGGGTCAATTCCCTGGACTCTGGCCATTTCCACTTCCCTCACCCTCTGCGGAAGGCCTGCTAGAGCAGTGCAGGGAGGTCCCCCAGCTGCTGCCAACTGCCCATCCAGCTCCCACAGAGACCCCAGCTCACTGGGGAAAGGCCCGCAGGCAATGATGTAGTCAGGTGAGGCGTCCTAGGAGCCAGCTGGAACAGCCACAGTGGAGGTGGTGCAAGGGAGCCACTGATAAGTGGTGGCTGGGTGGCAAGGGAAACCTGTGGGAGAAGGGGAAATGTGACGTTGACTGGCTCCTTTTCTTTGGCTCGGAAACTCAGCATCACCCCTGGGGGCAGGCACATGGCCCAGAAGGGGAACAGATACTTGACTGCTGCAGTGCCCCAACCCCAGGGGGGCTTCTGGGTGACCCGGGGGAACTGCCCAATGCCAAAGATGTGAGGGAAGGATGAGGGCGCAGGGTAAGGGCTCTCTGCCCACCCATGGTTGGAAGCCTCCAGGGGCAAGGCATGGGGGAGTCAAGAGAAGAGCTGCTCCCTGATGCTGCTCTAGCCCCTGGCTCTGAGATTGGCCCATGCCTTGGAGGTGGGTCTAGGAGGGTGGAGCTGGGAATGGGTGGGGGGAATGACATAAGGGAGTTTTAAGAGGCAGGAGGGGTAGTGGAGAAGAGAGTTGACTGGTGGAGGAAAGGAGGGAATATTAGAGTGGAGCAAGTGAGTGCAAGAGAATGGGAAGAGGGTTGAGTGAGAGAGCAAGTGGTCAAGGGAGAGGCCGTGGGCCAGTTGAGCCAGCCTCAGGGCACGAAGTCAAGGACTGGGGTGACGTCACCTGCTCCCCAGCAAAGGGGTGGAGTCGCCCTCCCCAAGGCTCCTCCCACAGGCTGCTTGATGCTTGTTTTATGTTGCTTGTTGCTTGGTGCTTGTTTTATGTTGTTTTTGTGCTCTGGCTTATTTTATTATTTTTATTTTATAAAATTTCTACCCCAGCCTTTCTGGCCTTCGAAGGACCACCAAGGCAAATAATTAAAACACTTAACACCAGAGCCAAAATACATAGAAAAATATAAAAACAACATTAAAATATTGGGCAGGGGGAAGGGATCACTGAGGAATTGCCCGTGTGCTTTAATGGTTTTGTTTTATTCTTTTGGTTGTAAGCTTTCTTGGGTTGGCCTCTGGAGAGATAGCATGTACATTTTCCACTACTTTACTTTCTTTTAGGCACCAGGCCAAATCTCTTTACCCAGGCTTTTATTGAAAGAGTTTTTAATCTTACCAACTTTTTAATGGCTTCTTTCTGTCTTATGGGTAGTTCTTATGCTGCTTATGTCCAGTGACTAATATTGTGGTGATTTTAATTGTAAGCTGCCCCGATCAGGTCTCTGAAGAGGCAGCATAGAAATATCTTAAATCAATATAGGGCTGAATTCAGTCATTAAAGGAGGGTGACAGTCTGGCTTGTTACCAGACTCTTACGTGTACCTTTCTCCTTCCTCTTTGCCTCTCCGCTCTCCTGCAGAGAATCCCTGTTAGAAACCAACTCTGGCTACCCATGATAAATTCAGGCATGTGAGTTAACTTGCTTCCCCTCCTGCCCCCAGAATCCTGTATTTGTATTTGTCATAAGTAATTGGTCTGACAGTTCAGTCCTTCAGAACTGTTACCTCCTTCTAAGACCACTGACTTCAGTTGACTTAAAAATGTGTAAATGCTTGGGAGTGTGTTGCAGGTTTCTAACTTGGGTTTTTCACATGAGGAGTGGGAGGAGAGGGGAGATGGAGCAAGATTTCCATGTGAGCTTGGCATAGGAGCTTGGTTTACACACATCCCGCTTAATACTAATTTATTGCCTGAATGCAGCTCAAGTCTCCAGAGTTATCTGGGCATAAAAGAAAGGTGTTGGTACTTTAACTTTTACACTGATCAACAGAATGAGACTTTGTGCTGGCGTAGCCTTCTTGTACAATGCATGGGAATGAGTATGAGGAATCAATAGCAGAGCCACCCATTGCATTTTTTATGTATACACCTAAGACGGGTAAATGTAAAAGTGTTACTGCAACAAAAAAGCGTTTGGAACACGAGTCTTTTGCAAGAACATTAGTCAGTGAGCTGGGCCTGGCTTTTTATTGTTAGAACACTCAGTGGCAAGCCTGGGTTGTTGAGTAATGTATGAGATGGCTGCTAGTGTTTTCATTTCTTTTCATTTCGAATCATTTTTCACTCCTGAAAGTTAACAAAAATTCAGGTATTCTCGTTATACAGTAGCATAGCACATCTCTTATCATATTGTGACATTTAAACATAGGAGAAACATCCCACTTAAAGCCTTAAAAGGGGAAAGGAAGCAGCTTTATTTTGCAACTGAGGAATTGGTGCTATAAATATATGGAGACTGCAATACTACTCTGGGTAAGAGATGCAGAGAAGTTAGCCGTGTTAGTCTGTGGTAGCAAAATCAAAAAGAGTCCAGTAGCACCTTTAAGACTAACCAATTTTATTTTAGCATAAGCTTTCGAGAATCAAGTTCTCTTCATCAGATGCCTGATACAGAGACTGGTGTCTCTGTAATCAGTCTCTGTATCAGGCATCTGATGAAGAGAACTTGATTCTCGAAAGCTTATGCTAAAATAAAATTGGTTAGTCTTAAAGGTGCTACTGGACTCTTTTTGATTTTACTCTGGGTAAGACATGCAACCAGGAATTAAGATGTGTGTAATAAATGGTTAAGACAGTGATTTGCAACAGTCAAATACGAAACATCAAATACTTGGGAACTGATATAATTAGTGCTTTCTTAGGTGAAAGGCGAAATCTTGACTCTTGAGTTAAGGAGGGAGTTAGTAAGAAATCCCAACCAAGAGTTATTAATCAGACAGGGACTATGAAAAT
Source organism: Eublepharis macularius (assembly GCF_028583425.1). Classification (NCBI taxonomy): domain Eukaryota; kingdom Metazoa; phylum Chordata; class Lepidosauria; order Squamata; family Eublepharidae; genus Eublepharis; species Eublepharis macularius. The sequence continues at coordinate 74,094,647 of NC_072790.1, forward strand.
GGCTGACAAGCTCAGACAGGCAGTGATCATATAAACACTGGAAAAACTGTCTGTGCCAGCAGCAGAGGCCTGCTTGCTTAATAATGATAAAGCAGCCAAGAGAACACCCATGAATGCTAAGTTGTTGAACAGAAACATAACAGGGATAGGGTTTGATAGTGAGTTTCATATTATAATTCAAACATGCCATTAAGTCTCACATCCCTGCTCTGCCAGGTGACTCAGACACTTCTGGATTCCCAGTATAATTCTGGAAAAATTGAAAACGTAATTCTGAGCTAAGACATCCGCAAAAGTACTTCATGTGCAGATGGATGATTTTATGCTCCTGTATTCCCTTTTCTTTGTGGTAGATTATTTTAGAGGCTTTCCCTGCTGATTGCTAGAATTAATCATATGGTTGTTTCTGTGACTGTAGTTTCAGACTTCAAATTAAATGTGTCTGCTCAGTGTAACAGATTTGTATTCAATAGACACAGGATACAGTGCTTTGGCTGCAGCCTTAAGCATACTTATTATGCTTAAGACTGATTATGCTTAAGCATTAATGCCATGTACGCATATGTAGCACTGATATTCTAAAAATTGCTGTAAATATCCTGCTTAAGAAAACTTACCTACCAGACTTTTTTTTTCCTGCAAAGAGATTATGCATTTCGATGATCAAATAGATCTGTTCATGCAGCCTGAATTTTAGTTCCTCTGACAACATAAAGAGCAGGTAAGGTGAATCCCAAACTGTGTACCATAGCACCTTAGTGTGAGAAGGGGTTGAAAGTATGTCCTGAAAAATTAATTCACTGTGCTGGAGGCATGGACCACTCCATGTCTCTCAGCATTGTTCCTCCTCTTTCTGCCAATATATAGGCAGAGAGGTCATCCAGAGAATGGACAAGAGGATGCACAAAGATTCCCTAGGCTTGCAGTTTGTAGATATGGGGAAATGCTAAAAGCACTGTTACTGTCCAGAAAGCATGGTCCCATTTTTGACACCTGACAGACTGGGCAGAGGGGAGGATGCCTGAAAGCAAAACTGAGTGGGCCACTGTAGACTTATCAGGAGAAGGAAGAAGCTATCTTTTCTTGCTAGTTGGGAGTTTCTGTGTTGCCAGGTGGGGCTTCAAAGAAATTGACAAATCAGGTTACAAAAATTTCTATAAACCTCTTGCTGAGCTCAAAGTATGTTTATGTACATATGTCATGTCTACAAACGTCTGGAGCATATAAAATGAATAAGAGCAGTTATTTTTAAAAGTTCAGAAGCTTTTAGTTGCTTATACTGACAGTTTCTCTGAACTGAGTAACAAGCCAACCCCTTGTCCCTGTTGCACTCAAAGTCATAGTAAATTAAGAGGGATTTGTTTTAGGATCATGATCTTGGAAAAATCGAGTATTCTTTAAAGATCTATTCTCTCGGCATAGTACTGGAGTCTCCCTGCTTTGGGTGGGGAGCAATCACTCCAAACTGTAATGAGAGAAGCTGCTTTCTTGTCAAGCATACAGCACATCCCATTTGATCATAGTGGTTAGGAAAATAGTTGTGTAGAACTGAAAAGGCTGCAGTGTAGAAATGATAAGGCAGGGAGCTTTACCTCACGACATTAGCATGGATTAGAAAATCTCTCAACTCAATGAGCAGTGGGTCATTTTTATGTGATCTTTCCATCATAATGGAGCAAGTGTTCCTGCACAGCAACTGAAGCCACTCTCAGAATAGAATGCTGTGTGTGATGGAACCCTGTGTGATACCCTGGATTGAGCCTTGACGGGGTCAGGACGATTTCCTAGAGCTTTGGAGAAGTTTTATGTTTGGTAGGCTTTAGTCTTAAGTACAGCAGCAAGGACATGGGAAAACGCATTCGAGTACATGATTATTTCCATTTAGCCAGTGAGATTGCTTTAAAGCTTAAAAACAAAGTTTCAGACTTGGCCAGGTTGAAAAGTTCTTAAGCTCCCAAATTCTCAGTAAGATCAAGGCCTAACGTTGCTGATCTTTTCTGCTTGAAAAAGTTTGGATTGTTTTTCTCCATTTTCATTTACATTAAGTAAGAGAGATTGTCTTCAGAATCTTTGATGTGACAAGCCAACCTGGAGGCCCCTTTGCCCAGACTCAGTGTATGAAAATTAGAATACATTTCGGCACAGACATTTCCTTGATCCAGACTTATGTAGTAGATACCTACTGCTGTAGGAAGTTACCTCTCTTTATTTTGGTGATGTCACTGCCAATAATTAGGTTAGATTGTTGAGTTCCCCTCCGCATTTACAGCAGTTCTTTTGCACGTGTAAGATCTAAACGGCTGATTTTTTTTTAAAAAAGAAAGAAACTTGAGTTGTAGAAAAGGCCTGGGGATGGTCATGGCATTGGTCAAAATAAAAATAATAAATCTCTTGACAAAATCGGAGAAGAATTGAATTAAGCAGAATCTTTCTATATTTGGAGGTTGCTTTAAAGACACAGTACAGTTTCTATGAAGATTAGGTGCAATTGCTAGTCATGCAGGTTATCTGAGCTAACTGTTGTTAGACCATCCAAAGTAAGTCTAAATAAACAGTGCAAAACGTAAGCTGTTTATCAGATTTTCTGTTTTTCCTGGGCAGTTTGAATCTTTGATCTAAAAAAAGTTTTTTTCCTAGAAAATTTCAGCTTTGGAATCAAAAAGGAAATGATGTTTGAAAACATAGCTTAGGAGGATGTATCTGAATGGCAACAATTTGCCATTATGTACTTGCAGAGCCAATGGAGTGTCCACGTGGGAGTATTCTTCACACTTTCCTCAAATGAGTTTCCTTGTTCATGCCTTTCCACTCCCACCTCAGGCCACTAGAGGGCTTTTGCTGGATTTTTTTTAAAAAACGGCTTTTCGGTGTATTGTCGAAGGCTTTCACGGCCGGAGAACGATGGTTGTTGTGGGTTTTCTGGGCTGTATTGCCATGGTCTTAGCATTGTAGTTCCTGATGTTTCGCCAGCAGCTGTGGCTGGCATCTTCAGAGGTGTAGCACCAAAAGACAGGAATCTCTCAGTGTCACAGTGTGGAAAAGATGTTGGCAGGTCATTTATATCTACTCAGGAGGGGTGGGGTTGAGCTGGTCATCCTGTAAGAGTTTCCCAGGGTGTGGAATACTAATGGTGGGAGGCTTCACTGTATCCTGAGGAGGTTCTTTTGCATATGGATTGGTGCTTGATGTGCTAATCTTCTCTGCAGGGCTATTGTCAGGTATTGAGTGTTTTGTTAGCCTGGTGTTTTTCAGAACTGGAAACCATGCTCTGTTCATTCTTAAGGTTTCTTCTTTCCTGTTGAAGTTTTGCTTATGCTTGTGAATTTCAATGGCTTCCCTGTGCAGTCTGACAAAGTAGTTGGAAGTGTTGTCCAGTATTTTGGTGTCCTGGAATAAGATACTGTTCCCTGTTTGAGTTAGGCTATGTTCAGCCACTGCTGATTTTTCAGGTTGTCCAAGTCTGCAGTGTCTTTCATGTTCTTTTACTCTTGTCTGGATGCTATGCTTTGTGGTCCCGATGTAAACTTGTCCACAGCTGCAGGGTATACGGTATACTCCTGCAGAGGTGAGGGGGTCTCTACTGTCTTTTGCTGATCGTAGCATCTGTTGTATTTTTTGGGTGGGTCTAAATACTGCTTGAAGGTTATGCTTTTTCATAAGCTTTCCCATCTGATCAGTAATTCCTTTGATATATGGCAAAAACACTTTTCCTGTAGGAGACTGTTTTTCCTCGATTGTTTGATTCATCCTGGGTTTGATTGCTCTTCGGATTTCATTTCTGGAGTAGCCATTTGCCTGAAGTGCGTGGTTTAGATGATTAATTTCCTCATTGAGAAAGTGCGGCTCACATATCCGTCCTGCACGATCCACTAATGTTTTCATTATGCCTCTTTTCTGTTGGGGATGGTGATTGGAGTTTTTGTGTAAGTACCGATCAGTGTGAGTTGGTTTCCTGTAGACCTTGTGACCTAACTGAAAGTTTGCTTTGCGGATGACCAAGGTATCCAGAAATGGGAGTTTTCCCTCGTTTTCTTTCTCCATTGTGAATTGTATGTTCAGGTGGATGTTGTTGAGATGATTCAAAAACCCCATCAATTCTTCCTCCCCATGGCTCCAAATGATAAATGTATCATCCACAAACCAGAACCATACACTAGGTTTGTGGGGTGCTTATTCTAGAGCTGTTTTTTCAAAATGTTCCATGTAGAAGTTTGCTATAACTGGGCTGAGAGGGCTCCCCATGGCCACCCCATCCATCTGTTCATAGAATTCGTTATCCCATTGGAAGTAACTGGTTTTCAGACAATGATGGAATAAAGCTGTTACATCCTCTGGGAAAATCTGATTAATAAGTGCAATAGTGTCTTTTACTGGAACCTTGGTAAACAGGGATACAACATCAAAACTGACAAGTATGTCTTGTGGATTGAGTTTCAGAGAACTGATTTTGTTGATGAAATCTGCTGAATCTTTGATGTAAAACGAGGTTTTCCCGATGTGGTCCTGCAGGAGATCTGCCAGATGTCTAGCTAATTCATATGTCGGTGAACCAATGGCACTCACAATGGGTCGGAGTGGGACTGAATCCTTATGTATTTTAGGGAGTCCATATAGAACATACAATTCACACTCTATACCCGACAATAGCCCTGCAGAGAAGATTAGCACATCAAGCACCAATCCATATGCAAAAGAATGTCCTCAGGATACAGTGAAGCCTCCCGCCATCAGCATTCCACACCCTGGGAAACTCTTACAGGATGACTCAGCTCAACCCCACCCCTCCTGAGTAGATACAAATGACCTACATCTTTTCCACACTGTGACACTGAGAGATCTCTGTCTTTTGGTGCTACACCTCTGAAGATGCCAGCCACAGCTGCTGGCGAAACGTCAGGAACTACAATGCCAAGACCACGGCAATACAGCCCGGAAAACCCACAACAACCAGCTTTCGGTGTATTTCTATAATGTAATGAGTCTGACACTGCATAGTGATATACCAATATTTTGAAAAAACTGTCAGAAAGATCACTGGTGGTGTATGTGTGTAGTGGGAGAAATGGAAAGCATGAGGCGATACTGAGGGGAAATGGTGTTAATGCAGGGAAGTCCAAAAATCAGTGCCTTTCCTACTCATGTAGCAGGCAAGCCCAGTTTGAGTATGATTTTTCTGGAAGCAAGTTTGGGAAACATTGCGACAAAGCTGTAGCGTACCCAGAGGTAGAGCTTTGCCCCATGAGATTGTACTGCCTCCCCCCGCCCCCCTCCAGTTTGGGAAGCCAGGTAGAGCAAAACTTTTGTGCTGAAGTACCCTTAGATTTTTTTTTGTGGTGTGTTTTTGGTAAAATGAAGGGCCAAACTAAATATATTGCTGAGGAGTCTGTATGTTTTCTCCTCAGGGTGCATGGCAGCTCTGGGTATGTGTGTGTGCATGTCACTACTGTAGAGAGAAAAATGTTGTTGGGGGAGGGGAGGTGGTGGTGGTGGTGGCTTGAGATCTTCCAGAATTACTATGAATCTTCAGATGAAAGAGAGAAGTTCCCCTGGAGAAAATGACTCCTTTGGAAGGTGGATTTTATGACATTATACCCTGCTGAGGTTGTTCCCCTCCGAAACCCCACCTTCTCTGGGCTCGACCCTCAAAATCTCCAGGAATGTACAGCCCAGAGCTGGCAAGCCTGGGGAGGGAAGGATTAAACCGTCCTCACTCATATCATGGCTCCAGTTTGAATCTACACCCTCCTCCCCACAGCAGGTGATTTTAAGGCTGACAAAAAGCAGTGTGAGACATGTTCATGTCTAGTTTGATCTACAGACATTTAATTAGCAGGGACATGTAAAATGTAACACTCATTATACAAAGTTGGCTCACTTCTCATAGGATTATCTTGTGAAGCAACTTCTAATAACTTATGTTAAACCAGTTGCAGCTGCATCAATACATTGCAAGTATATTATTCACATGCTTAAATCTTGATGCACCTTAAAAACTAACAAAAGTTTGTTCTAGTGAACACTTTCATGGACTAAAGTCTACTTCTTCAGATGCAATGTATGGATCCTCAATATGCAGATACTGAGTGAGGCATGGGAAAAAAGCCAGTTGGATAAGAGCATTACCAAATGCAAGGCATACAAATGGCAAAATGCAATAATATAAAATTCAAATCTAATAATAAAAAGATGGAGATAAACCACTAGTTAAGCTAGTGTTCATGGGCTTCTGACTTGTGATTTAACTGCACAGATTAATAGGAAGTAGTGAAACCATAGGTTCATAACATTTTCCTGCATGATCAGGCAAAAAGTGTTCCTTTTGTTCAGTTTTCCTGTAACACCTCAATCAGAGAAAGTAGTATCATATACCATTATGGGATAGGAGCATAGCCCTAGTGTTTAAAGAACATTCCTTTGGAAAAATAGATGTACTTCTGATTTGCCCCTTCCATTATAGATTAAAAAATTTAAAAAGCCTTATTCAGGTTGAATGCTGCAGTTTCTATACAAAAACATAACTCGTTGAAAACTTAGAAAATGTGATAGTCCCACAGCTGGAATTGTTCTGTAATAGCTATTTAGCTTGGAACTACCATCATTCGTTGCCTTAGTTTTTACAGTGAATCCAGATGACATCATTTTCAACCTGCTGCATTCCAGGTTCAGTTTTCAGATCTTAAATGTTTATAATATAAAATGCAATTATAGTTATCAGTCTGCCCATGTGAGCACTATCAAAGCTTCTTTCCTTTTAAAATGTCCTTTCTCCTTAATTAATAATTTCATCTTGTCTTACAGCATTTATGAATAAATTCTAAATTATCAGCTCTTGGTTTTTTTTGTGAGGGCTGGCTTTATTGTGTTTTACTCAGTAGCAAAGAATGCTGGTGTTCAATTCTAAACATTTTGTTTTTGTTATTTTTATAATCATCCTGTTGTAACCATTAACAATTAAAATGAGTAGTGGTGGCATTGGCTGTTAAGGAAAAAGCAGTATTTAAATGTTCAGTTCTTTTTTGTTAGGGAAGGTGAAGAATGCCTCATTGATTCCGGATGAAAGAACAAGTAATTGATTAGGCTGAAATTAAGACATTAAAAATGCTACATAAATATGCTTTGCTGCAATTTTGAATGTATTACTTCAAGCTTTGACACAAGTGGCCTGATTGTCACTAGAAGGGGGCATACCTTTGTCTGGGAGCATTAGATTACAAATGGTCACATGCAGGGCTCATTTTGAGGGGGAACGCGCAGGAACGCAGTTCCGGTAGTTCTCCAAAGAGGTCACGTGTCAGGTGGCCCCACCCATCTGATTTTTGGCCATTTGGGGCCCATTTTGGCCTGGTTTGGGCCCCAAATAGCCAGGATCGTGTCTAAAACAGCCAGGATTGGGCCTCTGATGGGTGGTGGATCACTCTCCCACTCAGCAGCTGCCCAATTCTGACCATTTTGGGCCCCTTTTCAGCCATTTTCAGCCCCTTTTTGCCATTTTGGGCCCAATTTTGGCCCTGAATGGGCAGGATTGGGTACAAATCAGCCAGGATAGGTGAGGTCAGGGGGTTTGGCATATGCAAATCAGTTATGCTAATGACACACTTCCAGTGATGGCAAGGGGTGTGGTATATGCTAACGAGTTGTGCTAATCAGTTGTGCTAATGAGTTCCTGCAGCTCTTTTTCTACGAAATGACCCCTGGTCACATGATAGAATGTTCTTCCATGCAAAGAATTCCATGGACAGAAAAAGTACAAGTCAGGAAGAAGACTTCTAGCTCAGCTTTTTCCCTAACTTGCTAGTTATATATGCACAAAAAAATACTTTTGTATGGAAGATCATCCAGCCACATGAAACCCAGTTGCAGTTATAGGAACATATAAGGCAGCCTGGATCAAACAACTAGTCCATCTACCTCAGTGTCATCTGCTCTTAGTGGGAGCAGCTCTCCAGAGTCTGAGGCAGAGAAGAGTGTTTTCCCAACACCTACTGCCTGATATTGGAGATGCCAGGGATTGAACTCAGCCATTGAGCTCTAGTCCTTCTCCAGTCTGCCAGTATCCACCCCAGACCTCAGTAAGAACTAGGACAGTGTTTCAGTCTAGTAGGCCCATGTTCTCCATCTTCACTTTCTTAGAGATACTTTAAAAATGTGTATTTTTAACACTGCAACACTGTGTTGGCCTTGCTTTATACTAAGGATAGCAATATTTTTTCTGCTCTTTTGTGCTACGTGTGTGATTCTGTTTTAGTGGTGGTGGCACTCCTGTTGTTTGCTCTGCCATAGGTTGAGTAAGTTTATAAATATAAATACAGAAAAGCAGTTGTGTTAATCTGTTGCAGCAAAGACAAAGTCACAAGAAATATTAAAGATTGATTTATAGTAATGTGAGCTTTCATAGCCAAGAATTTTTACCTGAATTACTCTTTAAAGTGTCTCAGATTTTTGTTTTTATGCTGCTACTGTTAATTTCAACTGGGTTATTTTTGTAATCAAGTAATCTAGTTTTCCAAATAATGTAATTTAGATGGTTGTTGGGGGTTTTCCGGGCTGTATTGCCGTGGTCTTGGCATTGTAGTTCCTGACGTTTCGCCAGCAGCTGTGGCTGGCATCTTCAGAGGTGTAGCACCAAAAGACAGAGATCTCTCAGTGTCACAGACACAGACTGTGTCACTGAGAGATCTCTGTCTTTTGGTGCTACACCTCTGAAGATGCCAGCCACAGCTGCTGGCGAAACGTCAGGAACTACAATGCCAAGACCACGGCAATACAGCCCGGAAAACCCACAACAACCATCGTTCTCCGGCCGTGAAAGCCTTCGACAATACAGTGTAATTTAGAAATTTTTATTCTTCTATAACAATAGATGTTGGGTAATAAAACCTGTGTGGTGTCTCTTATACTTTGAGAATAGGACTCAAAATAGGGATTAATGTGTTACACACACGGAACAAAATCACAAGGGACGGAAAGTTTAAAGGACCTTGGGAACACTTCAGTGGAGTACACATAATGTTGCAAAGAGATTAATTAGATTCCCTTATGTTCATTGTCTGTCTTCTGTGCCAGACTGCACATGCACAGGACTGCCAATTGGAGGCGTTTTGCAGCTTTAAATTCTCTAGGGGCCCCTCTTCCCCCAGAGCATGCGCGTGGCCGTTTCCTGCTGAAACAGCTCAGGCTCTGGGACCCTGACCCTCAGTTCCTCTTTTGCCCCTGGTCTAAGTGGTTCTGCTGCAGTGTGCTCCTCTGTTTTTTTTTTGCCACGCTGCACCAGGCCAGGCCTTCCTCCTGCACTGCTGATTGCCTAACAGAGCGAACAAAAGTGAGAGAGTTGGAGATGTTCAAAGCTTATCATACCCGTAAAAACGGCTGAAAAAGCCTTATTCAAAAGATGCATTCAGTGCAATACTAAAATGATGGGCATTCTCTTTGCCTCGTGTGCTGGGGAACGGACACAGTGTGAGCTCATACAAACACTGCCAAAACTTCACCCCCAAGACTCAGGCAAAAAGACCCACTAGACTCAAAGCCATACTAGGGGAACAGGTTCTATCAGCCTCAACTAGCCCTTCCATGAAAGCTGCTAAGTCCTCTGCTCTTGCAGAGCTAGCTGATTGGTCAGATCCAATTACATCATCTGCCCCAATGTCGAGGGCCCCCAGCCCATAAGAATTAACATAGGTATCTTGGATCCGGCAACATCATTTGGCTCAGTGACTTGGAGCCTGTTGGCTCAGTTTCAGATTCAACAACACCACTCCACCTTGAATTCTTCGAGCCCCTCAGATCTGACTCAAATGCCTAGGATCCAACAGCACTTGAAGTTGAGGGAATCTTCAGTTGTGCTGGTCATAGCTACATCTGTAGCTTTGGCTGCTCACTTGCATCTGAACGCAGAAAGATCTGAAGGAATGGAGAGACTGACTCCAGAGATCTTGGAGCCTCCGAGAAAGAAAGCAAGGGCCAAATCTCAGCATTCTTCCAAATGGAAAGAGACTTCTAGCAGGAAGGCTAATACTGAGGTGGAGGCAAATGAAGTTGAAATCATTGAGGCTCCTCATACACCTTTACTATGCTCAAAATCACCCTCTGACTACTCTTCTGAGGAAGAAGGGGAATTACCGAGAACAGCATTGGTTCCAAGGCATCATACCCAGAGATAGGATCTGATCAAGTCTGGCCGTTCACATAGTTGCCCATCTTAGTTTCATCAGGAGATGCTACCAGCTTATGGTGTCAATTTAGGAGAACCATACCAGGCAGAATCAGTTGGCTCAGGCCTGGAAAGCTTCATACAAACTAAACCACATTGGCACCCGCACTCTATTCCAAAATCTTCTATGGCTTTCCAGTTATCCAAGTTGAACCCTGAACCTTATCAGGTTGAATGGATCCCAAGTTTAGCATCCCAAGTTTACCATCCAATCCCTCCCCTGATGATGCAGTGGGCGATGGTGGATCGGTTTCACTCACTGATGATTTTCGGCTGTATTCTGAACAGATGTTCCATATGGCCAAATTGCTGAACATTGATGTATCATCTACTGAACCTAAGCCAAAAGATAAAATACTGCAGCATCTTTATTCGGGCAACCCTGTCAATATCACTTTCCCTATGATTGAGGGATTTGTAGAGCCTGACTCTCCTCCTTGGGTAAGTGGCTTGTTAATCTCCCATGTGGAACTGTACAGAAGACCGACAATGAAAACAGGCTTGCACTTACCTGTAACTATTGTTCATTGAGGTCTTCTGTGCGGGCACTCATACCTTCCCTCCTGCCCGGCTGTGTGCTCTTCACTACTTACTTGGAGATTCCAGTGGCTCAGGAGAAACTGACGGTTGGGGATGCTGCCTCTCCCAGATCGTGGGCTGTTTCGGTTGGAAACAGCTGCACATGTGCTCTGGAGCGGGGAGAGAGTCACCCCCTAGAGGATGTAAAATGTCAAATATCTCTGATTGGAAGGCCTATGCATGCATAGTCACATGTGTGCCTGCACAGAAGGCCTCAATGAACAACAGTTACAGGTAAGTGAAATCCTGTTTTCTGTGCCGCTGCTCTCTTAACCTTCCCAAAAAGCCTCGGGAGATAAGACTAGATGACTCTTGTGTTCATGCCTACAAATGCTATGTCCAGCAAAGAAATAGCAGGGAAAGAAAAACTTATTCGACTCAAGTATCTCTCCTCAAAGCCTATTTGTAATTTGTTTGTGTATGATTTTTTTTGTTATAAATCTGTTGATTGATCATCTCTATTTATATTGTATGGATAGTTGAAAAAAGTGAGACACCCCCCCTTTTCCATGGTGAAAGATACCTTTCTCTGTTACATGAGGCTGTGCTGCCAGTGGAAGAGGCTCTTGCATTGGAGGAAGGTATCTTGCTGTAGGAGCATGCTACCATTAGTGGAACAAATCCATAGAATCCGACCCTAGGACTGCAAAAAAACCAAGGAAGTCAAGTAACTGGCAGGTCACACATTACATCACTGGTAGATCAGAAGTTGTGTGGGCTTAGGCTAGAAGAATGTTGTTTTTTCATGCTCTCCTTTTTTCTGAGTATTGGAGTTTGAGTGGCTTTAAAACAAAATTAGCTATGAGTGCAACTTTTCTATATGGATTCTTGAACACATGAAGGAGTATCTCCTTCCCTATTGCCCAGCTCACTTGTTAACATCGGCCTTTCAGGCCCTGCTGTCTGTGTTCTTTCCTTCAGAAGTAAGGTGGCTGGCAACTAGAGACAGGGCATTTTCTGTGGTGGCACCTCGCCTTTGAAATGTGGCCCCCTTGAAGCATGCCTGGCGCCTACCTTGCTATCTTTGAAGCTCCAGGCCAAAAAATGTCTTTTTACCCAGGATTTTTAATTGGGGTTTTTATTTTTCTAGTTTAATGGCCTGTTTCTGAGATGAGGTTTGTTTTATGGATAATTTTATGCTGTGTTATGACCCTGGGCTTGTTTTAAAGACTTTTTTTTATATTGATAATTATTTTAATTGCAAGCAGTGTTGAGCAGGACTCTGGAGAGGCTGCATAAAAATCTCCTATGTAAATAATACATACATAGAGTGTTTCTGGCATGCCCTATTAGAGAAGCGTACTTTTTGGCTAGGAAGTCAATGGGATATAGACAGCAGGGATAATTTTTTTCCTGTTCTTTTCAAATACAGATTCGTTTGGGACACTTGTCCTCCCAGCTGTAAGTATTCTCTTCCTGAAGTATAAAAATCTGTAGAAAATGTCTCCTGAATTGATGCTGTATCTTTTTTTTTAATCTTCATGACATTTTATTTTTGTGACTAGTACAAGTTATTTTTGTTACCTGTGAAATGGCACTCCTCCAGACAGGCGAGTCACATAAACTGAAATACAAATGCTTCTTTTCTTCCTAGAAGTCCTGTGCAAAGCGAAAGATTTGGGTTGTTGCCCTCTCCTCACGTCAGACAGAGTTCCTTGGAAGGGAGGGAACAAGTGTAGTCTTCTCTTTTCTGAGTCACTCCATATGGAGTAGGAGAATCATTTCTATAAGTTTTTTTTTCTCTGCCTCTCTCCAGAAGGCATAGAGCAGGTTGCAAACTGAGGAAACTCCTGTTAGATTGCCTGCCATCTGGTAATGTAGTTGTATGGCATCTTCAAGTGGAAGAATTTGAACTCACTTTTTTCTGTTACAAGTCACAGAGAATTCTAACAAAGGGCCACTCTTTGTTTTAAGAAACTGGAACCTACACTGGCCTCTTTCTTCCTTTTTTGTTAATAGATGTGTGAAAGGGCTTGTTAAGGTTCCTCGCAGTTTGTTACCCCCCCCCCCCCAAGCTGCTCTGTGTCCAGAGGGAAGGGCTCAACCCTGCCGCCTGGTAGGGACAGGCCTACTAGTGCTGGTAATGGGGTTGAGTCATATGGGCCTAGGATCTTATGAATTGCTGTGCTTGACCAGTGGTTCTTGGAATGGACTCTGTTATTTGCTGTGGTAGCACAGTGTCTCAGGATTGTGTGTTATCCTGAACACAGATTCTTGGAATAAAACTGGATAAATTCCTTTGACAATCAGATGGATTGAGATAGATGTTACAACTAGGGAGTGCACCAGAAAAAAAATTGGGGTTCCCGCTTCGAGTTTACCCGAAGCTGGAAAAAGCTTCGTAAACACCCAAAACCCAAAGCGGGAAAATGTTTTGTCAGCACCTGAAACCCTAAGCGGCAAGCCGCTTCAGATTTGGGTATTTAAATCACTTTGGTATGCTCCATAAAGATTCGGAACATTCCGAAGTGAGGGGGGAAGCTTTGCAGCGGCACAGAAAGGGGCATTTAAACCCCAGCCAGCTTGGATCAGCTGCTTGGCGGGGATTTCCCTGCCAAACAGCTGATCCCAGGGTTTAAATTTCTCTTTCCCTGCTGCTTCGCAGTGGCATGGAAAGCAGCATTTAAACCCATTGACCCGAAGCTTCCTGAAGCGATACGAATCACTTTGGGAAGCTTTGATTCAGGGTTTCCGAATTGGGCCCAGCATGCTGGGTCCGATTCAGAAGTCCCGAATCTTTGTGAATTGGGTCTGATTCGGGTATTTTACCCGAATCGGAAATCCGAAGCGCACACCCCTAGTTACAACACAAACAGATTTCCCAAGGGACACTTGTATGGATAAGAGATGCACAGTCTTTCCCTGCTTGCTAATTCCACTCTACAAGTATCCCCATTTGCTTTTTTTCTTTCCAAAGCCAAAGTAATGTCAGACAAACTATCTGGGGTGTTGCTGGGGAAGAATTTGGGTGTTGTTGTTGGTGTGGTGTTCTTGGAGAGAATTTAGCGGGCGTAGAAAATAGTGGAGGTTCACACCCCTTTTCCTGCCAACTTATCCTCTCCATAAGCATTGTCTTGTATTGGGTTAGGAACAATCATATGACGAGATAACATCTAATTCAGCCCTTAGAATCAAACTGCTGCATTGCAGGATTTAGCCAAGTGATATTTTCCTAGAATATGAAATGAAGCATGATTCATGTAAATGGTGTTAGTCATACTTAATTTGCACCAGTAATTAAGGCTTCTAGAAAAAAAGATGAGCTATATTAGCATCAAACTCTACTTCTAGAGTTTTCATGTGTGTTCTTACAATCTCATGTAGTACAATTCTGCCATCGATTTGCATAGGCTTTACATTTGATTAATGAAGCACAAGCTTGCAGCCTCATTTAAACACAATAATAAAAATGGTAAATGCAAGTTTAAAAGAGGGGAAGGTTGATGTAAAGATTTGTGTGTTATTCCTGTATTGCACATTGTTTTATCTCTATAGCAGGTTCAGAGGGATAATAGCATAAAATTGCACAGATACGGGAGGGAGGTTTGAATGTGTGCACCTTCTCATCCCAGTGGCATGGTAACCTGCTCTGGTTGTGATTTTTCATGAAAGATTTGGGGAAAGAGCTAAGCAAAGGAAAAACCCAGAAAGTGGCTGATTGAAGGACGACATCATGTAGACCCTGTGAAAAACACTGCTGTGGTTTGGCAGTTAAAGCACAGCAGAACTTCTGGGTGGATGCAGCCTTAGAAGGTTAACTGAGAGGCAAAATAAACCTGAAAGCTAAAAAATATATATTAGAGGTTAAAAATCCCCAAAATAATAAAGGGAGTGCCTGTAGCTTTAACTAGATGCCTTCAGTGGCTGTTGCTAGGTAACTATAACAGTTCAGCCCAGTATTCCAGGCATGGTTTCTAACTGTAAAAGGTGGGAGGAGGGCCTTTCTGGGGCTGTTTTGACCTTTGAGGGAAGACCCATAGGGGTCAGGCCCAGAAGCAATTACCATGTAACTTAATACCAACAGTCCCCTCCCCCCCCAAAAGCCCCAGTGGAGTGGTTAGAGTTTCAGCGTAGGACGTGGGAGCAAGGTTACCAGGAGGTTACCAGGAAGAGGGAAAGAAATAGTGTGGGGAAGAGGATACAGGGAAAAGTGAAGTACCCCCTGCAGGTCCTTGCAGGTTCCCCATCACGCAACTGGACCAGGCTCAGCCAGCACTATACAACTGGGCTTTAGGGGAGAGGATTTGGGGGGAGGGGGAAGGGTAAAGACAGGGAAGGCAAAGGTGGGTCAGAAGAAGATAAGGAAGCAGGAAAAGGGGGAGAGATACGGAGGGCAGGAAAGGGAAAGAGGACATGATTGGGGAGGGGAAAATGAGATGATCCCCCCAAGTCCTTGCTGTTCCCCCACTTGTACAATATATTTGTGAAGCACTGTTGGTTATCTAATGACAAAATTGTGAGGGAAGTTTTGATATTACTGTAGTTTTATTTGTTTCTGGTTTAACCTGTTATTGTTGTGATTTTTGATTATTGTTTCAATTTTGCCCATGTGTTCAGAAGCTTTTAAAAATTTCAACATAGTGAACTGTGGTTCTTCTTTTTCTTCCAGCTCCCACTGGGCAGTCCTGCTGGTGATTATAATTTGCTAGTCAAAGGGTACACAGAGGGTGTACTGTTGTTTTCTAACCATTCAGACCTTTCATTCGAACATAAAAGCTTCTCAGTGTTTATCCAGACAGATAAGTCTATGTACAAACCAGGGCAAGATGTGAAAATACGGATTGTTACTTTACATCCAGACCTCAAACCACTCAGTGCTTTGGTAAATTTGTACATTCGGGTAAGTACAGACTTGAAATTAGTTGGTAAAAAGTAGAAACCCCAGTATCTTTCCAGCTTTGGAAGGGGACAAGTTTAAATGAGAAAATAGTGGGCAGAGATTAAGTAGTCCTGCCTGATAATTCTTTGTTCAGAAAACATTCCCTTTTAATTTCCTTTTTCTTTAACAAAACAGTATTGGGTCTCTGTTACACATTTTGTCATGTAATCTGTAATTGGCTGCTAAGCCAGCATAGTGTAGCGTGACAGACTAGGTCATGGGAGGCCTGGGTTCAAATCTCCACCTGTACCATGAAGCTCACTGGATGACTTTGGACCATTCACTCTTTCTCTCAGCTTAACCTGCCTTACAAGGTTGTTATGAGGACAAAATGGTGATTAGGGGAACATATATACCATTTGTAGCTTCTTGGAGGAAGGGTGGGTTAAAAATGGATAGATAGACAGATAACTATGACAGAAAGAATCAAAAAAGTTTAGTTAAAAAGCAACATTAGTCTATGTGAGAAAATTATTTGAGCATGAACAAGGAAAGGGATACACTTTGTCCTCCTGCAGCAGTGGCAGTAGAGCTGATGAAATTTCCATGCAGATGACTTCTGCTGAAACAAATCCCATATTTCTGAAGCTATTGCGAATGCACATTTACTGCATTTTATATGAAATATGATAAAACACTCTTAGAATGCAGTAAACTATCTTATTGTAATTCTCCAGTTTGGATGTTCCTCACATTTGTAATGTTAAGTCCACAGCTTGACAAACGGTATGCATTTCTTTTAGGATCCTCGACGCAATTTGATTCAACAGTGGCTGGCAGAAAATGGAAAACTGGGCAAGATTTCGAAGGAGTTTAAAATATCTAGATATCCTGTGCTGGGTGACTGGTCCATACAGGTTGAAGTAAACGTGCGTATTAATAATGTAAATCATGCACTAAAATGCAGTACATCTCTCAGTGAAATAAAAAATAAAATGATTTGAATTGCCTTCTAAGTTTGTTCCTCTTTGCTAGAGAGGAACTCTGTTTATATCCAGGGATACCAAAAATGCCACTTCTGTCTGTGAAGATAGATGTGAGTTTACCTCAGACCTGGATGGTTGCTGTATGGGTTTGGAAGGCGGTGCCTGGCATAAGTTATGCCTGTCACCTTGACCCAGCAGCTCCATCAGTGCCTTAGGGGTTTCCCTTTGTTGGTTGGGCGTAGAACTGGTCTTGCATGTTAAGAAAAATGATGTGTGTTGCTCTTTGGCCTGCATGCCACTGGTTGCCTGCTCCTGGTCCATAACTAATCCATCAGTTGAAAGTTCTAACTGATATTGCACGTTAGGAGCAGTGTGCCCTCCATGTATACCCACATGGAGTGCCTGCCAGCATTGTCATGCTGACTGGAGGCTGCGAAGTTTCAGGGGGATCTGCAGCATGGCCTCTTGTAAGCCAGCAGAGAGAGTTGGGGGCAGGAGTTGATCAAGCAGTGAGCTGGTCTCCCCTTCTGGCAGTAGAAGTGCACGTCAGATTGCTTGAATGGTACGTAGTACCATTAAGTATATTTAAGAGAGAACCCTGAGGCATCATTTGGATGGTGAACTGTTAACCCTCAGACCAGGCCTGGAGCCCTAGTGTCTTCATGAAACTGGGACAAAAAGCCCTTGAGTGGTGTCATTATCCTCGACTCATAGATCCTGTGGCTGGGGGGACAGAAAGTGGCACACCTCCCTTGAGCATCATGGACGCTTGGCAAGGAGACACCTGAGCCATATGTAAGTGGGCTATAGTGTTCCTGTATAGAGGCTGTCGGAAGGAAGGAGGAAAAGCTGAAGATTGGGGGCAGATAAAGGTCAGTTGGCTGGTGGGTGAGAAGAAAAGGAGTCAAGGAAGCAAGAAAAGGATAGAGGCTATGGGGGCTTTCAGGGGAAAAAAAAGAAATGTGGGGATGATATTGCCCCCCCCCAAGCCCTTGCAGGATATGTCTCCCACTTGTACTAAACATTTTTTTATGCATAAAGATTATTTTGGAATATTACTCCAAGGACATTGAATCCAACAATAAGGAAGACATTGTTTCAGTGTCTTATTCCCAGTCTGCAAGGCCTTCTACTGCTGCACTGACTAGTGTTACCGTTTAGACTATAGTAATCATAGGATGAAAACTGCCCTGGAGATAAAAGCTTAGCAACCAGATATTTGCAGACTTATCAGTTGTATTGATGGTTCACGGTTAATGACCTTAAAAAACACTTCTTATGCAATGTATTGTATTTATGAAATGCCTTAAGAAGTAAAATTAATGTCTGCATGAGATCTGTGTTTATCCACAGGGTATTTAGATATTTGACTGAGTTTCTTGAGCTTATCAATAATTGTTCTGTAGTACCAGTTGTAATATTTGCTACTTTATATGCTGCATGCTAAATTTATGAATGCAAAATACATGAACAAATTGGTTTCCTAATTTGATAGGTGTATAGACATATGGGAACAGAGAATAATTAGGCTTTCACTTTGTAAACTTTTTTCTCATTGTGTGTGTGTTTATGTAGACAGGTACATAGATATACATTTACACCCCTGTTTTGAAAACCGTTTCATGTACCTGGGAAGGTGGGCTCTGGCTCACAGAGGCTTATGCCACAATAAATTACGCTTTAAGTTTCAAAAAGGATTTGGGGGCATAGTCGGTTCCATAGCTATCTGAAGAATAGTGATCTTGATGTTAGTGATTATGAAATCCCAAATCGTTGTGTTTGGAGAGATGCAGCTTGATGTATGCCTAACTTTTAAAAAGTAGTTGTTAGAATTTTCATCATGGTCCACTCCCATAAATCTGCAAATCGAACTTATGTTTTATAGATTTTTCTTGTTTATTTCCCCATAGGATCAAACTCATTATCAAACATTTACTGTGATGGAGTATGGTAAGTATTGCCTGTCTGATAACAATTATACTTTTGTCGAGTGCAAGAGTGCAGGGGTTCTTTGAAAAAAATATAACGATCAACTATATTTTACAAGAGATGTCTTAATAAATAAGAATTCAATATAGGAATATCATAAGATCCGAGTGCCTCATATTTTCTATATTTGAAATATGGAAAAGAGTGCCTGGGAATATACTGATACATGTGTGTGTTGGGGCAGCTAGAATATACTTTTAATGCACAATTGCTATATGAGTCCAAATTGTGGTTGTATAGTAGCTGTTTCTGAGCCTCCCTGCTTCTGATACAAAGGATTTAACCTCCTAAAGAACAGCCCCAACAGAAAATTGGGAATTAAGTAGCCAGTAGTTACTGAGATAACCTTTGAAATAAAAATGGTTGCAGTACAAAAGCATGGGTACCTAAGGCTTCCATGGAGACCAGAGTTCTTTGAAACTGTTGTTAATCAGGAGTAGCTTTTCCCACAAGCCCCCAGGTCAAAGTGCTTCCCTTTCAACCATGTGAGCAGCAATTGCATATTGTTGGGGCAGAACTACTGAAGAAGACATGGTGTACTTTTGTCATTGTGCTCCTTTGCAAGCAGTCTTTGGCACAGTCTTTGAAACTGGAAATAATATGGCAGGATGTCTGGTAGCCAGGGGAAAGGGGCGTCAGTGCCAAATATAACTCAGTAGTGCTTCTTTGAGCTCCTGGTGACTTATCCATAATATATATTTGCTTTCTCCCCTCGGTTCTTGAAGTGAATACAATGATTATGTAGTTTGTTCTTAGGCCAAGAATTTGAGGATAGTTTTTGATACGTGGAATTTTGTCTGGGGGATGAAGGATCCCTGAAGTCCTGATTTTAGCTTAGAAGAGAGAGAGGCAGTGTCCATCTTGCCAAGAATCTCCCTGGCTATGACACCCATCAGCCAATAATTTCAGATGATAAAAAGAGAGGAAGGTTTTTCTGAGTGGTCCCTGTGGTTTGTAGCTTGAATTGCCTATCCCTTGTTTAGAGGGATTCCAATGCAATCCTAAAAAGAATTATACCCTTCTAAATACTTCACTTTTTAGTTATACAAAAATCTGAAGGTTTGTTTAATAGAACACATCTCAGAGAACACTGCATTTCCCAGAGAATGCTGGGAATTGTAATTCTGAATGCTACGAAGTACATTTTAAAAATTTGGACCAACCAGAATAACACAAATCTGAGCAAACATTTGAGTTTGACAGAATTTATCATCATGGGTGTCGGGGGAAAGGTTGTAATCTCTTAGCAGAATTTTCAATATCTGTACCAAACTGTAATTCTGAGGATTTTGGTGGGAGGGAGGTGACATGATAGTTAAAGAGGTGTAGAACATTGCATTTGCATTGTAGGCAAACTTAGGGTTGCCAACTGTGTGAGGAAAAAATGTCCTGCCCCTTTGATAGATGTTTAATAAACATGTTTAATGTTTATTTACCAGGTAATGTTACTTCATTTCATGAAAAGCTTTGACTTCCCCTTTGCACACATTAAGCCTCTATTAAAGGGAGAGGGCATTTTTCTCCAGGCCTGTTGGTAACCTTAGCAGTCATATAAATGCATTATTTGAGCCAGTTTGATGAAGTTGTTGAGTGGCAGGACTCTAATCTGGAGAACCGGGTTTGATTCCCCACTCCTCTGCTTGAAGCCAGCTGGGTAACCTTGGGTCAGTCACAGCTCTCTCAACCCCACCCACCTCACACGGTGGTTATTTTGGGGATAATAATAACATACTTTGTAAATCACTCTGAGTGGCGTTAAGTTGTTCTGAAGGGCGGTATATAAGTTGTTGTTGTACTGAAAAACCCTTATTACTGAAATGTTAAGACTCCAGTTATCACTATATTATTTGTATAAAGCATGTAATTTTAGCTGTTTAATTCCTTTATAGTCTGCCTTTTCCACTGAAGCTCAAGGTGGATTACACCAATTAAAAAAAATCAGAGCAGTACACATATGATCATCAGTGCAGATTTAGAGCAGTGTTCTGCATACAGTAAGATAGTATAATATGTTCAACAGTGAAACAAAATTGGATTACAGAAATTGAGAAACTGGCAGTATGGTATATTCTGTGAACAAAGCAATTAGAGCTATGTAAAATTTTATAGACATTATAAACACTTCTCCCTTTATAAAAAGACTGTTCTAAACCATGAGCGCAACAGTATGTAAACAAAGCAGTAAAAGCTGTCTATAATTTCACAGTCATTGATTATAACCCCATTTCTTTTATAAAACAACTATAACTTTTGATTTTTTTAGTGTTACCAAAATTTGAAGTCATTCTAGCAACACCTCTGTTTTACTCTTCAAAAGCTGAGCGTTTCAGTGGTGCTGTCACAGCAAAGTAAGTAAAAAGTAAATGTTGCCTTTTATGAGGAGGGTTTCCTTTTGGTTAGGGTAGAACATGTTTACTTAGTTCTTAGCAGGGCTTTTTTTCTGGGAAAAGAGGTAATGGAACTCAGTGGGTTGCCCTCTGAGAAAATGGTCACATGGCTGGTGGCTGATCCCCCTGAACTCCAGACAGAGGGGAGTTTAGATTGCCGCCGCTCAGTGACAGATCTCCCCTCTGTCTGGAGATCAGGGGGCGGGGCCACCAGTCATGTGACCATTTTCAAGAGGATCTGGAACTCCGTTCCACCGCGTTCCAGCTGAAAAAAAGCCCTGGTTCTTAGTACACTTGAAACTTAACATGAAACTAAACATTTCTTCATGAGGGCATCTCCAGGCAGAGGTTCTCTCCAAGCCCCTGTTGAGTGATTGATTCAGTGTTTCCAGTCCCATCGAACCATTGGAAACTCTGCCCTAATTCTTTGCTAGTCTGCATGGCAGAATTGCAAAATTGGCATGGATGGTATAGCTCATCTGGTAAAAGAATGAATAAACTAAACATGAAAACACTTAAAAGGATTTTAAATTAAGATTAAAGAAAATCAGTTGGTTATTGAAATAAATTTATATTACTTACAGTGTACTTCTTGAGTTACTCTCTTCTAAGCCCATTGATGTCAGTGGATTTAGAAGGGTGTAAGTCTGTTTAGGATTGCACTGTTAGGCTCTTATTTCTCCTCTTACCAATAGTTGATTACAATAATTTCTTACCATTGGCAGCCAGAGTTTTATTATTTTTATTTGATCAAACAAACCAACAAGAGTATCAAGTGCTATAACTGATGTCAGTTGCTTCAAACTAAGATAGTAATACAAAGTAGCTAGTTTGAATGTGATCGATGGAATAAATCTTTTGGAATGATTACAGTATAATGTTACAATGACAGGGCAGCCCCGTGGAGGGGGGCTGCATGTGCAAGTATTCAGTGCAGGTGCAGGCCACTAATGGGACATGTGATGCCCCCTGGAGCCATTTCAGGTTGGGAAAGCACAAGGAGGGGGTCTAAAGCCTGTGTTCTATCTTCACAATGGTCTCAATCTGAATGAGGCCCCTGCAGTGTTTCGGGACTGAGTTCCCAAGGAGAACTCACAGTAATGTCTGGCTTCACATCCTTGAAGCAGTTGTGCTGTACATAACATCTAGTTTGTGCATGAAATTTCAAGAAATGTAGATCTGTATGTACTTTTTACACAGATCTAGTTTTTTTTCTTTCTATATTGATTATAGCAATATTGTCACAATTGAAAAAACATAAAAAAGAGTCAGGGGTGTAGGAGATGTACCTTCCTTCCATCTGATGTGGCCAACAGCTATAACAGAGCCATCCTGAGCAGAGCTGCTCCTTCTGAGCCCGTTGACATCAGTAGATTTAGAAGGGTGTAACTCTGTTTAGGATTGCACTGTAAGGGCCTATCCGGACTAGACCTTTTTTATGCTTAAGCCATTATTCATGTATTCATTTATTCTGGATAGTTCAGATGACATTGTGAACTATCAGTTGCAATCTAGTTTGTTTCAAGAAATGGTCCTTTTATCTGTACTGGCTTGTTGTGATTATTTTGGCCTTCAGATGGAGCTGCAGCACCAGCCTTGGCATGGAATGGCAAAGTACTGATGCACTTGGCAGAGTGAGGGATTGGGCAGGCAGTGTTGGTAGTGCTCTGCCATATCCTGGTTGCATCTTTAAAAATGTTCTGCAACATGGTCCCTTCCCCCAAAGCCCAGTGGCTGTCCAGAAAAGGGGAGGGGAAGCAGAAGCTCAATTTTTGTTTGTTTTCAGAACCAAGGCATGCTAAAGTTAAACAGCACTTCCAGTGCAGCAATCAAGAACAAATGCTAGGATCTCAGATAAAATCCTACCTGTGGAAATGACTGGCTAGGGGCAGGATCAAAGCTAGGTGTAATTTTATTTATATTTATCACACCTTGTTTCCTTGGACTCAAGGTAGCTAACAGTCCAATTCTTAGCCTGCCTAAAGGATTTCTGGACCCTGTCTGTTCAAGTGCCACCCGAACTCCTCTTTTCTGCCCACTCTCCCTCCCTTCTTTCCAAGGATTCTGGGAGCTCCTGACTAGTTGTCTCTCTCAACCACACCATTAGGGTAAAAGGAGGACTGGCAGAATAGGTAGAATGGGATGAACACACATCTTTCTCTAAATATAGCCAAGGAAGGTGTCCTCCATGCCCTCTCTAGTAGGCCATGCCAGAGAACTGAGCCTGCCACAGCGGAAAGCTGTGACCTAGTTTTTGCTGTATGGCCAGTCCTAAGAGTAAGCACCTAAAGGATCAGTTTCAGTACTGAAGGAAATAATTTATACCTATTGCAAGAAATGGGACTTACTCTTAAGTAGCCGTTCATTTTTGTGTGTGTGATGGAGATTTGCAGAATTAACTGGTGATTGATTTGAGTCCAGTGGCACCTTAAGAGACCAACAAGATTTTCAGGGTATAAGCTTTCAAGAAACTATCTTGAATGGTGATATAACACATATTAAATGTGGTATAGAATGATCATTATAGTTTTACTAATAGATTATTAGGGAATAGTCCTTCAGCAGTGCAAATGACGGTTGTCTGGATGGTCCCTAAGTTTGCACTAAAGCAGGTAGGAGAAAAGCAGTGGATAAGCAGACTTACTGGTGAATGGGGTAGGAGGAGGAGCAGCCAGATCTTTGCTCAGAATCTTTAAAAATACAGGCACATTACCTAGTAGTTTAATAATCTGCATGTTGCTTGTGTCCTCTATCTGTACTCTATGGACTTTTCTAGTTATTGTTATTTGTAATAAAAAGGAGTGATGCTTTATTTTAAGAGTACTGCACTGCACTGAATAAAGGTTGTTTGCAGTTCAGCCAGAGCCAGAAATAGGATGTTTTTAACATTATTTTCCAAAATTAACATGTACAGTAATTATATTTACGGCAAATGGATCTGTTGTTATATGATATTTGTTTTAGAAAGGGAATGTCCCAAAATAACAAATTTATCAATTTCAGGTACACTTATGGAAAGCCAGTGAAAGGGAAAGTAACTGTCACTTGCTTTTCATCTTCCTGGGACCGGAACAAAAATATCACTAAAGAATTGATGGTGAGTATTCAGTGCCTGTACTTGTGTATTTGAAGGCCATTTTTTTCATTCACCCTGAGGAATTCTTGTGACAAGAAAAACCTGACTTCTCATTACGGGGCTACTTCGTTTTTCTCATTCAAGTGTGTTCCCAAACTATCTTTCATGGATGACACTAGTCTCTCCTTACCTTCTTGTCCTCCTGCACTGCCTCCTGGTCTGCACAGCGTATTACCCACTGAATGCAGGTCACAAATTATATAAAGGACTCAGCAGTGGCTTGATAAACCCTAATTTCTTGCTAATTGTAAGAACAATGCAACTGTCCAGGTATCTGGCAGACAGACTGTGTTCAGTGTTGTGTGTCACAAGTTGTGCAGGCCTCCTCTAATGCATTCCCTCTACTCTTTGCCCGTCCTCATCAGTTACGCCTCCTGTGATTACTGGATCTTTAATTTTATTTTTGCTTTTTTCTACCATCTTATCTTACCCGTTTGCACAGTTCTTTGGATTTAAAATACAAGTTGCTGTTTCTCCCACCCCTTAGCGCCTTAGTTAGTAGATGACTTTCTTAAACCTCTGCTGATAAGAAAATTATCACCTTTTCTCCAAAGTAAAACAGGAGTCCAAACTGAGGCACTTTAAAGACTAATAAAATTTATTCCAGCATAAGCTTTCAGTGCATCCAGTGAAGAGAACTCTGACTCACAAAAATTTGCTAGAATAAATTTTGTTAAGTTGCCCCAGGACTCCCTTTTGTCACAAAGACCTAGTGTGGATTCCTGATAATATATGCACTGTTAATATGTACTACAACTTTTCCTTGAAGTGTAATAATAATAAATATGTTATCTCCTGATTTTTATTTCTGAGGTATTCTTTTTAAAAGACAGATAAACTAATAATTTTTTCCTGATTTCAGATTAATGGATCTGTGAACTTCACACTTGACAATCAAGAGATACAAGCTATCACTTCCCGAAATGGAGAATGGGATTTGCGATATGTACCACCTGTAGAAATTGTTGCTGTGGTTACAGAATCTCTTACAGGCATGTGCTTCCCTTTTAAAAATAGCAGCAATTGTTCAATCTCATGAGAGGAATACAAGAAATGCATGAGATACAGGCTGGTTATATGAAAAGCAAAGGATTTTTATTTTCAGTGGACTCTCCTTTTGCTTCATTACAACCCCATGGAGTTTTCTCCATGGTTTGGGAACTGATATACTGTGGTGTTTCTTTAAGCTTCCTCATGTCCTTGTTTGCCATTTTTTGTCTTTCTCTATTTTCCTTTGTATTTTTATGTGCTTTCTCAAACCATCTTTAAGCCAGTTTGAGAAAACATGGAGAAACAATGAAGGAACAACAGAACGACAACAAAAATAGAAAATGAGGATGCGAGGAAGTTAAGAGAAAAACTGCTGCAAGTTTGCCCACAATCTACAAGAAAACCCATAGTCACCATTTGCAAAACATTACACTGCAAAAAAAATGTTTTTGTTACGAGTTGTATCTGCTTATTAACACTTTGCAGATTTGGCTGCAGTCTGTTGAGCAGTTAGGCTGCTTAAATCCCGTTTGCCCTAACGGGGCAACATATCATTCATTTAAAAATTAGTTTTTGGGAAACACATGGCTTACAACAAAAAGAGAAGATGCAATTAAGATTTAGAATCTACATGTAAGGGTTTGCAGTTAGTGATGGGTAACCTCCCCAGCTTGACTTGGAAAAACAATTGCTTTTTGTAAATAAACTGAGGACTCGAAAAAGCCTGAGAGCTTGAAAAAACCTCAGACGGGTCACATACACACTTTACTTGCCAGTCCCCCCCACCCCCACACACACAGTCAACAAGATTCTTTTGTGAAAGAGAGTGGAAGCAGCCAGCAGGAGGAAGAGTTCAGTGAATACTGTATAAGACCTTCAGTGCTGTTTCTCTTGTAGCTGCAGTTCCAAATCTTCTCCAGCCATCATTCCATCCTGAAGTTGATGGGAACAGTACAGTTATTCAATCAGTACCTCATTTGAAGTATTCTTCTACAAAACTTTATACCAACACTAGGCACCTGACTATAACATTTTTTAAAAAATTCTGTCTGTCTACACTGTTTTCCCTAAGATCAAATGGCTGCAGGGCGGTCCTATTTGCCTCAATGCAGGGTTCCACATGTATGGACGAGAGCTCATGCAGCTCCCACAGCAGGGCAAAGAGGTCCCCACTGAGTCTGTTTTGGCTTGGAAAAACAGCACAAGAGAAGGCTAAAGCCCCTCCTTACCATGCACCACACTTCCAAGCAGATTTGGACCTCAGAGTGTTTCAAAGCCTCTGTGTCGCATACTCGTGAGACTGCAAATTGAGGGTCCCAACCCAATGCATGTCACATGTATCATCCCGTGTGGCTCTTAGTTAAGTACATGACACAATTCAGTAAGAGTAAATATTTTAAAATCTTACTTTTCAATAGGCGAGTTTAGTAAGTTTGACTTTTCCCCACTGAAATCAACAGAACGTAAGTGTTTCATTCTGGCTGGGTAGTAATTATTTGGGTAGTATATCAGAAATCAATAATTAATAATTATGTAAGAAACTGAAAGACGGGACAGTTTTGTGAAATAAACAGGATAATGTATAGGATCTTTTTTGTTACTGGAACCAGTGGGGGTGAACTTTAAGTTGGGGGACTTACAAAAGGAACAGAATCAAAATACCAAGAAAACTACAGTTCTTGACTACAAATGAGCTGATTTTGAGAGCCAGTGTGGCATAGTCGTTAGAGTATTTGACTAGGACATGGGATGCCTAGGTTTGAATCTCCATCCTGTCATAGAAGCTTGCTGGACCTTGGGCAAGTCACGATCTTTCGGCCTCCTCTGCCACACGAGGTTCATGTGAGGATAACACGGAGGAGAGGAGAAGGACGTGAGCCACTTTGGGTCCCCACTAGGGAGAAGGGCAGAGTATAAATAAAGAACATAAATAAAAAAGTAAACAAATTTCCATTGATCTTAAGATAATTTGAATATTCAGATTTTTTTTTTTTAGTTTAAGAGAGTATCTTTTGCACTATTAAAGTAATAAGCACTCAAAGCTGCAAAGAACCAGGGTGTTGGTGGAACTGCTGTAATTTCTCAGTGTAATATTTCTTTCTCTAACTAAAGCAGTGGTCCAAGTCCCAGAGGTGGATTGCAGAGCTGACCTTATTTGTTTGCTGCCTTTAGAAGAGGCTTCTGACAGTGTACACTCACAGGGAGTAAGGATGCCGTGCCTCCTCCTCCTCTTTGCAAATAAGTTGACGCAAGCAGCGAGGCAAAGTCAGCAGTCTGATCCTCGGCTTGTTCCTCACAATGACAAAACTCCTGGTGCTCAGTTTGTGTTTCTTGTCTTCAGCTCTCTTGGTCTGCTGCTCACAGTCCTGGCCTTGATTCTGATGATTCTCGATACTCATAACTCTCACTTCCCTTCCTCCTGTCTCATGACTTTGATGTAGTGTGGCCTCTTGTCTTGTGTTTGCAGCTGGAGGTGGGGGGGGCGGGGCGGGGGCTGTGCTCAGTGACCTGGAAAGGTTGAAAACCAGTGCAGTAAAGGAAAGGAGTATAATTGTTTAGGGTCATCATTGAGCTTGTTAGCAACAGCAGCATAAAGTGTTGATAGCTGGACAATGAATTTTTAGTTGGTCTTAGGAATTGATGATTATGAACTTGTTTTTAAAATACATCTAAATATTTTAATAAACAGGAATCTCCCAAAATGCAAGTACTACTATATTTCCAAAGTACTATGACTACATATTAGAATTTTCTGAGTATCCCAAAGTTCTCAAGCCTTCCCTGACTTTCATAGCTACGGTGAGTTTTTTCTGTGTAGTTATTATTTGACTTATCAATATCATTGTAGGATAAAAAATGCAGGGTGAATGAAGTACACAGCATGGAGACAGATGTATGTTTTTAAAATAGCTTGAAATGATCTTATAAAACATATGACAGGGCTTACTTTTGACCTCTGTAGGATTTTTTTTTTAATCTTGGAAAGGTAGAGCAGCAGCAGCAGGTTTCATTCATGTTGTAACTCTAAATAAATGTATACTTTGCACAAATCAGTGTTTAAAAACCCAGCATCTTTTAGCTATATTTACAACAAAAAATCTACATTGGGGACATACGAAAAAGGTTAAAGTTTGTTTTCAGTGTGCCCAAGGGTTCCTGCAACGGTAGAACTGTTTCTAACTTTGCAGCCATCTTTGTGGATGAGGACAAAAAAGGGAGAATAAACCAACCAAAAAGCTAAAGCAAACCAGAAAAAGTTGAGGGCGGAAAGATATATATGCACACAAATAATAATAACATAATAGCATTTGATTGATATACTGCCCTTCAGGACAACAATGCCCACTCAGAGTGGTTTACAAAGTATGTTATTATCCTCACAACAACAAACACCCTGTGAGGTGGGTGGGGCTGAGAGAGCTTCTAGAAGAGCTGTGATTGATCCAAAGTCGTCATCCAGCTGGCTTCAAGTGGAGGAGTAGGGGATCAAACCCGGTTCTCCAGATTAGAGTCCTGCACTCTTAACCACTACACCAAACTGGCTGTCAGAATTCTGCTATTCAGAATAAGTAGAATATAAACAAGTTAAAGCCCCATTAATAAATAAAAACATTGATAGCCTACAAAATTCTACCATGAACAATGGAAGACCAAACACATGTTGACTGCTGTCTTCATCACTGACAAAATTCTCTAGATTTGACTTATTGGGCTAGGCCCAGCCAGTCATCCTTACAGTCATCTTGAATACTAAATTTGATTTGTGTATGTGTATAATCTTTTTTCCTCATCTTTTTCTGGTTTACTTAGTATGGCTGCTTCAACAGCTGCAGTATCTGTTTTCTTCCTTGGCCCACTGACCCTGGTGGCTATAACTTCCCCTCCTCCAGCCTCCCTGATTCCATTTCTTCCTTACCCCATCCTTCCTCCTTCCACCTCAGTCTTCATCTGTCTCCCTCCTTCCATTTTCTGCTTTAATTCCTTCCCTTCTTGATGGTTGTTGTTCTGCCTCCATTTTCCTTACCCCTACTTTGTCTGTTCCTTCAGCTCTAAGCGGTCCAATATGTCACCTGAGTTTTTATGAACTTTGCAAAATCTTATGAGGAATTTGTTGTCATATCTGTTCATGTGCACATATTACATTGCTCCCTCCTTTTTTTCAACATGTGTTTTCTCTTTGCTTGCTGAAATATATATGTTAGCCCTGGATTACTCTGTTGTGCAAATATTTTGATTTGCACAGTGGAACACTCTATGACTATTAGAAATCATATGCATGATTTAATGGCAACTTAACGGTCACAGCTTTGTCCCAGAAGTCCTGAAAACTGACATTTCATGAGGGTACTGGGAACTCATTGTTAGAGATCACTGGCTTCCCTCACTTATACATCCTTTCCTGGATCCTCTGGGGAGATGGAATTATTATTAAGCCAATTAATTATTAAGTCTGGAGCATAGATATGCCTTATATCTAGTGAGGTTGTGCATGGATTTAATATTAATGCACTGGCCAGGATTACATGAAATTGGTTTAAGGCTTAAATGAAACTGCATTCTTCTGTAGACTGGCAGAAAATAAAAGACTGGGTTAGCAGTAGATCACACAGTCTGCAAAAGACCGTATGTTCTTCATGCAGAGCAACTAACTCTGCTGTTCTGAACTACGTTCTGTCCTTCTAAGCCCACTGATTTCAGTGGATTTAAAGGGGCACTGCTGTGTTCAGGATTGCACTGTAACTGTTTCGGCTGTGGGTGCAGGAATGCCCAGTTGAAACAAAACTTTTAATGATCCTGTTAGAATTGCGCATTATCTGCCGTGAGGCAACGGAAGAGTTTTTCAGAATATTGGATATACAATGTTGTAAGCTGTTAATGCTGACTATGCATTGGAATTTCAAAAATATGAAAAGGGTATAAATCTTGTTGTTGGTGCTGTATTCTCTAAAACTTTAATTAAAAAAATGCTTTTTGGGGTTTAATTTATGAATGTGCTTTTTCCTGTTTTCAGTTGAAAGTCACAAGAGCTGACAAGAATCCATTGAGTTCTGATGACCGACAGAATAATGTCATGATCTCTGTCAGACATTCAGAAGACTACATGTATGGATATGGAAATGAACTTCAGACAGAGGAGAAGTTTAACTACTCTGTCCCAGAAAACGGGATCATTCAGATTGAATTTCCAGTTCTAGTTAATACAACATCATTGAAAGTTAAGGTAGAGCTTTTCTGTTACTTTTTCCTCAAACCAATAGATTAAAAAAAACCCTTTCAGTTCTATGTGGCGTTGATTGGGCTTAGAATAGAGTAACTCTGCGTAGTAAGTCTGCAACTGCATTTAACTGTGAGACAGCTAAACTATACAGGAATAATCTAGTATAGGAAGTTCTGGAACAATACCATTGAAAGTGAACAGGAAGAGCTCAAGAGTACTCTTGTGGATTGTGGATGTGATAGTGTCATAACTCAGTCTTAGAAAACTTGCTGGTATGCTGAAAAACCCAATACAATCCCTTGAAAAACCCAAGTACAACCCTCCTCTGCAAAAAGAACGAGAGTAGCTGTGCTGGGAAAGACCCCTCTGTCACCGAGGCTCCAGAAAACTTCTGTCAGTAAGATAAGATGATACTGAATGGGAAGAATGGATGATCTGCACTTTCAATCAGTTTTCTATTTATGTAGTTTTTAAGGGCATGGAACGTACCTAGCTGCTTCCTAGTGAAGCTCTTTAAATATTTATGCAGCTTCATAAAAGCGTATCACTTTATTCATAAACATCTTGGATTTTTTTTTATAGGCCAAATTTCTCGATGGTCAGACTTCTATAATCATTAATGATGTATTCTTCTCTCCCAGTACAACTTATCTCCTAATTAAAAAAACGAGTCAAGATGTTAAGGTAACTTACTCTTATCAGTTATTCAGCAGTTTCTTAAATTCACCAATAACAAGCATGTTGACATATTTATTCAAGTTACATTATTTTTCTAGGTTGGGTCACCATTGGAACTGAGCGTTAAAAGCAACAAACCTGTGACAGAGATCAGCTATATGGTAGATAATATCTGAATTATTTTACATTTGTTTTTAAAGTTTTTCAGTACAAACAAATATGAGAAAACCACAAGAGGAAAATATATATATATTTAGCCATTTTTAGAGAGAATGCTACTGTTTTTAATTTTTTTCACCTGTGCTTACCCCTGCTCAAGCATTCATGAGCACGTGGGTTTAAAAGATACAAACAAGCACACTTTCACACTTAAGGGAAAGGATTTCCTGTATGCTATTGTTCTTATGCATAGTACGTATATGTATATTATGTACATGTATTGTATACTGTGATAGGCAAGAGATTTCTATCTTTGATATGTTGGCTCCCTGCCCTCAATCATTCTTTCTCTTAAGTCAGATCACCATGATTGGCCAGTTCTTGTTAAAAACTCTGGTGAAGTTATGCCTCAGTATTAGACATGGGCATGAATCGAAATATGAATCAAATTTTGTGACGAATTGGGCTGATTCATATATCGTGAATATGCATTTCGTGGGGCCGCATTTTTCATGAAATCCATGACTTTGGAGGCTGATTTGTTCAATTCGTGAATGCTTTGTGCTGCCAGGCAGGCTGGTGCCGATCCATTGATTCCCTAGGCAACATAGGCCCAAAATGTCTGCAGAAACCCCAGTCTTAGCCCACATAACCTTGATAGGCAGTTCTCCCTGCCAACCTGAGACCTGAGCAATGCGGGTCTGTGCAAGTTTACTTGGGAACTGTAGTCAGAGACTCCTTCTCCTCTCTGTTTCCCTTCTCCATTTTTAAGAATGAGGTGGTAGAGTAGCAGCGGTGGCAGCCTCAGCAGCTCCTGCTGCTGCTGCTCGCTGCTCGCCAGCTTCAGGAACCCTTCCCTGACTCTCTGCCTCCTGTCCTCCTGCTGCTCTGACATGCCTTCCCACCCCCCTCCTGCCCCCAAGTTTCCCGAGTGGATCTTGAGAGGCTCCGCTCTGCTCGGCTTTTCCTTTGAGAACTTGGAAGCGGGGGAGGAGGGAATGTCAGAGCAGGAGGAGGATGGGAGGACAGGAAGGAAAAGTGAGCAAAGAGAACCTGAAGTGAGGAAAACCCAAGCAGATTCACTTTGCTTGACTTTTCTTCCAGCAGTGGCAGAAAGCAGGAGGCCAGGAGGATGGGAGAGAAAAGTCAGCAAAGAGTGCCTGAAGAGAGCTACTTGGAGGGTGGCTAGAGGAGAGCCTGCTGAAGTCTCCCTGTGAGTTTGGCATCTCTGGGTGTGAAGGGGACCGTTGATGTGCCCTGGGTTCTGACGAATCACGAAACTAACAAATCATATCGCAAAACGGGACAATTTTGTGGAAATTCGTGTTCCATAATTCATGGAATGCGACGAAATGTGAAACTCTTGTTTTTTTCCCCATTTCGTGCCCATCTCTACTCAGTATCTCCTGGGAAAATGATGAGTTCTGTGCTGAACTTATGGGTTGAATATATTGAGGGGTAGGAGAGAATCTCCCAACTTGTCTGTAACATCTTAGAAGATTCAGATGACCATATATAGTTAGTCACCATACCAAAGCATCACCAAACCATCAAAGACTAAGTGCTCTTAGAAGACTCTATTGAAATCGGTGCAGTTGGAAATCTTTTCTCTGATCAATCTTTTATGTGGTTCAAGAGACTTGCTTATGCTTTCTTTTCTGTATATGCTGTTGAAGTGAAATGTCTCTGGGTTGTCCCTGAATAGTCAGTCCCCTTGACTTTTTCAGCAAAAGAACCTCCAGGATTCATAGAACGTATTTGGGGAAATAGGTCATATAATTTGACTTAGGCATAAATTTCATACTCTTTGTTTTGGAATGTTTACAAGACTATTTAGAGGATGGCTACTTCCACATAAGTTGTGTGCCCAGGATTCAGTGATGTCGGGAAGCAGTTTTTCCCCTGCTTCTCCTCAGCATTTTGGTGTATTCATGCTCCTCCTGAGGTTTCCCTGGCTTTTCTCTGATCTTTTCCAAAACTTAAGCTTTTCCCCCTAATTGTATCCTTGCAGCACTCATTTCCTCCCTTCGCTGCTAGGGGGCGTGTGTTAATATTTTTTTTAAATCAGCACTAGAATATCATATCAACCTACTGTTGCAACAATACATGTAACAGGTTCTCTGAATTCCCACCTTTCATTTTTTTAAAAACTGAGTGTGTTGCTCCTTGCGGAGATAAGCCCTTTTCCTTTGACCTCTGCAAGGGAAGGGGCTAGAGATTTAGTTTAAAAAAGCAAGAAAGCAAGCTGGGAATTCAGAGAACCTGTTACATGTATTACTATAGCAATAATTTAGTGCTTTTTAAAAGAAATTGCAAAAGCCCAGTGACTTAGCAAAGATCAGTAGCTGCTGCTGGGGAACTGGGGCAGGAAAATTGTGGGGAGACTTGCCATGTGAAAGCCCCCCCCCTTTCTCTGTGCATTATCAGCAGCTGCACCAACAATGGCAAAACCATGTAAGCCCCTTCTATGTGGAAACTACCGATGTTAAAGAAAAACACCAGGAGATTCTTCCATATTTAAAACATCCATATCTTGTCTTTTGATAGCTAGAATCTTCCAGGCAGCTTATAGAACACAGAGTATGTAATAGCAACTTGAGTATAATTGCCCACTACACAACATATCAGAGCAAAGGCCAACATTTCTTTCTCTACATTTTGCCAATCAGGATGCAAAACCTATGAGGAAAAAGGCCATGTTAAAAATCACAAAAAAGATTGGAACAGTGGCCATTGCTCCTCAATATCTTGCCACCATTTCAACAGGGATGCAAAGTTTAGGCCAAACCACATTACTGAGTAAGAAATGCAAGAAGGAGCCACTGCAGATATAACAAAAAGCTTGATGAAACAAATGCATTTCACTTCCTCTGAACACTGCGAGGGATGAGGTCAAAGAGACTTGCCAGAGTCCATAAGTTAAGGGCAACCCCTAAAAAGGACCTGCTGCATATTACTACCTGCTGAAATGGGCACATAAAAGCAGAGTGTCAGTGGATGGTTTCAGTGTCCTCTGTAGTCTCACAAAAAGCATGATTTCCCCCCATCAAACCTAGGAGTGGTAGAAGGAAAAGACCACTTTTAATATTTTTTGTATTCCCTTTTATCCTGGCAACCAAAATGAGAATAATTTCAAAAATAAAATTAACACCATTGATTACAGCTTCAATTGATCACCTGATGAAAATTATGAAAGCTTTAGTTTCTAATTATAATCTGTTGTTAGTCATATTATCATTTATTATAATTTTCCTTTTTATCCCATTCTTTCTTGCTTATTCCCTTTTTCCTCAGTTTGAAACAACATTTGATGCTTGTTATCTATTAATTTCTATGTTTTCTGTAAATATTGTGAAATAAAGATGAACAAAAACGTGTTTTCTTCTATACAAAAAGCCAAGCAGAGCTTTCAGCATGTTTTTTAAAAAAAATAATGCTTTTTTGCTTAAAGAAGTAGTTGCTGTTCAATTTTAACTGCAACACAATTTCTAGGTAGCTTAACCAACTTGATATTTTTTCATTCAGGTAGTATCTAAAGAACAAATTGTAGTTGCTGGTAAAACTGAGCTGCAGTCCTCAGCCTTCACTTTAACACCAGAAAATTCTTGGGCCCCAATGGCATGCATAATTGCCTACTATGTGAGTGATAGTGGGGAAGTAATAAATGATGCTCTAAATGTTCCTGTTCATCCTGTTTTTAAAAACCAGGTAAGTGTGTAGTGCTTCCTTTTGCATTCATTCAGAAGTAGAATTTTACAAACTATTTCAGAATCTTAAATCTGATTGCTAGCTTAGTTCTTGATTCTAAAACAAGGCTCCTACAGTTTGGTCCTAAAGCTTGTTGTACAAATAAAGAATACTTAGGATGGAGTGCAGTGACTCTGCATCAGAGTACACCGGCTGTCTTGCTGTGGGCCGAACTCTCATGCCCATCTTGGAGAAAGTTGACGAAGTCTACATTTAGGCATCTATCAAGGCTGTGTTTTACCCAGTTGCAGAAAGATCCTCCTTGTTTGCTGGTTGTAATAGTTTTTTTCCCATTTTGCTATCTGACAGCAGCTTCCTGGGTCTCACTCTGGATGGTTCTAAAACTCATGGCCAGATAGTTAACATAGGTGACAAGGCAAATTATTCTCAGCTCCATGTTTTCTCCTTGGTTTAAACTGCACAACAAGCTCACACCAGAGTTCTTTACATGTCTCACATTACCTTCCATAAAGTTAGAGAAGGCACAATGTGCATCCTTTGCTCCCCTCAAATCTTCCCCATGCCTTCTCTCCCTGCCTCCCTTCTCACCCTTTTCTCCTGGCAGATTTCCTTCCCATGTTTTTTACACCACCCCCATCCCCTTCAGCAAGGATCTTCTTCCTTGTTTTTGCATTGGGGCACTGCTCACACTCTAGGTGGATTAATAACTTTTTAGGTAACTGTAAAGTAATCCTTTGGGCTGATCTTCAGTTTAGCTACTCATAGTATGAATGCATTTTTTAAAATGTTTCTTTCTCTCTACCTTTTTAACCTATCTTCTGTAGTCAGTAAAAATTATTCTGTTAAATTGCAGTCACTTCCCCTCGATTTTCCTTAATATTGCTTAATATTGTACTCTCGTGTACACACAGATTCCAAAGATCCTGCAACCTGGTTCAGGAGGTGCATCTCTGAAGGCTACACATGTGTATTCCTTGTTTGTTTCTAGGGTAACAACATATATGAAAACAATCAGCTGCTTCAAACCACCTACTGCAGAATGTAAACTAATTTAGTGTTTTTACCTGCAGATTAACATGTACTGGAGTAAAAATAAAGCTAAACCCTCTGAAAACGTTACCCTCAAAATCAATGTAACTGAGCTTAGAACAACCATTGGACTTTTAGTAGTGGACAGGAGTACAAAGCTGATTGGAAAAAGAAGTGATATCTCAGAGGATGCGGTAAGTTTAATATATTCATGATTTTTTTTAAAGCTGTTTAAATAGTATATCGTTAAAAAGGAGTTTCCTTCCACTTACTGTAGACAAGGAATTTCTGAGGAGTCCTTTTTTCACAACCAGTTCCATTGGGACGAAAGAGAGGGAAAGAGTACAGTGGAGATCGGTTTATATTTACGAATTTGCAAGAAAATATTGAAATCTAGTAGACTTAAAATAGGTAGTACAATTGCAGATCCTTTGTAGGTTCTTGAAAGAGCAGGGTCATGAATTAGATGCAGAAGAAAAGAACAAGAGTCCAGTAGCATCTATAAGACTAACAAAATTTGTGGTAGGGTATAGACCTTCTACCAGGCAAAATGTTTTAAAGAAATGTAATCTACAACTATTGAAGAAAAATGGGAGGTTGGAGTGCAATTAAAACCTGAAGTCAAATCATGTACAAACTATCCCATGAATACATTAAGAAGTAATTTTGTTTTTAACAGTAGCAAGTATAGTATATGCAAGGCATTGGAAGGATAAAACCACACCTGCTACAAGGGAATCATTATAAAAAAAATTATTATTGTTAAAAATTATAAAATTAAGTTCATTACAACAAAGAAAGGTTATAAGAAACTGGAAAGAAAGATACTTGTAAACAGGTTTGTAAGGGAAAGTACTATTTGGTGGTAAATTATAATCTTTTTTCTAAAAAAAATAGTTAAATAAAAAGGTGTAAGAGCTAAGAATAAGGAAATTTTGATTCAATATGTTGGTGGCAGCAAAAATGATTTATGCTAAATACTGTAAGAATAATTAGGCTCCATCAGCAAAGAAATGGCAAATTAAATTATGGGACCTAGGTGTTTGAAATAATTAATTATAAATAACTAGTTATTTGTATAAGAGTTAAAGTGAAGCATCAAAGAATAGATGTATTAGAAAGAAACTGGAAATGGTTAATATATAAAGTTTCTAGGGAGAAAAGTCTTTTCTTTGTTATCGTCAGAATATCTATTATATCTATTGTTGTATTAAATTTTTCAATTCTCTGATAGTTAAATCTACTAATTCCATTAATAATGATTTTTCTTTTTCTTTAACTGTCACTAATTTTTATTTGTGCTATTAACTATTACTGTACTATTTTGAAACTTGTTTATATTTCATGCTTTCTCACTTTCCAAGGTTCTTGTATTTTGAATTGTTCATAAACTGCTATTATTATTTTATCAAAATAGTGGATTTTCCCCTTTTAGATACATCATGAGCTAAGTCTGTATAACACAGCACACTATGATAGTGAAGCCCAAAGTTCCTACAATGTCTTTCAGGTACAATTTTAAACAGTATACATTATTTTTGCCCTGCCCTCTCACCTCAAATTGTTGATGTTTAAATGGAAATAAAAATGTATTAAGATCTTGTTACATCTTTATTTTGAACAATGTCTCAGAATGCAATTTTAAAATCTGCAAAATGAGGCCATGTAGAACATGGTGGGACTTTTTTCTTCAAGCGAGGGAAGAAATATAAAATGTAGGAAAGTGAACTGTATGGTTGAAGACCTCTAAAATTCTAAAAGTATTGTCTGCTCCTTTAAGAAATAACACCCTCAAGGTCATGCAAGAGATCTTGGTGCCCTTGCAAGGCCCTTTTCACACTCCCCCTTTGCGCCTGATCTTTTCAAAAGTGAAAACTCATTTATGGCCCATTGTTGTTTATTTCATTATGCACCTCTGCATTTGGATTGGATTTCTCTCTGACTTTAATTGTCTGTACATCTTCCCCCTCCTCCATTATTGGAGGAAAGATCCATTAACTGGAAGAAAGATCCTGTGAAAATGCTTAACTTGTACATGTCACTTATTTTGCATAACTGTTAAACTGCCAAAGCAGCCAATTGCCAACATTCTGCCTGAGAATGCAGCATGCCCTCCCCACTAGCCAGAGCGAAGTGGGTGGTGAATGAGGGTCACCTGAGGCAGGAGCACGCCCCCTGCAGCCCCAGCAGGGGGAGAGGTTACCCCCACTCCCAGGCTGAACTCAGAGCCTGGGGGTGTCCCCTTCTAATTCTGTTTATCGGTTCCTTGTTTATTCAGTTTTTTGTTCATTTGCACATGTGGGCCTCACCCCCACCCAGCCCCAAGTCCTGACAGCAGCAGGGCATCCACTTACAGTGAGTCAGCCCTGAATCTGTGCACCACGAAGCCTGCGTGGGTCTGCCTCTGCATGCACACTGCCACAGCGGGAGAGGTGGAGCTGCGGTGAGGGGGGGTAGCATGAGGTGGCTGCCAAGAGGCATACCTCTATCCTTGGAGTGGTAGAAGCTGTGATAGGCCAAAGAGCCTGGGGAAGCTGCCCCACATGTGAGACACACACATACCCTTGGTCCTTGAGCCCAACAGAGATGGGGTGCCCACCTCAGCTAGACAGCCCTGGGTCCACGTGCTGCAAGGCCAGTACAGCTCACAAGCAGCTGCTGGGGCAGTAAAGCAGTGATTGCAAGGGGGAGAGTGTGAGGAGGCCACTGCGAGGCCTGGGGGAAGCTGCATCGCTGGGGAGTCCAGGTGGCCACCTAGCAGACAAGCCTCACATCCCTACCCTGCTCTGGATCCTGCTGGGGGTAGGGCACGCACACATACACCCCTGTACAACTGAGGAAGAGTGGGGGTGCCTCTCCTCCTCTCTCGCCTCCCACAACAGTAGCATATACAAATTCTGGCTAAAATCATCGCGTTCTGAGAGATTAAGGCAGCATGCTCCTGTTGTGAAGTCTTGTGGGATCTCCTCAAGGCACAAGTCCCAAGCCTTGGTAATCAATTTTGCATTTTTTGCTCTGGGTGATCCTAATTGCTGTAATTGTAAGCAGAGTGATCTATAATTACACTGTGCAGCAGAGATTCCTTGGGTTTCAAGTCATCCAGAAACCTTTACATTACATGTGTATAGTTAGGCTATAGATGCTGATTGGAGACACTCCTCAGGATGGCCAAAGCAAAGGGAGAGGACTGCGGTGCGGGACAGAGGAGCTGCTCACCCCTAAGGAGCTGGGGGGTAGGGGGAGAGGAGCCAAACAGACCAATCGTTGCACAGAGGGCAGGTCTAGGGCAGATGGAGGAAAGGAGAACGTAAACATCTGCATGGGAGTCAGACATGACATGTTCCAGAAAAAGTTGCGAGAAACCAGCATCTGTTTAACTTGGGCAAACACTGTGATAGTGTCAGGATGACCACTGACGATATTGAATGCTGTGCATATATCAGAAAAACATCTGACACAGTACAGGGCCAAACAGGGAGCAAATAGCCTGTCCGTAAAAAGCCCTTCATTGCCAAGGCGTACAAACATCAGTAAGTGTCAGTGTGGGGAACAGAAAGAGACAAACTAAAAAAGGTAAAATATAGGAAGAAGGGAAGATAAAGCTGGAGAGGAACAAAAAAAAAGGTCGGGTGCTGAAGATGGGTTGGGGAACAGAAAAGGTTGGTAAGTGGAGCGGGTGGGTTCTGTCGGGGAGAAAGAGAAAAAGTCTGTCAGAAAGGTAGGTAGGAGAGGGGAGGGAATGGCAAGGGGAGCAAAGCTGAAGTAGGGGAGGGTAGACAGAAAGAAAAGGGAGAGGGTGGAAGGGGGAGATAAAGAGGAAGACCAAAAGGGAGGAGAGGAAGTGAGCAATGAAATTCCCTCCTGTGAGTCCCAGCAGTTCCCCCACATCTAAAAGCCTAAATCATGCTTCAGTAAGTTAGTTCAAAATCAAATTCATTAGCATGAATATATTTTCAGATAAAGTGTGCCAGAAGATGGCCCAGTCATTATGGCTACTGAAGGCTTTGCTCCTCATGCCTCATTTTTTGTATTGATTTTTTGCTTATAAAATATACATTAAAATTAATAAAATAATATTAGGATAAAATGCATACATACGTTGTACATTTTAATATATTTATGTGGTGTATATTTTAATTGAACTATCTTTTTACATGTTGTATTCAGAAATGTAACCTCTGGGTATTTACTGATGCCAGCCTTCCACGATACCGTGAACCCACGCTTTTCTGTAAGTAATGAAAGATTAACTATATATTGTACGTGGTTCATGAGCTGTGCCTTGTAAAGAAAGATATGGTGACATGATTGATGATGCATTATATGGATTTTGCCATACTTTTTTACTGTACAACCTATTTTGGTTATACAGTTTATTTTGGTGGTGGAAAGTGCTGTCAAGTCATAGCTTACTATTGACAACCCCTGCTGGAGTTTTCAAGGCAAGAAGCTGACAGAGGTGGTTCACCATTGCCCGCCTCTGCACAGGTTTTTTTTTGTTGATTATAAAAACATGGCAGAATTTCTGAAAATATTCTTATTTTCATAGATGATCATGACCTTTTTTTTTTGATGGGATATTCTGAAGAGAGTGAGTTACAGAACCATCTGGAGACTACATCAGTAGTAGATTTTGGTAATCCTCATGTAAGAACAAATTTTCCGGAGACCTGGATTTGGAATGAAATCACACCAAGGTAACAGGAGAAATGGGATTTTCTTTGAATTCCCTTACAGTGGAATGTTTAACATATCGTGGAGCAACTTTCTATTTTTGCATTTTTTTTTATAAATTTTTTTAATTGGAATTAGAAATATTTCGTCATTTATAACAATCAAATTACTTTAATATTCCAGTTCTAACCCCCTCCCTTCCCCCCCCCGTTTGTTGACTTCCAACAGTTTTCCAACCCTTTGTCTATTCTTCCCCTACTCATTTCAACTTATTTTGTCAATTAAACATATACTTTCACACTCTTCTAAGCTAGTCTATTATAACACAGTACTAAGTCAGTTTCCCTTCACTTATCAACTAACTAATACATTCCTGGCATATTATTCAATAGTAATAATACTGGTAATATTCTCAATATCCTGTACTCTAACTTATTCATTCTAATGTCATCAATATGGGACAAACAATTTATCCTTCCCTATACATAACTTGAGTACTCATAAGTGATGAATACATTTATAAGTCAACCAATTTAACTTATACTCTATATGTTACTCTTTACTTCCTCTTATATCTCTTATCTTTATAACATAAAGTCAATCAATTTGACTCATATTCTCCTGTGGTCCTGAGAGTGGGGCAGTCAGTCCTGACTCTTGGGTAGCTCCTCCTCCTTCCAAGCAGGGTCGGACAAACTTGCGATCCTAGGGGGAGGGGCTCCCCTCGGCTCTCCAGTTTTTCCGGCCCTGCTTCTGCAGGGACGCAAACTTCATTGCTCTCTGGAGCAACGATCCTAGGAAAGAAGAAAGAGAAAGTGGACGGCGCTGGCTCGCAGGGGTAAAGGAAGGACTTGTTCCTCCAACCCCACCCCCCTCCCGAATCTGGTGGCACGTTTGGCAGCGAGCAGCAGAGCCGACGTTTTTCCCAGGAGCGGGAACCCGGCTTCTGCAGGGGCTAAGACGAAGATTTAGAAAAAAGCCTGCCGCTGCAGAAAACAAGGCTGCAGCTCTTTTCTTTTTGGCGCGAAGAGTCGCGATCGGCGCAGCCGCGGCTAGGAAAGCTGTGACAGAAAAGCCGCGGCAACAACAGCAGGAGAAAAAGAGCGGCAGAGCCCCAATTCGCGCCGAAACGCCAGATCAAGGTAAGAGCGTTTTTCCGAGGAGGGGGTGCTTCCCGCCTGCCGGTTGGGGCTCTGGAGCAACTCTAAGCAGGCCCTGTAGGGGGTTGCTGGGTTCAGTGTGTCCCCACAACTGGCATTTTCCCTTTTTCTATACAGGGAAGTTTTTGGCGGGAATGGCGGCGGAGGCGAACGCGACTGAGGGAAGGACGGTGGAGACAACCCTCAGTGGTAGGGAGTCACCCAGCTCCCCTTTATCACCCTACTTAACCCAGAGGGGGACCCCAGAGGCAGAACCTGACCTTTCTGACCAGGAAGCTAAGGCCAATATATTGGCATGGATTAGGGCAGAAATAAAGAAAGGTTTGGATGGGGCTGTTAAAGACCTTAAAAAGCAGGCTGTGAGCCCAGGTAAAGAGAAGGCAGGATATTCGATCCAAGATAGGAAGAGACAGGCCAAGCAATCCGTGACCACTAAATCAAAGAGAAAGAAGGTGGAGAGTTGGCTAGGGGGAGACTCCAGTGAGTCGGAGGATTCCCCTTCAGGTTCAGACTTACATGGACAATCCTCACAGAGCGAGGAGGGAGAGCTTTCAGATGAAGAGGAGGAAGATGTAGGCCAACTGCAGACTAGGCTTTTCCCTCAAGAAGTGTACAATAAATTACTGGCTAAGGTCCTCAGGACACTGGAGATTTCTCAGACCCCTTCAGGGTCCCAAGATTCTGGACAATTATATCCTCAAGGCTTAGAAAGGGCACTTCCTAAAATGGGGCCCAAACAGTCAGGGGTGCCACTCCCGGCTGCTTTTCACGGCATTCTCAAGGCTGAATGGGATAATCCTGCAAAACCCAAAACATATCACTCTGCCTTCAATAAGTTTTACTCTCTGACTCCTGATTCGGCAAAACAGGTCAGGTTGCCTGTTGTGGATGATCCTGTATCGGTTCTTGCTACATCATCGATTCTACCAATGGACGCAGAGGGAGTGCCAAGGGACCCATCAGACAAAAAGATAGAGCAAGCTCTACGCAGAAACTATGAAGCTTCTTCAGCAGCACTGAGAGCCTCAGCTACAGCATCACTTTTTGCTAGAGCAGCATACACCTGGGCCTCAGATCTGGCTGCCGCAGGGAGCGAGGTTCCCAAGGACATTAAAAACGAAGCGAAGAAGATTGCTCTTACTTCGGCCTTTGCGGCAGATGCCACATTGGATGCCTTCCAAATGTCGTCCAGAGCCATGGGTTTTAACGTCACCGCCCGGCGTAACACATGGCTTAGAAATTGGGATGTAGACCCACAAGCGCGCAGTAGAGTAGCAGCCATTCCCTTCTCGGGGAGTAAGCTCTTTGGAGAGGCCTTGGAGAGGTATCTGGTGGAAGATACTGAAAAGAAGAAGTTTCTACCGTCCAGGAAAAAAGACACGAAGTATAAAGGTCGACAGCCCTTTCGGGATAGCAAAAGGTTCTCAAGACAGGGTCCTGACAGAACCTTTAGAAGTCGTTGGCAATCTAGACAAGGAAGTGACCGGCGGCCATTCACCTTCAGAAAATCAGCCACACAGACAAAGGGCCAAAAGAAAGGTGGTCAAGCGTGACTATCGGCCGATGGTCAAGCAAATCGGGGGACGCCTACAGCATTTCTCCGATCAATGGAAGCAAACGATCTCAGACAGATGGGTGCTAGACATAGTATCCAAGGGCTATTCTTTGGAGTTCGACAAGATTCCGCGACGACGTTTCATCCAGTTGCCACGGGACACTCTCTTACAGAAACATCTCAAAGTGAGAGAAGCCATCCAACATCTGTTGGAAATACGGGCCATAGAACCGGTGCCAGTAAAACAGCAGAGGCAGGGAGTGTATTCAGTGTTTTTCATCGTTCCGAAGAAGAATGGGGATATTCGAGCTATTCTGGACCTCAAATGGCTGAATCGTCATGTGAAGTCACGCAAGTTCAAAATGGAGACAATGAAATCAACCATACAGACCATCCAAAAGGGAGACTTTCTCGCATCCATAGATCTGTCGGAGGCCTATTTGCATATCCCTATTCGAGAATCCCACAGGAAATATCTCCGCTTCGCCTACGATGGGAATCACTATCAATACAGGGCCCTGCCTTTCGGTCTGAAATCTTCTCCGAGAGTGTTTACCAAGGTCTTAGTGACTCTAATAGCCTTCCTCAGAACCCAAGGAATAGCCCTGTGCCCATACCTCGACGACATCCTAATAAAATCCTCATCCATGCGAGCGACTCACTCAGCAGTGAAGGTTACGATAGACTGCCTGGAAAGACACGGATTTGTTGTCAACAAGCAGAAAAGCACTCTGACACCTACACAGATTATTACCCACTTGGGAGTTATTGTGGACACGATAAAAGACAGAGCCTTCGTGTCATTGGAGAGACAGCAGAAAATCATAGAGCTGGTCCAGGAAGTTCAGAGGAACAGACAGGTGGAGGTGATGACGTTGGCAAAGCTTCTGGGAATGATGGGGTCATGCCAAGAGACACTACAGTGGTCACGATTTCACACACGTCCTCTGCAACGCTTCCTTCGCCCATATCAACGGATAATAATGACCAGAAGGGAGATGGTAGTAGAGGTTCCGGAGGCGCTGACGGAAAGGATGGAGTGGTGGACAAATCCGACAAGATTCATAGAGGGTGTACCACTCAGAGAACCAAAAAGACTGGTACTAACCACGGATGCAAGTCTGACAGGTTGGGGGGCACACTTACAGGACAGAATGATTCAAGGTCTGTGGAACAAGTCGGAAAGACACT
Organism: Eublepharis macularius; assembly: GCF_028583425.1. Lineage (NCBI taxonomy): Eukaryota > Metazoa > Chordata > Lepidosauria > Squamata > Eublepharidae > Eublepharis > Eublepharis macularius. Next base: position 74,139,115 of record NC_072790.1, read on the forward strand.
TCAGCATAAATCTGCTCGAACTAAGGGCCATAAAAAATGGTCTAAAAGGGTTAAAGAACTCTTTAGAAGACCATCATGTTCTAGTACAAACGGACAATATGACGGCGAAAGCCTACATAAACAAACAGGGAGGCACCAGGTTCAAAGCTCTGAATGCGGAGGCGGAGGAGATCTTCACTTGGGCAGAGGTAAACTTAAAGTCCCTAAAAGCGGTACACGTGGCGGGCCAACAGAACCATCAGGCGGACTGGCTGAGCAGGAACCTGATAGACCAGGCCGAATGGAGGCTGGACCCTCTGGTCTTCGCCCAGATATGCGTGAGGTTAGGGACGCCGAAAGTGGATCTTTTTGCACGGGCTCGGAACACTCAACTTCCGAGATTCTTTTCGAGACAGAAGGAACAACACGCAGAGGGAACAGATGCGCTAAATATGGACTGGCCAAAATGTCTCCTGTATGCGTTTCCTCCATTGAGGATCATACACAGGGTAATTCAAAAGGTCGTAGAACAGCGAGCAGAAGTGATCCTAATTGCTCCGTTCTGGCCCAGGAGACCATGGTTCCAGGAACTCAAGAGACTGTCGCAGTACGAACCATGGAGGCTTCCATACAAGAAAGACCTGCTGACCCAAGAAGGAATATACCATCCAAACCTGGAAACGCTAAATCTGGCAGCCTGGAAGTTGAGCGCAGTCAATTGATGGATCTAGGATATGATGAGAAGGTCATCTCTACGATGTTGGCCTCGAGAAAAAGCTCAACGAACAGGATCTATAATAATACGTGGCAAGTGTTCCATTCCTGGTGTATGGAGAGGACTCTGGATCCGAGAAAGGCTTCTGTCAAGAAAATTTTGCTGTTCTTACAAGAAGGGCTGGAGAAGGGGCTCAGCACGAGCACGTTGAAAAGACAGGTGGCAGCATTGTCGGCAGTACTGGGATTGAAAAGAGGAACTTCGCTCACAAAGCACCCACATATTAAAAGATTTTTGAGGGGCGCAATGCTGCTGAATCCACCGCAAGTTCATAGATTCCCGACGTGGAACCTTAATTTGGTTCTGACTGCTCTTACGAAGGAACCGTTTGAGCCTATGGCTACTTGTTCCCTTAAGTTACTAACTCTAAAAACAGTATTCCTAGTAGGGATAACGTCGGCTAGAAGGGTGTCAGAGATTAGGGCACTCTCAGTGAATAAAGACTTGTGTACCTTCCATAACGATAAGGTAGTGCTCAGATTAGACCCTGCTTTCATCCCAAAAGTAAATTCTCTTTTCCACAGGGAGGAGGACATAGTTTTGCCTTCCTTCTGTGTTAATCCGAAACATGATAGGGAAAAAGAATGGCACAAGTTAGATGTCAGGAGAGCGCTGAGTTTCTACATAGATAGAACCAGACATATCCGGAAGGTAGAGAGTCTGTTTATATCTTTTAGGAACTACTCATTGGGACAAGGAGTATCAACTTCCACATTGAGTAGATGGATTAAGGAATGTATAGTCTTAGCTTACAGAAATAGGAAGGTGGAATTGCCAATAGGGATCACAGCTCACTCATTAAGGGGGGCGGCTACTTCTGCGGCTTATAGGTCTTTCCCTTCTTTGGAAAGGATTTGCAGAGCGGCAACATGGAAATCGGTTCACACATTCACTAGGCATTACAGAGTAGATCAGTTGGCATCGGCGGAGGCCGCCTTTGGGAGACGGGTATTGCAACACGTGCTGTAAACACAGGATAGCTCCCACCCAGGGATTCACTGCTAGATATATATCCCAAGAGTCAGGACTGACTGCCCCACTCTCAGGACCACAGGAGAATGGAAGGTTCTTTTTCACTTACCGTGAATCTTCCTTTCTCTGTGGTCCGAGAGTGGGGCAGTCCAAACCCCACCCTGAGACACTGTATACAGACACTAATGATTTATGCTAACTAGATGATATGGAGAAGGAAGTTAGAACTTGTTCGAGTTCGTTTGTTCCTGTTTCTGTTTGTTTTTGTTGGGTGTATGTTACTTGTGAGTTCAGTTATTGACAGGTGCAGAATTTGGAGGGGTGTTCTGGGCTTGAAAACGAACTGGAGAGCCGAGGGGAGCCCCTCCCCCTAGGATCGCAAGTTTGTCCGACCCTGCTTGGAAGGAGGAGGAGCTACCCAAGAGTCAGGACTGACTGCCCCACTCTCGGACCACAGAGAAAGGAAGATTCACGGTAAGTGAAAAAGAACCTTCCATTCTACACATTTCTAAATATCGCTATAACCAAAAATACCTTCAGCATAAGTCAATCAATTTAACCTATATTCTATATGCTACTTCTCATTCCCCCCCTTCTTGTATTCATGAATTTTAATTCTATTAATTCTCAATTACACCCCTATCTGCCAGCAACATAATTAATTAATTAATTTCTATTCTTATATATCACATAATAACTATTACTTAATACTGCATAGAATAATCAAATAGAATAATTGCTTAGTAATTCTTCTTTAACTCTCCTCCCCCCGGTATAGTCACTTCTCTCTTCTTTTGTTTTTCTTCAATAATTTTCAAACTGCCACAGTTCTCCTCCCACCTCCCATTTTTTCACCAAATATTGTTTCAGCTTCTCCCAATCTGTGTTAAACTGTCCTGGATCAAGGTCTCTTAGTTTTCTTGTCAGTTTATCCATCTCCGCCATGTACAGCAATTTGTGAATCCAGTCCTCTATAGTTGGCACTTCTTGTACTTTCCACTTTTGCGCATACAAAAGTCTAGCCGCTGCTGTCATGTAAAAAAGCAATGTCCTATGTTGTGCTGGAATATCTTCCATTCCCATGTTCAGTAGCAGGAGTTCTGGGTTCTTATTAACTTGAAACTGTAAAATCTCACTTATTACTCTTATTATTTCCCCCCAGTACTGCCTGACTACCTCACAAGTCCACCACATATGATACAAAGATCCTTCATGCTTTTTACATTTCCAGCATTTATTAGACGTGTTCACATTCCCTAGCGCAATTTTCTTTGGTGTCAGGTACCAACGATAGATCATTTTATATCTATTTTTGCATTATTAACATCTGTGCACTGATCAATGGAGAAGTTACTAACACTAGGTTATTCTTGACTTCCGGTTTGGGATCCATGGAGGTCTAACGCAGCTCTAATCGTGGAGCTGACCGGGCTGCCGTTTAAGCGGCCGGCGGGGCAAAATTAAGCCTGTGGCCGACTGTTCTCAGGCGGAGAACAGGCATAGAACGCTCAAGCACCTCAGGGCGCGTCGATCTCGGGCGAGGGGGGGTCCTACGCAACGGATCCTCTCCCGACCCTTGAGGTCCCACCCTAAGACAGGTCGGCTATAATCTCTGCGGCAGTCCTGGTGCCAATGCGGTTGGCATAAGACCTACATGCCCAAGCTTCAACAGGGGAAGGAAGAGTGGATGGGAATCTAAGATTGAAACAGCGATTACAACCCAAGGAAAGTGAATGAGAAGGTAAAGATCACTATCTCTTGAAACGGGACAGATTACTTAAAGTAAAGAAGAATTAAAGTAGACTTTTAAACTGCAACAGACCAAGTATAAGGAGGGGAGGACCCAGCAAGAATTATATTAGAAAAAGGACTAAGTTAAACGAAATTATTAAAGGAATTGGACTATTGTTTTGAATACCTGTGGCTATAAGGAGATATCAGGCTGTGAGAAAGTTTCACCATCGCGAGAACTGCTGTGGGAAGTCGGGAAACAGGAAGTACGTAACAACAATAGAGTTGCTGGAGAGAGGCGGCCCTTGCCAGAGGGCAGGAAGTAGGGAATCGCCATTTTTGAAAGGGGAAGAGCCGCGGCTTCAGCGAAAGAGGAAGTAAGCCATATTGGATTACAAAAATCATAGAGGAACCATAGAGAAAAGACGCCCGACATTTTGGACTCTTTAAAAGTTTTTTTCTGGAAAGACCGGGACATTTAAACTAAAAGAACATTAAATTAAACGCCACGGAGCTAAGGAAGAGAGCGGACTCGTGGGAGCGAGCCAAAGCAAGCCCCACGATGTCGAAAAAAGTGGCAATCGGCGATAGAGAATTTGGATAAAAAACTTTTAGAAGTGATTAAAGAGCTTAAGGACATGAAACCGGAGTTGGTGAAAGAGGTTAAATAGACAGTGAAAAATGAGCTGGCAGAAGTCAAGAAAGGTATGGAAACAATGCAAAATGACTTGCAGGGAACACAGCAAAGAGTCAAGGTAGTGGAAAGCGCGGTGGAGAACTTAGCAGATACGCAACGAACAGAGATGAGGGTAATGAGGGGGAGAATGGCGGTTGCGGAAAGTAAACATATGGAGAAGCAGCTGAGGTTTCGCGGCTTGCCGGAAGTGGAAGGAAAGACAGCTCAAGAACAGATCACTGAGGTGTTAGCTGAATACCTGGGGAAGGAGGAGGAGGAAGTTGTGGCTATCCTAGATGTGGTATACCGTGTAAATTCAAGAATCGCGACCCAGAGGAAACTACCAAGAGATGTGATTGTGCAATTCACGACCAGAAATACAAAAGAGAAGATTGTGACTAAACAGTTTCAAGATCCATTGGAGACTGATGGCAAGACGATTATCATCATGAAGGAATTACCCAGATCGGTGTTGTTAGATTGAAAAAAATATAAAGCTCTAATTCAGATTCTGAAGGACATGAAAATAAGGTACAGATAGGAACTACCAGAAGGAGTGTCCTTTGAATTTGGAGGAGCGAAAAAGCGCATTAGATCTGAATCAGAGATGGAGCAGTTTATAAGGGACAATGAAAAGGACTTACCAGCAACAAGATTATGAATATGGAGTGCAAAGTTTTATCTTGGAATGTAAATGGACTTAATTCACCGAATAAGAGAAAAAGTATTTTCCACTGGCTATTAAAACAAAAATGTGATATTGTATGTTTGCAAGAGACTCATATTAGAAAACAGGATGCAAAGTATCTAAAATTGAATAAATTGGGCAGTGATTTTGTAGCGGCCTCTAATAAGAAAAAAAGGGGAGTGGTATTGTATATAAAAGAGGAGCTACAGCCAAAGTTAGTGATGAAAAATGCGGAAGCCAGATTTTTAGCAGTGGAATGTACATGGAATTTAAAGAGAGTGTTGGTGATTGGAATCTATGCACCTAACGGAGCAAAAGAAAGCTTCTTTGAGGACTTGAGGAAGCAATTAGATGAACTTTCTTATGACCAGATAATTCTTGCAGGAGACTTCAATGGAGTGACAAACTTGGAACTAGATAAAAAGTCAGCAACTGCACAAAAGAAAAGAGGACTATTACCAAAGACGTTTTTTGTATTGACGCAACAGGAAACTTTAGAAGATGTATGGAGAAGACAAAATCCCAAAGGCAGACAATATACGTTTTTCTCCGCGAGACATTCTACGCTATCAAGAATTGATATGATCTGGGCCTCAAAAGACTTAGCGCTTTGGACTAAGGATGTGGAAATAATGCCTATGGTAGGCTCAGATCATAATCCAATTATGTGGAAGTTGGGGAAAAGGAGTAAAAGGAAAGGATGGAGAATAAATGAGGATTTGCTGCAAGAGGGAGAAAATGTGGAGATGTTGAGAAGAGAAACAAAGTTTTTCATACAATATAACATGAATAGAGAAGTACCAACCAACAAGGTATGGGACACCTACAAGACAGTAATTAGGGGCATATTAATGGACTTAAATGGAAGAGCCAGGAAAAAAAAAGAGGAGAAGAGACAGGAGATCACGGAGAAAATAAAAGCCAAAGAAATACAGTTAAAGAAAAGACCAGGGAAAAAGAAAATCTACCAGGACATTAAAATTCTTCAAGAACAGCTGACAGCAATGAATAACAAAGAATTGGAATGGAATCTTAAGAGAATGAATCAAAAGGCGTTTGAAGGCGCAAATAAACCTGGGAAATATTTGGCATGGCAATTGAAGAAGAGAAAGGAGAAGAAAATAATAAATAAAATCTGTGAGGACAATAAAGTGTACCTGGAACAGACAGCTATTAGCAGAGCCTTTTATAAATTTTATGCCAAATTGTATAATAAAAAAGAGGTGAATAAAGACTCAATAGCGACATATTTGGAGAAAATGAAGCTCCCAGTAATTTCAGAAGCTTGGAGAGATAAATTGAACAATGAAGTAACGGAGGAAGAAATAAGAAAGGCAATACAGTCAACAAACTTGGGAAAGGCGCCAGGACCGGATGGACTTACAGCCAAATTTTATAAGGTAATGGCTAATGAACTGGCACCATTCCTAAAAGATGTGATTAATGGTGTTTTAAAGGATCAACGGATCCCAGACACTTGGAGTGAAGCTAATATATCACTGATCCCCAAAGAGGGGCAAGATCTGACTAACGTGAAAAACTATAGACCTATATCGTTACTTAATAATGATTACAAAATTTTTGCGAAGATACTGGCGGAAAGAGTGAAGGGATGGCTTTCTGAAGTTATTGAGGAGGAGCAAGCTGGTTTTTTGCCAAATAGACAAAGACAATTTAAGGACAGTTATAAATGCTATTGAATACTATGACAAATGTTGTGATAAGGAGGTTGGTTTCTACTTTGTGGACGCTGAAAAAGCGTTTGACAATTTGAACTGGGACTTTATGTTTGCCACCATGGAAAAGCTACAAATGGGAGAAAGATTCATAAGAGCAGTAAAGGAAATTTACAGAGATCAGAGTGCAGCAATTGTGGTGAATGACGAGGTGACCAAGAAATTGACTATAGGTAAGGGAACAAGACAAGGTTGCCCGTTGTCTCCATTGTTGTTTATTTTGGTTTTGGAAATACTGATGATACAGATACGAGAAGACAATGCAATCCGTGGAATAAAAATAAAGGACTTTTCCTATAAGGTCAGAGCATTTGCGGACGATATAATGCTAATTGTGGAAGATCCAATGGAGAATATGCCAAAAGTAATAGAGAAGATTAAGGAGTTTGGAGATTTGGCAGGATTTTATGTAAACAAAAAGAAGTCAAAGATATTATGTAAAAATATGACTAAACAAAAACAACAATTATTAATGGAAATAACAGACTGCGAAGTAACAAGTAAGGTGAAATATCTGGGAATTGAACTGACTGCAAAGAATATAGATTTATTTAAAAACAACTATGAGAAACTGTGGACTCAGATAGAGCAAGACTTGATTAAATGGAACAGACTGAACTTGTCATGGTTGGGAAGAATTGCAGTAATTAAGATGAATGTGTTGCCAAGAGTGATGTTTCTGTTACAGACAATACCAATTATCCGAGACTCTAAGCAGTTTGAAAAATGGCAGAGGAAAATATCAGATTTTGTTTGGGCAGGCAAAAAGCCTCGAGTGAAAATGAAAGTGTTACAAGATGCAAAAGAAAGAGGCGGAATGCAACTGCCCAACCTAAGACTTTATTATGACGCAATTTGTTTAGTGTGGTTGAAAGATTGGATGATGCTGAAAAACCGGAAATTACTGGCCTTAGAAGGATATAAAAAAATATTCGGATGGCATGCATATTTATGGTATGATAAAGTAAAAGCGGACTCTATGTTCTTACATCATTATATTCGGAAAAGCCTATTCACAACTTGGAAGAAGTACAGAAATTACCTACAAGATGGAATCCCCTCATGGGTGGTTCCATATGAAGTAATAGATCCGAGAACTGTCGATAATGAACAACAGTGTTTAACATATAAGGAGATAACCCGAATGGAATTTTCTAAACCCAAAATAAAGACGCAGGATGAGTTGTCTCCAAGTTACGATTGGTTTCAGTACAGACAGATCAGAGATCTTTATAATTCGGACTGTGTGAAGGGAGGGATAAGAATGGAGAATTCGGAATTAGAACAGGCACTTTTACAAGAGGATAAAAAGGAAATCTCTAAGGTATATAAAGTGCTGCTGAAATGGTATACTGAAGATGAAACAGTTAAAGTGCAAATGGTGAAGTGGGCTATAAACTTTAATAAAGAAATAACAATGGAGGTGTGGGAATACTTGTGGAAGAATACAGTGAAGATCACGACATGCACCAATATTAAAGAGAATGTCTACAAAATGATTTATCGTTGGTATATGACACCAAAGAAAATTGCGCTAGGGAATTTGAACACGTCTAATAAATGCTGGAAATGTAAAAAGCATGAGGGATCTTTGTATCATATGTGGTGGACTTGTGAGGTAGCTAGGCAGTACTGGGGGGAAATAATAAGAGTAATAAGCGAGATTTTACAATTTCAAATCAATAAGAACCCAGAACTCCTGCTACTGAACTTGGGAATGGAGGACATTCCAGCACAATATAGGACATTGCTATTTTACATGACAGCAGCGGCTAGACTTTTGTACGCGCAAAAGTGGAAAGTGCAAGAAGTGCCAACTATCGAGGACTGGATTTACAAATTGCTGTACATGGCGGAAATGGACAAAATGACAAGGAAACTGAGAGACCTTGATCCAGGACAGTTCAACACGGATTGGGAGAAGCTGAAACAATATTTAGTGAAGAAATGGGAGGTGGGAGGAGAACTGTGGCAGTTTGAAAATTACTGAAATACAATAAAAGTAGAGGGAGGTGACTTTACCGGGAGGTGGAGAGGTAAATGAGAATTTCTAAGCAACTATTTTATTAGACTATTATATATAGCATTAAGTATTATAGGTGTTATTACAAGAATTATAATGATAGAAATTAACTAATTATAAGGATAGAAACTAATTAATTTCATGTCTGGCAATAATTGTATAATGGAGATAATTTTATAATTGCAATGAAGGAATTTAAGTAAGGTGGGAAAATATATATTAATGTATAGATCATGTATTAAATTGATTGAATTGGTTTGGAGGTATATATGGGTCAAATTGGTTGACTATTTTTGGTGGATAGTTGCATAATGAAAGAATAACGTAATTATATAATTAAAACAGTATGAAGATAAGATATGTAGAAAAAGTAATATATAGAGTATAAGTTAAGTTGGTTGACTTATATTGAATGTACTGTTTATAGAAGTATCTAAAAATTATGCTAAATGAGGGATAAATTGTTTGTCCCATATTGAAGATGAGATTATATGATAGAGTATAGAGTACCAAAATTAGCTAAATGATTATTATCAAAAGAAAATATGCCAAGAATGTATTATTTAGTTATGTATTATTTAGTTGTTAAAGCAAGTAGGAAGACAGAAGGAGCACTGTGTTATATAGATAAGCTTAGAAGAAAGTGAAAGTTTACGGTTGATAGAATAAATTTAAAATGAGTAAGGGAAAAGGGACAAGGGGTTGGAAAACTGTTGGAAGTCAACAAAAGGGGGGAAAGGGAGGGGGTTAGAATTGGAAAAACTAAAGGAAACTGATTGTAATGTACAATTTAATGACATCTAATCCAATAAAAAATTTTTTTTAAAAAAAAAAAACACTAGGTTATTCTTATGGTCCATACCAGGAGACACTGAATGTATGAAGATGAAGCAGGATTGTGTAGTTGGGAACCCTGCTGAAAACAGAGGTGCCTGATCTGTTAGCCTCCATATGTACAAGCTGTACACATATAGAATCCTAAAACATAAAAGGCAAACTGTGTTGCCGATGACTCACTTCTGATCCCCACACATGTGCAGTACGTGGTAATAAGAAGTGAGTGGGGGCAGAACAGTTTGCCTCCCCGCCGCCTCCTTGGGGCCTCCAGAGGCCTGGAAAGGCCCAGTGTGGCTGGCACCGGGCCTTCCTGGTGCCTCTGGCTTCTGGAGGCCTGGGAAGGACTCGTGGCTGCAGGAAGACATGGTACTGCAGCCTAGGCCTTCCCGCTGCCTGGGGCCATGCGGCCTAGCCCAGTGGTCCGCTTCTGCACAGGGCTGCCTTGCCCAGCGGCCCCTGCGGCATGGGGCTGCCCAGCCCAAGCAGGCAAGGGACAGCAGCGGAGGCCACCGCTCAGCTGGGTGGGGATAAGGCAGGCAAACCTACTTTCTCCCTGCCCAGCTGATTCACAGGCAAGGAGGTGGTGGCGGCAGAGCCTGCCTGCCTGCTGCTCAGCTGAGCAGGGAGAAGGCGGGTGAACCCATTTTCTCCCTGCCCAGCTGATGCATGGGCAAGGAGGATGGTGGTGGAGCCTGCTTACCTGCCCACTGCTCAGCTGGGCAGGGAGGAGAGCAAACCCTCTTTCTCCTTGCCCAGCTGATCCGTGCCAGGAGGCTCAGCCAGCTGCAGCTTGCCTAGCTGCTAGGCAGCCTGGTCCAGCGGTTCTCTGTGGTGCGGGCCGGCTGGCCAGCACCCACTGCTAGAACCCATTGTATTAAATCACAACGGGCTCTAGCACTAGTGTATTTATAAAGGGACACTGGATGCATTGAGGTAGGGAGCAGAGAAAGTGGGCACTACCCTATTTCCATTCAATGAGCTGAGATATGAACTGGGTGAAAAGAGCTATTAATATACTTGTTTTACACTATACTACAATACTTGAACGAAGTAATCCAGTGAGAACCAGATGTGCATTGTGCCTTCCCTGTACAAAAAGTAGAGAGGTTTCTTTTTCTCTGTGCCTTCAAATTGCATTGCCCTCTGCTTGATCATGGCTAGATCTAGGTCAGGCTGACCATTCAAAATTAAAGAAGTTGCTCCTTTTACAGATCTTTCCTCTTTGGCTGCCCCCTTCCCCAAACCATCCTGAGTTCCCAGCTCAGTGCTCCAAAGTTAGTTCATTCTGAACTCAGTACTGATATGTATATGCCTGTATTTATATCAGTATTTGATATCTATTAGGTAGTGGTATCTGAGTACTTTCATGTGTCCATTGCATGTCATAATAATTGTATTAGGAAAAAAATTAGAAAATAATACTTTATAGTGTTTGCTAATACAAATGCCAGTATGTAGCAGACATCTTTACTTCAAAAAGTATTAATTTAACCCTTTGATCCTTCATAGAAGCAAAGCACTCACTGATTCACCAAGAAAAGAAACCCAAATGTACTGATAATTATCAATGTCTGTACTTACGGAATTATAAGGTGCTTCTGTTTTCTTCCTGTCTTCAGATCTACCGAAGTGATAGTGAATGTTACTGTTCCTGATACCATTACTTCGTGGTTAGCCAGTGCTTTTATAATATCTGAAAATCTTGGACTTGGTATAACAAAAATACCTATTGAGGTAACAAATCATCAGTCAATTATAGTTTAGTTATGACTTTTGACTTAATCCCAAGCAGTCCTTTAGTTCTGGTACTTTAGGCCACTAAGGGTTTATTGGAGGAACTGGATTATGTGAGTGGAAAATTGACCATATTTATCCAAAATTTACCAAATGTGTGGAACAATATTCAGCAGCCCCCATAACAAATTTTTGGAATTCTGCAGGGGACATGCAGCTTGGGGAGGGCAAATTGCAAGAGAAGAGTGGCAGGTGAGGAAAGGGTTAAGTACTTTCTCCAGAGATTCTCATGTAGGAATCACAACATGTATGAACTGAGCTTTTGTTTTGTATTGTTGTTTTTAACAGTTATCTAAGTGGTGCTGGCCCATATAAAGTTCCTCATGATTAAGTACTGAAAACAATGAGACTTGAGTTAGTTGCAACAAAGTTGTTCCATTCGTTTTAGCAGGACTTTGTTGTGAATTAATTTAGTTGGAAAAGTGCCAGAGTGTTCAATGAAGATATGGATCTCTTTGACTGTTTAAATTAGCTTTTTTCCTGGCTGCATTGAGGTTTGTTACAGTAAAGCAGAGGTATTTTTATTTTATTTATTTATTTATACGACTTTTAGTCTGCTCACCTCACAAGCAGGCTCTGAACGGATTACAACAATATAAAATTCAAAACATGGTAGCATGAAAATAAAGTCACAATAAATATCATTAAGACTGCAGTGCACAGATAATGTAACAACCCTCCAACATGTACATAAAAATTAATGAATTTAATAGCATATCAGTATCAAGACTGTTATTATAATCAGATATAATGGGTTGGATCCAGTGGTAAGTTCATCAAAGCATTTGGCAGAGTTGATCTTACCCTGCCCTTTCGAAGCATGCTGCCATTTGTCCCAAAATTCCTTTGAGGATTGGGGAGCCTCACAAGCCAAATATGCCACACAGGTCAGGGTGCTACAGAAAGTACGGGGATTAAGTTAAAATCTGCTAATACAGACCTCAGCTTGAAGAGAAAGAGGCCATTTTATATGATTCCCACTGGTCACTGCAGTGGCCCTTCCTGTGGTGCATTTTCTTTGTCTCCCAGTCCTCAGAGAGGAGATTCAGGTTGCTTGAGGAAGATGGGGAAAGAGTCCTTCTGTGAACTTCTCCACAGGATCCAGCCCAATAATTATAGTCAACCAAGTTTTGGTCCAGCGTTTGTACCGGGCAGTTATAGATGAAAGGAAATATTTGATTGGCAGCATCACCTCATCCAGGAAGCTGGATTTGGAGCTTAAATTTTATTTCAGGTCCCTAAGAAATTAAAGTCAGTATTGTTTCCTTTCAGTGAATGTAATTTGCTAAAAATTGATTGATTTTTGGTGATTTCACACACTTGGCTGTACACACAGTAAAGCACTCGATAAAAAATTTCAAAGATTCTACTTTTGTTCTCCCCATTGTACAGTCTCTGTTTGCTCTGTCCCTATGTACAGTTTCATATGGTGAAAACATGCTTTACATTAACACTAATGTAAAGTATATTTTGTGAAAATTCAGAGCTTTACATAGAGCTCTGGCTTTATAATGTGTAGTATTTATTGTGAGCATTGTTTAATGAGCCTTGTATTAATCAAAAACCTTTGGTATGGGCTATAATTTTTTCATGCAGTATCTTGTCTTATTGGATGTTTTTGTTACAGGGTGTGATTTGGAACTGTAGCTCATGATCTTCCTGTACACTGGGTCTTTTTTCTTCTTTTTCTGAACTGCCCTGCTACCATATCACAAACCATTTTTAATGCATTAACTGATGGGACTGTTCTTCAGAAATATGGCCTTCTTCATTAACACAGTTCCTAACACACATAGTGGATCATATGCTTGCCTGCCTATTTTTTATTTAAAAGATATGGATGATAGGGCAATGGGGCCTGGTAGAGCCAGCAAGATATAGTTGTTAGAACGTCTGACTAGGATCTTGGAGACCCAGTAGGAAAGAGCAAGACTCACTAAAGCTCATACCCTACCACAAATTTTGGTGCTACTGGACTTTTGCTCTTTCCTACTGCTACAGACAAACGAACATGGCTACCCATCTTGATCTATCTCCTTGGAGACCCAGGTTTGCATCCCTACTCTACCATGGAAGCTGGCTAGGCGACTCAGGGCCAGTCATACACTCTCTCCTAACCTACCTCACAGGGTGGTTATGAGGATAAAAAGGAGGAGAGGAAAACAATGTAGGCAGCTTTGGATCCCTATTTGAGAGAAAGGTTAGGGATAAATGAAGCAGATAAATAAAACTTGGTAGGACAGATGTAGAGCTTGTGCTGTAGTAACCACCATGTCAAAGGTAGAACTTGACAGAATCTGGAATTTCCTGACTGTTAAAAAACCCACTTTAAAAATAGTCTCAGACTACACATATGTAAGGTTCAGTGCTAAATATATTTTAGCTTGAGGCTGAGGACATAGAGTGCTTTACAGTGCAATACTAAACAGAATTACTCTATTCTAATTCCATTGAAGACAATATGTTTATAATGCTCTAACTCTGCTTAGGACTGCATTGTTAGCTTTGGAAGTGATGGATAGGGGTGTAGTATGAAAGTTGAGAATGGCTTCCCTAACTCACTGTAGGTGTATCTCGTGCCAAAGAGTTGGCCTATGAGCAGGCAATCTCAGTGCCTCAGGATGTAAAAGTTCCAGTATTATGTAAGATTTCCCTCTTGAAAGATCAACATGAATAATACTGAGGGACATAATTCTTTAGCATGTATATATGAGCTGCTTCTATCTATATTGACCCAATTTTTAGAAGTAAAAAATGTTTTTCATTGTTATATAAATGCACTTCAGAGCATCCTGATACCTGTTTCTGTAGTTCTTAAATGGCCAGTCAGAAAATGTGTATTCTCTTGTCTGAATATGTTGCAGGATGTTCTTCTAATCAGAAATGGCCCATATTTTGAATGTCTTATATTTTGTTAACAGCTAAACTGTGTACCACAAGGGTTCACTGTTGTATAACTTTTGTTTTCCAGTTAGAAGTGTTCCAGCCCTTTTTTGTTTCCTTGAACCTTCCACCGAGTATTATAAGAGGAGAGCAGTTTTTATTGGAAGTACACCTCTTCAATTATATGAAAGAAAGTAGTGAGGTAAAGATACTGAAGACCAAAGAGCTTTGTTGATGTTGCACATAGCATAGATACATGCTGTTTTGAAATCATTGAAGTTAATTGATGGCTGTGACATGTATTTTGTGTTTTGAAAATTTTAAAACTGTTAGGGAGCAAACCAAAGTCTGATTCAAAACGTAGTCACACGTTCTTCAACGGGGCTTAATCTTTGGAAAGTGTTTTTAGGTTTGCAGCCTAGGAGATCACAATATGACTGCATTCCAGTTTACAGATTAAACTTTACTGAAAATGTCCTTATTTTGGTCTCATTTGGTTTCATTGGATGTGACATCCAAATGCAGGTACCTCAAGAAATGAGAGTGTTCACAACTGGGAATAAACCAAGATTTAGAATCCTATTTGGGGGGCGGGGCGGGAGCAAACTCCAATATGCCAGGGTACCTATGTTCAGTGTCATGACGGTTTGGAGCTTGATCAAATCTGATAGTTTTCAGTCAAATTTTGTCCATGTAAGAAGAGGAGGGGGTGAGAGGAGCAAGGAGAACCTGGTAATAAGACAGTGTTTACTCCTGATTGTAATTTAATATCTGAATGTAACCTTTGACTGAGTATCCCTTGTTGCCATTGTGACTTTCTCATATGTTGTTTCCCTCTTGCTATTTGGAACTTAAGCTGCCTATTTCTGTTCTACCTCCTAACATCATATCTGTCTCGTTCTGAATTCTCCTGTTTCCTAGTTGCCCATTTCTCCCCCCCTTTCCTTCTTGTTTACATTTTTCATGGGATGTTGGTAGATACTCTAAGGTTGAGGAATGATAGCCAGCAAATAATAGAGGTCACATCTCTGTGATATCTTTTCTGTCTCTCCCTGGTAAGTAGTAAAATAGAAATAAATGAAAGTTTATAAGAATGCTAGTAGCAGAATTTGTTTTGAAAACCTGCTTCTGTTTTGTAGGTTACAGTGACCCTTGATAGAAGTGACACATTTGAAATTTTTATTTCTAATGATATAAATGCTACAGACAACCAACGGTCAGTATGGATGCCAAGTGAAGATGGGAAGACTGTTGTTTTCCCAATCAAACCAACGCAAATTGGAGAAATTCCTATCAGAGTGACAGCTGTATCAGCCTTTGCATCTGATGCTATCATCCAGAAAGTGTTAGTGAAGGTAATTCAGTTGTTAGTGAAGATAATATAAAGTGGCTGATAGTTAAATAACATGTATTCAAGACAACTGAAGCACTTAGGGAAAATAGTATAATAACAACAACATTCAATTTCTATACTGCCCTTCAGGACAACTTAATGCTCGCAGAGTGGTTTACAAAGTATGTTATCATTATCCCCACAACAATCACCCTGTGAGGTGGGTGGGGCTGAGAGAGCTCTGGAAGAGCTGTGACTAACCCAAGTTCACCCAGCTGGCTTCAAGTGGAAGAGTGGGGAATCAAAGCCAGTTCTCTAGATTAGAGTCCCACCGCTCTTAACCATTACACCAAACTGGCTCTCCTCCTTTTCATAACTGGCTTAGCCATTTATTGGGAAGTTTCTAAGTCCACAGTCACATAAATGTTCTAAATACTGTCATATAGCTTAATATATAGAATGGGTGCAGCAGTGTTTTGGCATGTCACTTGTACAGTTGGATGAATTTTGCAAACTCTTTCAAGTACTCTAAAGCATCAGAAATACTCTAAAGCATCAGAAACAACCATTGCTGCTGGATGTATTTCAGCAAAGTTGGATGGACCTGGCCTACTTACATTGTGTCCACCATTGCTGCATTGGTGGCTAACTTACTGTGCACAAGTGACAGCTCCATTATTGTTTGTTTAAAAAAACAGATTCAGTCAGCAGGAATTTGGAGTGGAGAATCAGATTGGATGGCAGGAGAAAGTTCAGGGACAGAGAATAAATAGTAGTGAAAATGTGGTATTTGATGAGGTGCCACAAGCGATATTCACTAACACCATAGCTTGAAATAGATTATTCATTTCTAAGCCTTGAAATTTAAAATGCCTTACTTTACTTACACAGGTAATATGACCATCATTTCCATGTACTCATGTATGTGGCACTTAATCTGTGTGTAAAGTGTAGACTCTGTTTAGACTCCACAGAAAACTGAGCTGACAGAATGAAGCAATTCTGTCCTGCTTTTCTAAGAATAAAGAATTAACAGTGCAATCCTAAGCAGAGTTACACCAGTCTAAGCCCATTGACTTTAATGGGCTTAGACTGGAGTAACTCTATTTAGGATTGCACTCTTAATCTGACTCCATGAATATTTTAGCACTGCATATTGAATAGAGAAGAACTATCCTTTCAATGGAAAACCTCGGTGCAAGAGTGCAATTATTCATCTTTAAGAGGTTTAAGAGTTGTATTGCTGTTTGATAAGATGCCATTCTTGCAAACTGTTGTTTAAGGACGTGAAGAAAATTTTATGTGAAGATTTGGGTCTGTGATCGCATTTTCATCATATGTTATTAGTATTCACACATAGTGTTGGAACATCTAATACTGATGCGGCCATCTACCTTATTTAATGATGATGATATAATAATAATAGATGCATCTAAACTTCATTTTTATAGGCTGAAGGATTAGAACAATTTCATTCACAGACTCTTCTTTTGGACTTGACCAAAAGAGTGAGATTTGGAGATTTACCTCCCCCTGCAACAGAAACTTTGAGCTTCACTTTTCCATCTGAGGTTGTACCTGGCAGTGAAAGAGTACAATTCACTATTGTTGGTAAGAGTTTTCTTCTTCTTTCAGAAGCTTGCTTCCAAATTGTGCGATTTCTTCTTATTGAATAAATAAAGCTGATTGTGCTCTGGATATCTACTGATTAAATCAGCATGCAGGATATTTATTATAGGATGAAACCATGACTGCTTTTGTATAGATGTCAGTAAGTAGCGGAGGTGTTTCAGATCAATAAAGAAATAAATTTTCATTGATGTTTGTGTTCACGTCTCTCATGTAAGTAATTAATTTTGCTCCTGCCCCTTTATTGTTAATATATTAATGTGTCTGTTTTTGTATGTTTATTTTATACATGTTGGAATTTTTTTGTATATCTTCTTTTTTTCCTGTTTGCGTTACCCACAGATGTGATACCATGTATCTATGATAATTTCAGTGGTTGTGTGGCAGCAATATTATTTCAAAAGAAACAAGCAAAATAGTTCAAATCTTAAAAGAAGATGGGACATTTTCTATGGCCTTTACTGCAAGAATTACTTCCACACAGAGAGGTTTTTCTGTGCAGCTCTCATTGCAGTGGGAGAGAAACATCCACACAGCAATTGCCCTCAAATTTCTTGCCTCACCTTCAACCCACCTATCACTTACTGTAGCGCTTTTCCATGCATTTTTTTAAAAAAGTAATTGACTATGCTATAGTGCAGTAATAATCTTTATTGCAAAACTGTACTTTTAAAAGATTTCAAATGACATTTTAAAAAAATCTCTGGACCTTTTTGTTGCCTAGTTATAAGTGGAAATGTACAGCCTGCATGTTTTGCCTTATAGCTGTGCAAGGAACAGTGCTAGAGACTTCTTTAAACATGAAGTCTTTGAACTAGATTGTTATAAGACAGGTTTAATCTGTCAATTACCATTTTTTTTAAAAGCCTGAAAACTCTTCCCGGTGTATGCTTGGGGAAAATGGTGGCCGCGGAGGCTGAGATAAGGAAAATGGCACTGATGTGGGTGAGGTCTGCAAAAATACACACCTTCTTATCCACATGGAATCCAAAGTTTCTTTGACTGACTTCTCCAAACAGATTGTACCAAACCATGTTTGTAAACATCACAGCAGAGCAGGGGGAAACATAGAAGCAGGATGAATAGAGAAATGTTATGTGGATGTTTCTGAAAACAGGGCTGCAAAAACATCAAGTGTGGAAACAGCCAAGTTTGAACACTGCTGGTGATAACAACATTTCATATGTTGTCTTGTAAACTCTTTTAGGTGACATGCTTGGCCCTTCTATCAGTGGTTTGGCATCACTGATCAAGATGCCTTATGGCTGTGGAGAACAAAACATGATTAATTTTGCCCCTAATATTTATGTTCTGGACTACCTGACGAAAACAGGAGAGCTGAAGCACAATACTAAATTGAAAGCTGTGTCATATATGAGAGAAGGTAAGATTGTTTTCATGGTGTTTGGTCATGGCAGTAAAGGAGGGAAGTATACCCTGCACCATCTTTTAGTTTAAACATAGATTGTTTTTTGATAAATTATATTGTGGGTAAACAAGCTCCTTGTGTTTGAATGGCTTGTTTGTGCACTTTTGTTGTCTCATCCACAGTACAAATGTATGAGAGGAAAGTGGAATGTACTGAAAACAACAGGCAGCATATGGACAGTTCATCCCAGATATGTAGTCATTGTATATTATACAACTACCTGCCTTCCCTTTCCTACAACGTATATTGATATGCCCTAAGTTTTTTATTCTTATGTCCACTTTGGTAGAAAATATCACATAGAATCCAAACTGGAAACTAACTCTAATCTGTAATTTAAATTTTTTTCTTACTATCACTGGCTGTCTGGATACTATAATTTTGCTATTACGTATCTTCACTGCAGGCTGAGGAATGGCACATGGCAGTGAGATGTTGACAGTACACCCTTTAAAAACCAGAGCTTAGATGATGGAGTGTCCAAATGATCACACCTCTGCAGCCACTCTGCGAATGCCTCTTTGTGCCAGATTAATCCAGTTTTAAGGGGAAAGACCCAGAATATTCTTAATCCACTTTAATTGAGAAAGCTTCAGGAATGCCATAAGCCATGCTCAGAATGCACACAACATTATATGGATGTTCTCCTTTAATGCAGGAGCTTCCAGCTTCCATATGGAGAAAAATATCTGTATGAAAAGAGCCATACTTAAAATGAACCATGGTTTTGCATTATGTCTGCACTGAGCCGCTGCTTTTTCTGTTCTTGAGAGGAGTCACAGCTTGCATACAGTTTCGGTCTACTAAGCTGTCCTTGCACTACAGAAGTTGCAAACTTTTAAAACATAATTGGCCAAGTTTAATCTCTGGTATAAGTCTGACTTGTAGTGACATCCCAGAGCAGTCTCCCACAAAGAGGAAACAAAATCCACTGAGAACAGAAACAGTTTCATTTGCTTTGTTGAACTCCATGGGTTATATTTGGCCTGACAACTGGACTTTGGCCACCCTAAAGTTACACAGTTAGTTTCAAAAATAATGAACATCTGTTTTCTAAGGAACTTCTTTGAAGTTAGCAAGCAATCTGTCACTCCCTGTAGGTTGATTTATATTACCAAAATGTTTTTAAACGTTATCCAAACATTAGTTTTATTCAAGTTATTTTTAAATGAGTCATAAGTACATTGTTAAATTTGACATTTGGTGATGCTCTGTTTTGCTTAAATCATGCTTGGCATTTGGATTTAAAGCAATGTTCTTAACATTCTTTTGTGACCAAAACAAGAGCTAATGTGGAATAGTTTTAATTTAAAAACCTCTTCTACTTTATTTTTTTTAGCTCATTTGCTTCTTTTTTTAACTGGTATTTAATTGTACATGATGAGTTCTACATCATACAATCAAGATGACATAAAATAAAATGTATGTCTGAATTTTTAAAAGGTACAGGGCAGGCTCCAAAAATGTTGCTACTAGAGGGGTGTGCACCCGAAAAATATTTGGGTTTACCCGAAGTGGGAAAAGGCTTCAGAAAAAACCCTGAAAACTGAAGCAGCATGCCTCTTCGGATTCGGGTTTCTAAGTCGCTTCGGTATGCTCCGTGAAGATTTGGAGCATACTGAAGTGACGGGGGAGGGAGGAGGCCAGCTCCACCCTTAAACTCCCACCCCCACCCCACTTACCTGGTCAGGCTCCAGCCACTAATGCTGCGCTGGCCAGCTGGCCAGCAGAGAAGGCCTTCACTGCGGCCACCATGGCCATTGCAGCTGGCCGGCAGAGAGGGCCGCCACTGCCGGAGGCCAGTGGGAAGACGGGAGGGCCTCCTCCTCCAGCTGGTGCCAGATAAGTGGGGGTGGGGAGGAAAGGGTGGGAATTGAAAAGTTTAAAGGGCCCTGCTGCTGCTTGGGCCCCCCGAAGCTTCCCGAAGCATTACAAATGCTTCGGGAAGCTTTGTTTCGGTATTTTGGAATCTGGGCCAGCATGCTGGTCCTGATTCGGAAATAATGAAGCACTCTGAATTGGGCCCGATTCGGGTATTTTACCTGAATTGGATACCCTAAGCGCACACCCCTAGTTGCTACAAATGTGATCCTAAACATTGCTTAATGTTTAAGGATAATTTGAATACAAAACTAACACAACTGTCTGTCTGTTTCTCCAATGGCTCACATTTTAAAACTAGAAGCTTTCTGAAGCAGAATTCTACGTTTTAAAATAAGCTTTAGGGATATCCGTCCAGCCTTCTTCTTATATACCTTAAAAGTCATATTGTGCATTCATGATTTTTATTTGGGTTGCCCTTACATACTAAAACTTTCTCTAGAAATATAAAGTGTGTGCACAACAAAAATACATGTTGTAGAGATACACTTGGAATGCTGTGGCTTCCTGGATTTCGTATTCAGTGGCAAACCTGAGTTTGCCTCTGTCTGATGTTGAAATGTTTCTAATGGTTACAGTGATCTTCCTGATTTACTTACATCATTACCAGTGTACTTGATGAACAATTGTGTAGCAATCAACAGTAGAGGTGCACTTGTTGCATGAGAAATACGAATGCTGATCTTATGCACTGAAGTAAGGTTATATTTTTCTTACAGATAGATTATATTCAGCCAGGATAACTTTAATATATGGGCTGCATTTAGATGGGCTGAGAATGAGCCTTTGAAATCCTTAGGCTTGTGCTGCCTCTTCCTACTTCCCTTATAGAGCACAACAGCATTGAAGACCAGGTTTAGAGTTAACCAGAATTTGTGTTGTCCAAGTTGGGTGTTTTGAAAAACTGGGTCTTATTTCTTGCCTACAAACCAGGATTCTAAACAAGGAATAAACTGTACTTTAGAATCTAGGTTTGTAGGCAAACCTACAGCCCATCTAAACGCATCTAAATGTTAAAGATCGTGCTTGGGCTGTAATGACAAATTGCAGGTAAAAGAAAGTCATAATTCATCTGGGTTGACCAAGTTTGCCAATTTCGGAACCTCTGTGCCCAGTGTGTCTACCTTTCATTGACTACTTTCAATTCCAACTCTGGAGCAGACCTAATAAATAGGTTTCGTTTACAAAGAGGTTTCACTTCTGTGTAGAACTCTGCAGATGTGTTTTGAGATTACCCAGTTTCAGTTACCTGCAGTTCACCCTGTTCTTCCTTTATTTTGTGCCCCCTTTACCCTTTTTGTTTGTTTTCATAGTCCTTACTTAAAATGTCTACACATGTCTGCAACTGAAGTAGGGCTCTAGGCCACAATAGCTCATGCGGGAATAAAAAGTTAGTCTTTAAGTGCCACAAGACTCCTGTTCCTTTTAGAGTGGACCTAGTGCAGTACAGCAACACATTAATAATGCCCTTAAATTACTCACTTTGTCTACGTGCACGCTAAGAAGTAAAAAGACAGCGTGAACCAATGAACGTGTGGACCAGCAGGTTTTACATTTTGCCTTTTCAGTGCAGTCACTGGATGCAGACTTCTCCCTGTGTTTCAGAATCAGATTGGTAATTCTACCAGTTGGCAAGTGGGCATAACTATTGCTTTGTAATGATGAATGAGTTAAGTACTTTGCCCATTCCAAGCATTACACAGTTATTTAACTATCGGTGCAGTCCTAAACAGAGCTATATTTATCAAAGCCCATTGACTTCAATGGACTTACAAGAGTGTAACTGTGTTTAGGATTGCACTGTAAATCTTTGTTTAAATATCCTTGTGTGATCCTTCAATATTATTACAAACCGGTCTTTGCTTTTGCTCTGTATCATATACCAGTTCGTCCTTCTGTTGAGTTGCTGCCATGATTTGCTCCCTTCACTCTTCAATAATGTGAACCTGTAAAACTGCTTTGATAAGTGAATCTATCATAGATCTTGCAAATTACCACTTTAGGCAGTGGGTGCCAAGCTGAAAGATAATAAGCCTATTACTTAACTGAGCATGTGACCTCATCCTTAGTCATCCCAAATTGTCATTTTGTAATTCTTCAGGCTACCAAAGAGAGCTTCTCTTCCAAAGGGACGATGGCTCATTCAGTGCTTTTGGAAATGATGATCATGCTGGAAGCACATGGTAGGTATTCGTTTCTCTGGATCAAATGACATGAGTTCTTTTAAAAAGTCTAATGATTTCCAGTGTGCATCAGTTATTGCTTGATATAGCAACAATGGTAGAGCTTAATATATTAATGCTTGATACAGCAATGTCAAATATATGGCACAGGTCTTAAGTTGTTGTGACAACTTGTGTGTCAGGTGGCAATTTACATCTGTGGTTCTCATGCTGTGCTAGGAACTCTCACACAGCAAATGGTCTCCAGTGGGGCTAAAAGCAGCTTGAATGTGGCAGTTTTCATTAGGAGACACCATGTAGGGAAGGAGTTCTTCAGCTCCCAGTGCTGCTTTCTATTTAATTTACATTTTTAAAGGTCAGAAAATAATCACAGAACTAAATGAAATGTGTCTTTTACTATTCCTCAGCATTTGGTGTTGTCACCAGTGTTAGTCATCATCTATATAAAACTATTAAAAGAGATCATCTGGAACTTGGGGTTAGGTGCCATCAAAATACTTTTATCATTGGTTACATTAAGTAGTCAAGAATAGCTGTTGTGGTTCTTCTAACCCAGTTTCTGGAGGCTGTGGTTGGGTGAAGCTTAAATGAACTTAAATTGAATCCAGACAAGAGGAGGTGATACAAGTGTTTAATTTCAAGGATCTAGAGGGATTTAGCTTGCCTGTGACTGATGGGGTGCAGATTTGGGAGGCACACTGCTGGAGTCTTCTTCACTTCCAGATAAGCAGGTTGCAATGGTATTTAGGTGCATCTTTTATCAACTCTGTTTATTGTGTCGGTTCTTTCCTTTCCTGGAAGAGAAGCTATCTTAAAACAACAACAATCACCAAATTAAAACTGATCAATATTAATTCAAAACCCATATCAAAAACATTAGCCAAACTCAGCCTTGCATAACTTTATAAATTTCAGCTATGTAGGAATCTTCCCCTCAAATTCAGGATGGCCATTCAAAATTGTAGGTACCACTGCAAAAAAAAGCATGTGCACAAGCAGTGGCCCATCTCACCAACCTGCCAGATGGTAATAACCAGCGCTTTCAAATAGTGAAACAAATAGGCAAGCAGTGCAATGCTTTCAAAACAGGTATAATATATTCAAAGCAGCTCACACTGGAATACCAACCATTTTGCGCTAGAAGTTTCTGCGGGCTTTTGTAACTTCTAGGATTGATTACTGTGATATGTTTTGCGTAAAGCAGCCATTGATGACAACCCAGAATCTACAGCTGTTGTAAAATAGGATTGTTCCCTGCTTTGAAAATTAGGCTACTATAAAACATTGGGACTCAAGGTTATTTATTTAGTTAATTTTAAAATTGCATTAGTTACCAGGTTTCTTTTGGGCAGAATAAGGTGCTGGTCCTTATCTTTAAAGCCCTTCATGGCCTGGAGGGCACATATCTTTCAGGCTTCTTATCTTTCAGCTGTGCTCTGTGAGGCTGGCCTTTCTCCAAAGTGCCTTTGCTTTGGCAAGTAAAAATTAGTTGCAAGGTCAAGACATTTGCTGAGTCACCAAGGTCTTTGAGAGGCCCTGTCCAAGGTGGTTCAAAGCTGCTCTTCCTCAAGACTTTCTGTACGTGTTGAAAAAGACCTCTTTATTTCAGCAGGCTTATGGCTACTGATTCTGTAGATGTAGGTATGACTCTCCATGATGTTCTAATGTGCAATTTTTTTCTCTTTTAACTCCCCCCCCCCCATTCTCTTGTTTTTGTTAGTCACCACGAGTCTTGGAGTTGTGTTTTAAATAATGAATAAGCCTGTGACTTTTAGCCTAGATCACAACTGTACTATTGCAAATAATACTGCAGAATAATATCAGATATATATGATTAATCTCAACTTTCACTGAGAAAAAGTATGCGAGAAAGTCCCTAGGTTTTAGAGGTATTTGCGGGCATATGATGGAGAAACATAACTGGTTAGAATTAAATGCAAATAAAAAGCTTATTTATTACAAAAAATATTTCTTCTAAGAATTTAAACTCGTACAACGCTTTAAAATTTGGCATTCCCCTTTTAGGAAGGCTGTAATAAGCTTTCCTTTCAGACAGGAATTCCAGATAAATGAATTGTACTGAAACCATTCTCTTTTTTTTTTAACCTGGTTCATCTCTATCTTGCTTTGGAAAGCAGACTTTGGAGCTGCTCTGCTATGGTGTAGAACTCTCCCTCTATCCCCTCTGTACTGCATCTGGGCCAGGTACACCACTACAGTGCAGTCAGAGCTTCAGTTCATATGCCATCTTCTGCATCACCTTGAAACACTGCTAGGCTTACAGCTACAAAATATAAGCACTGATGTTTGTGCAGAAGTAATTTGCACTTGATCCACAAGGCGGAGCAGGTCATTTCAAGGTGATCTATGGAAAGCAAATGCTGTGACAATGAATGTTGAAAAATTTTGATGCTTGCAACTGATAGAAGGTGAAGCATCTGTACTTGTTTTGGCTTTGCACTGT
This sequence comes from Eublepharis macularius, assembly GCF_028583425.1. Classification (NCBI taxonomy): domain Eukaryota; kingdom Metazoa; phylum Chordata; class Lepidosauria; order Squamata; family Eublepharidae; genus Eublepharis; species Eublepharis macularius. The sequence goes on from NC_072790.1 coordinate 74,164,128, forward strand.
AGTTCCTCCAGTGCAATTTGACTTAGGACCTCTATGACCTTGAATCCCACTGCTACCCACTTTGGTGATGGAAGAAAGTGCCTTCAAGTCACAGATGACTTACTGGGGTTTTCAAGGCAAGCTTGGCCTTCATTGGAGGTCTCCTATCCAATTACTAACCAAGGCCAACCCTGCTTAGCTTCCAAGATCGGGCTTGCTTGGGCTATCCAGGTCAGGGTACCACCCACTTTAAACCTCCCCTTTCAGGTTCTGGGCTACACAGGCAGTTCAGGGCAGCCACAGTACACCACCTGTCTAGTCCCTAATTATCAGGCAGAGAGCCCAGACCCAAATCCACATAAGGTTCTCTCTATCCTCTTCTCAGGGACTTCACAAGGCAGCCAGTTCCCTCAGTTCACTATCCGTCACCCAGCTAAATGTCCAGGGCTGTTGGAATAAGAGGACTCAGTATATCTTTCTCATATACCTAATCAATCAATCAAATTTATTTGGTCAGTTTAATTCCATTTAATTCCTCAGACACATAGCTTGTGACCAGATAGAATTGTGTGTTCATGTGTATGGTATTTCTCCAAGACAAAAATATCCAGCCAGCTAGAGTTAAAACAGAAAAAAACCCTTTTTATTTACAAGATGAACAACATAGGAGTGAGTGAATCAAACTCTTTGATGCACTTTTTTTTAAGCTGTGAATTTATAATCCCACACTCTTATAACAGTGAATGATTACAATATAATATAATATGTGCCAACAGCCAGCTATTTATCTCTGCTCCTACCTTTCAGCAGCCTCAAATACTTCTGCTGTCCCTTACTTATGTTCTAACAGATCACAACTGCCTCCAGCCCCAGCATCTCATTAGCTCTCATTGGCTGTTTGTTCTTTGGAGAAGCAGAACTTAATTTGTCCACCCCAACATCTCTTAGTAGAAGGAGAAGCAACCTGCCACACCTCGGCATTGGCTGCTTTTGTAAGGGTTGACACATCACACATTTTACCTATGATGATTAGAACAGAACATTGTAGAATGTTGTAGAACAGCCAGTATATTTCCCAAATATAGTTATTTGTTCATGCTTAGGCACAGTTTTTCCTTCTAAACAGCTCAGATGGCTTACCGGGCTAGGCAGAAGCCTCATGTTCATGAAAATATTTGACTGAGTCTGTTATGTGCAGCACTTGCAATGGACATGTTTAAATTTGACTTCCCCTTTAGTGCATATCATTGATACATACTGAACAAGTTACTTGTCTCTGATGCAACCTAAATGATAACTTCATGTTAAATAGTAAAATTTGTCCCTGTGCACGTTTTGAATTTGACCATCTTTTCTCCTTAGGTTGTCAGCTTTTGTACTGAGAAGTTTCTTTCAAGCTCAGCCATACATAGATATCGATCCATATATACTGGAGAGAACAGCTGCTTGGATAGTTAACCATCAGGCACAGAATGGAGAATTTCTGGAACCTGGAAGAGTATTACACAGTGAACTGCAAGGTGGCACTAATAGTCCTGTCTCACTCACAGCTTATATTATGGCAGCGCTATTAGAGTACCAAACGCAACAGGTAGTAGTATCACTGATGTGTTTTAAAATACTTGAACAGTATTTTAAATTAAAGAATACGGTTGTAAAATAAATAGCACACAATTTACCTCAGTGCTTTCATATCTTTGGTAAGAGACCCCTCCCCCGTCACACAGCACTCCAAGACTGAAGACAATTTAATCCTAGTTTAGATGCTCACGATGCAATCCTAATGCAATACACGATTCTAAGCCCACTGACTTCAGTAAGAAGGATATAATTCAGTTTAGGATTGCTCTGTTGTTTACTGGGATAGAAAGTCTGTTACTGAAGATGCCTCCATTTGGATATCCCAGTTAAGTGGCTGAAGGCTGTCATCTTCAATCTTGACATGCCAGTGATATGAGGGGAGACGGGAGAAAACATGTAAGCCTGGCAATTAGCCCAGTTCATTCCCATCAGGAAAAACATATTTGTTATGTCAGGAGCAATACAAACATAAAGATAAATAGCATCAGTTTTCTTTTGCTATTGTTAAAAAATAAGAGTGTCATCTACTGTATGGCTTGGGCAAAATTATACTGTATTTTGTTCACTAAAAAATAACAGGAGTTTCATTGGCACTTACTTTTGTGACTTCTTAAATTACTTTAAAACATTTGATTCATAATTCCAAGAACTATATTCTAACCTTTGTGAATAATGTCACAGTTTTTATCATTGTAATTTTAGCACATCCATCATGCACAACCTTTTTTCTTTTGCTTGACCTGGCAGAGTTGCTAAGGGGGTATTTATACCAATCATTAAATCCATTATACTTATGGCTGAGTTTAGCTCAAAATCTGAGTCCCATCTCAATCACTCCTTTTTTAGAAACTTTTATTTGCAGTGCATTAGATCCAAACATTTTCCATATACAGAAGGCATCATTAGCAGAACAGAACTGTCCTGTCTCCATCTTCTTCTGCAGCCCTCTGTGCTCCCAAAGTGCTGCTCCTAGGGGACAGGAGACCCCTGGGAACAGCATGAAGGACAAATGAGGGGGGAGTCTGTAATGAGAGAGAGTGTGACTACCTTACACACCGCCACCCACCTTTCTATACAGATTTAGGGGATTTCCATGAAGTAAAGGGCAGTCACAATATGTCACCTGTCTAAACTCTATTATCAGGCAAAGAGTCCTGACCCAAATACACACGGGGTCCCCTCTCTCCTCTTCCAGAGACTCCACCAGACTGGCAGCCCGTTTCCCCTGTTTATTTCCCCTCACCCAGCTACAGCCCAGGGCTATTGGGGAAAGGGAACTTTATGGTTCATCCACGGTCTTCCTGTGCAGTCCCACATGGGGACTGCGCACGCGCAGGCCTGCCGATACCGGAGATTTTTATAGCTCAAAGCCACCAGGGGGCGCTCTCGCCTTCCACCGCGCATGCGCGGCCATTTTCCCGCCTAAATGGACTATAGAAGGCGGAGCGCCCCACACATACCCTCAGTTTCCTTTTCGCCACCGATAGATGAGGTTTTTAGCTCTTCTACTTGTTCGCGATGTCGGATACTGCTTTGTTCAAACGATGCGTCTCCTGTAATCGAAAGATGACCAGGTCAGACGGCCATTCTAATTGCCTTTATTGCCTCGGGGAAACCCATAATACCCAGGCCTGTAAACATTGCCGTGCCTTTACTTCGAAGGCCAGGGCGGAGAGGGCGGACCGTTTGCACGCCTCGCTGTGGCAACGTGCCATGTCTGTTGTGGACCCTCCGGCGAAGGCACCTCCATCTGCTGCGCCCGGATCCACTCCTCGGCCGGCCGAAACCGTGAGCTCGAGGACCCCTCGCGCCTTACCTTCCCCGAGTCATTCGGAGTCGAGACCGAGAGATCGCTCGTCCTCCTCGGTTCGGAGCGCGTCGGAACCAGCACCATCGGTTCCGAAGCTCCCTCGGAGCCGACCGCCCTCGACTTCATCTGCTGCACCAGCCTTGGATCGAGCTGCGTCTCGGAGCCGGACGCCTTCGGTGTCACGACCGACGCCTCCACCGTCTCAGGGTGCAGTCGCTTCGGAGACAGCGGGAGAACCATCCGCTCCGTCCGACTCTGACAAGCAGAAGAAGAAGAAGAGAAAACATTCTTCCAAAAGGGACAAGGCGGTTCTGGAGCAGTTACTTTCCTCTCCGCTACCGGCCCCTTCGGGTGCGCTCGGTTCCGACCCACCGGAAAAGAGGCGCAAGGATCCCGACCCGGTTCCTGTCTTGACCTCTTCCCAGGAGGACCCGGTTCCGGTAGAGAAACCCCCGACCCCTACGGGACGCCCGCGATCGACCTCCCATGAATCCGGGTCCATCAGATCGGGTCGGAGTTATCGAAGTGGATCGGGCCGTAGATACAGCCCGTACCCGACTCGGAGCCGATCGAGGGAGCGATACAGCAGTGAAGGCCGGGCGGCCTCATACTACAGGGGGGATAGTCCGCTTCGATCGGACCGCTCTTTTCGAGGGGACTCGATGTCTCCTTCCTTTCGGATCCGATCCTATGGCGACTCGCATGGAACACCGCACCTTTCTGAGGTTGATTACCATCGGAACCGACCAAGGGGTTATGAGTCCCCTCCTTCGGATTCGCCTGATGCTGAACTTGGCCCAGCGGAAGAACCTTCGCCGACGGACGACTTCAGAGCCTATAATGAATTGCTTCAGCGAATGGCTAAAGCACTGGATTTGGAAACGACCTCTACGGAGTCGAAATTTACTGATAAGATCTACCAGCATATCTACTCGGGTTCCACTCCTTCCGTAGCCTTTCCGCTGATCGATGGTTTTGTTGAGTTGTGGAAGAAGCTCAATGCTAAGCCTGCTTCTATCCCCGCCACTAACCGAAAAGTGGAAGGCCTTTATCGTACAAAGGACGAAAACCATCCGTTCTTGGCTGTCCATCCACCTCCTTCCTCCTTAGTCACTGAGGAGATGCAGGCAAGGGGCAAACAAGGTTCCATGTCGGCTCCTACTGACAAGGACAGTAGAAAGATTGATACTCTAGGGAGGAAATTGTACACCTCTGCTGCTTTTGCCATCAAAGTGGCTAACTATGCGGCTATGATGTCGGCTTACCAGCTCTTCCTGTGGAAGAAAGTGGCTGCTTTCCTTCCCAAACTCCCTGAAGACCAGCGGACCCTCCTGCGTGTCATCCAGGAGGAGGCCACCCGCCTCTCGAGGCACCAGATTAATACGAGCAGGAGTTTGTCCGATACGTCTGCACGTTCCTTGCTCTCTGCAGTGGTTTTGCGGCGATTTGCGTGGCTCCGCACGACTGCTCTCCCGCCTGAGACGAGGAACAAAGTAGAGGACTTACCTTTTGAAGGGACACTCCTTTTTTCTGAGAAGACAGATGAATACCTGTCGAAAAAGAGAACGGATCGTCTCACAGCACGGTCCTATGGTGTTCTGCACCAGGCTCCTCAGCATCCCGCCAGACCTTACTTCAGATCTTCTCAGCGGGGCAGATCATATCGGTACCAGCCTTATCAGGGGTATTCGTATCAGTCTCAGAGGAGTTACCAGAGCCCTCAACAATCCTTTTCCAGGCGCAGACAAGGTCACCGTCCCAAGCCTGGTTCTCAGCATCAACAGGCTAAGGACGCCCCCCACGCCCAGAAGCAATTCTGACAATTACAGGGACCTGAGCCTATGTTTGGGTTCAGGCTACATGCTTACTGGAGGGAGTGGCTGTCCATCGGTTCCGATGTTTGGGTTTCTGATATTGTTCAGTATGGTTATAAAGTTGAGTTTGTGAGTTTACCTTACCTGAGTCTCCCTGTCTTTTCTTCCGGACCTCCTCATACGGAGATCTTAACTGAATTGGCCACCCTGATTCAGAAGGGTGCAATTGAAGAGGTGCCCTGTGATCCTGCCCCCTTCGGTTTTTACTCTAACCTGTTTCTGGTGGAAAAGAAAGATGGTGGTCTTCGACCCATTTTAGACCTACGGGCCCTTAATAAACTTATAAAAATTCGAAAGTTTAAAATGGTCACTTTGCAAATGGTTCTGACCCTTTTACCTAGACACTCCTGGTTTGCTGTCCTTGATTTGAAGGACGCTTATTTCCATATCTCCATTTTTCCTGAACACAAGAAGTATTTACGTTTTACTTATGATGGTAAAATTTACCAGTACCGGGTTTTACCCTTTGGTTTAGCTACTGCTCCTAGGGTCTTTACGAAGTGTATAGCTGTGGTGGTGGCCCATCTGAGGTTACAGGGCTGTCGAATCTTCCCGTACCTGGATGATTGGCTCCTGGTTGGAAGTTCTGCTGATGACGTGTTTACCCAAGTGTCCCTGACTTTGGATTTATGTCTTAGGTTAGGTCTTTTCGTTAATCAGAAAAAGTCAAAATTGACCCCAGTACGGTCTGTACAATTTATAGGAGTAGTCTTGGATGGGATCAAGAATGCTGGCTTCCTGCCCTCAGACAGGGCGGCCAGGATTAAGGGCATGGTCCTTCGGCTGCAGCGCTGCCGTTTTCAATCAGCTCATTTTATCCAGACTCTCTTGGGTTGTTTGGCCTCTACTACGGCTGTGGTTCCGTTCGCCAGGCTGTTCATGCGGCCATTACAAATGTGGTTTAATGCCAGTTTTTCTCCCAACTCTGATTCCCAGAACAAGCGTTTATCAGTCCCTCGACGGGTGGTGGCCTCGTTAGAATGGTGGTTGGCAGATGCGAATCTATTTAAGGGTGTGGAGTTTGGCTATCGTCAAACTCACTTGTCCATAACCACTGATGCTTCCCTGTTGGGTTGGGGAGCTCACTGTGAGGGTGCTTTTGCTCACGGCACATGGTCTCAGGCCGAACGCTCGGAACATATTAATCTCCTTGAGCTTAGGGCTATTTCAAATGCACTGATCTCCTTTTCAGATACCGTGCGCAACAAATCAGTGCAAGTGTTGACGGACAACACGACTGCAATGTTTTATGTCAACAAACAGGGTGGCACGGCATCGGCGACCCTTTGTACCGAGGCGATGAAGCTGTGGACTTGGGCCATACAGAACTCGGTTTGGCTGAGAGCGGTACACATCCCGGGGGTGGAGAATCTCCAAGCAGATCAGCTGAGCAGACTACACCGGGATGTTCACGAATGGTCTCTTCGGGACAAGTACCTCGTTCCGATCTTCTCGATGTGGGGTTTCCCGGAACTGGACCTCTTTGCCACACTGGACAATCGCAAGGCCCATCGCTATTGCTCCAGGGGGGGTCTAGGCCCCGGGTCCGATGGGGATGCATTTCAAGTCGAGTGGTCGGGTCCTCTGTGTTATGCATTTCCCCCATTCCCCCTGTTGGCCAGGGTTCTGAGCAAAATCCAAGGGGAGGGGGCGACGGTCATACTGATAGCCCCTTTTTGGCCGAGACAACCTTGGTTTCACACTCTCCTTCGATTGCAGTCGCAGTCGATCAGATTGCCACTCGTTCCAGACCTTCTGTCCTGGCACGGGGTTTTGCATCACGACATTCAACGACTCAAACTGACGGCGTGGCTGATAATTCACAATTGGGGTTTTCTGAAGCTGTAGCTCATGTTTTGTTGAATGCTAGACGCCTTTCCACGAGACAGTCCTATGCGTTCAAATGGGAACGCTTTTCTGGGTGGTGCCGCAGCCGGAATTTGGACCCTTTCTCTTCCTCTTTGCCTGAGGTTTTGGAATTCCTTTGGGAGATTAAATTAGGGGGTTTAGCCAATAGTTCTGTTAAAGTATATTTGGCAGCAATTTCGGCATTCCATCCTCCTATAGATAGGAAATCAGTCTTCTCACACTACACTTCGAAATTGTTTCTCAGAGGACTGAATAATTTGTACCCCCCTGTTCGGGCTATTGTCCCTCAGTGGTCTTTACCGCTAGTATTGACTAGATTGATGTCTAAACCTTTTGAACCTCTAGCTACCTGTCCTTTACGCTACCTTACTTTGAAGGTGGCTTTCTTGGTGGCGATCACTTCAGCCAGAAGGGTGGGGGAATTGGCTGCGCTTTCGTCAGAACCCCCCTATTTGAAGTTTCATGCGGACAAGGTGGTCTTACGGACTAAAGTTGACTTTTTACCTAAAGTGGTGTCTCAGTTTCATTTGTCTCAGGACATTGCCTTACCTGTTTTTTTTCCCGATGCAGTCTTCTGATGCGGAGAGGGCCCTCCATTCGTTGGACGTGCGCAGGGCTCTTCTCTTTTACTTGGATCGTACCAAGCCTTTTCGTTTGGATTCTAATTTGTTTGTCTGTTTTGCAGGACAAAAGAGGGGAAAGAAAGCGACATCTCAGTCTATTGCGAGATGGGCTGTTCAAACAGTTTTAACATGTTATGATTCTGCTCATTTACCTTGTCCTTTGGAGGTGCATGCCCATTCCACTAGGTCCTTGGCGTCATCTGCGGCTCTGCTGAGAGGTGTTCCTCTGCATGACATCTGTAGAGCGGCGACGTGGGCTTCAGCGGATACCTTTATCAAGCATTATGCGCTGGACGTTCTGGACCGGAAGGAGACTGCAGTGGGCACCGCAGTGTTGCATTCTATTTTTGAGTGACTTTACTGTGGCACCTCCACCCAGGTATTAAGCTTTATAATCTCCCATGTGGGACTGCACAGGAAGACCGTGGATGAAAAACAGGTTTCGCTTACCGTAACTGTTGTTCATCTAGGTCTTCCGTGCAGGCACACATGCCCTCCCTCCTTCCCCGCTGTATAGTATAATTGAGAGTAGTACGGCGGCGAAAGGGGAACTGAGGGTATGTGTGGGGCGCTCCGCCTTCTATAGTCCATTTAGGCGGGAAAATGGCCGCGCATGCGCGGTGGAAGGCGAGAGCGCCCCCTGGTGGCTTTGAGCTATAAAAATCTCCGGTATCGGCAGGCCTGCGCGTGCGCAGTCCCCATGTGTGCCTGCACGGAAGACCTAGATGAACAACAGTTACGGTAAGCGAAACCTGTTTTTACCTTCCCTAATACATGCTGCCTGTTAGTTGTGACCAGAGTGTTTGAGGTTTGTCTATATGCTTTAATTCCCCTCAGCCAACAATTTCAAGCCAGCCAGGATTAAGACAAAAACAAGAATAAACTTTTATTTGCACATAGAACACTGAGTGAATGATTTTAAAACTCATAAATATGCTGGGATTAAAGAGGGAGTTTTAATGTATCAGAACAGTTGTGTAACAGCCAGTAGTATCTCTGCTGCCTTCTCTCAGCAGCTCCAAAAGCCTTCTATCCCACAGACTCCACCTGTCACCATGGTGACTTGCCCAATGCCACCATTGCCACCATGCGGCCAACTCACATCTGGTGGCAGTGGCGGGCAAGACGCATGGTGGCAGTTTCAGTATATTATAATAGTTGAAAACAATTTCTTTCTTTAAAATAAACTGTGTCTTGTGCTTTAAAAGTGGTGGGGTCAATTTTACTCCATTACATTTCTGTGAGCATTTGATGTTTTCAGTGAGGAGTATTTTTGACCCGGATTCCAAATTTTACCCTTCTTTGTCCTGCATTGCTGGAGAAAGTTATTCTTGAGGACAAGGAAAAAACATACATACAGTTGTTTACGCAAAAGCCCATTCGGAGCTGGAATTCACCAGATGCAATTAGAAGAGGCATGGCTATTCTAACACTCAGAGCTCTGCCACCTCATTTGTCTGGACATTTGAACCAGATGGAATATTATGAACTAGGAAGTCTAGATTTAAATCTTTCCTCAGACCATGAACTGACCAGGTAGGCTTGCCCCTTGCAATGAAAAGGGGCATTTCAATCCTGCCAGTTAAAGGGTTAACAAAAAGAAGAGAACATATCTGCATTATTTTTGCTAGCCTTCTTGTAACCTGCCCTCAGGTTGCACCTGTTGGAGCCTTACATTAAGAGCTCTTCCTGAATAGCAAAGGGAAATAATCAGCTCAGTGGACAGATGGCTATGGGTTATCTAGAATTCCAGGCTGAATGGCTCCTTGAAGTCTGGAAAATGTGAAGCGGTTCAGAGAATGTCTGCAAACATGCCCAGGCTTGTCTTGCAGGGCACTAGAATGACCCCATTTTCCAAAACTGATACAATTCAATTTGAGCTTTTCAATGTAGCTATGGAGCAGAAGGGAAGCTTTGATAGAGAACAACAAAGGGACAGATGGCTCAGTGGACAGATGGCTAGGGGGTCATTTACAGTTCTGGGCTGAACAGCTCCTTCAAGTCTGGTAAACATGAAGAGGTTCAGAGAATGCCTACAAATATGCCCAGGTTTGTCTTTCAAGGGGCTAAAATGACCCCATTTTCCAAAATTGCAATACAGTTCAATTTGAGCTTTTCCAAATGGCTGTGGACATAAGGGAAGTTTTGAGAGAGCTCAAACACAGGGTTTTTTCCTGCTCCTACTATATACACAACAATTCAGGTTGCAAACAGTTGACCCCTTGGGGGTCATTGGAACCCCCAATTCCAAAAGTAGTGTAAAACTCCAAAGCCAAAAGTGTGATATTTTTGCACAACAAATACCTATGGATATAATTTTTTGAGAGAAATTTTAGTTTTCACTGTTCGCTCCACCTTCCTATAAAATGGAGATCATAGGCATTGGTCCATCTATTTATATATGGAAACAGGGCTAAAATAGTTTTTCAATATTTGTTGGGGGGGTCAGTAGAACCCCCATTTACAATTATGCACAGTAGTTTCATTTTCAAGCCAAGTCTACAGGGGGCCAGAATGACCCCATTTACAACTTTGATACACCTCAAACTTAAAAATGAAAGGCAGTGGGCAGGGAAGAGAGGGACTTCAGGGCATTGCAGTTCATTGGGGAGAAAGCATAACACGAGTGGGGTGTCTGTAGAAAATTTTAAATGGGTAAAACACTTTTTTCAATGATTTACAGGATCAAAATATCCCCATTTTCTTTGGGAGGAAACAAGTGCAGAAGGTGGCATTGTGCTATCTTACCAGATGCGAACACAACTCTGTGCTTTTGAATGGTCCAAAGAATAATTTCTTTACAGCTTTTTCCCTCTTTCATCCCACTCCCGTTTCATTCTCCCACTCGTTCTCTTTTAATATCCATTTTTTCTAAGAACTGTAAAGAGATAAGAGTTTGTGTACTGCTGAATCCCTTTCCTTATTTTAAAAATAAAGGCATCTGAGGGTTTTCAAAAATTTGTCTTTTCTTGGATAGGCTGCATCTCTGTGAAGATTTCCCTAAACTGCCCACTGCATAGAGTGCAAATGCACATGCAGGTGGTTTCTGCACAGGGACAGCACAGCAGCAACGAGGCTTCCACATGGCAGGTTTCCTTCAGTTTTCTGCCCGAATCCCTAGCAGTGGCCATCACCAAGGCCATCAAGGCTTTTAAAATTTGCAACTGAATATTGTTATGTAATAATAACAGTTCATTTGTATACTGCTGTTTTGGATGGAGTGGTAAACAAAGTCAGTGTTATTATTCTCACAATACAGCTGAGGAGCTGGGGCTGAAAGGAGTAGTTTACCCAAGGCAACCTGGTGAGTTCATGGCAGTAGCGAGATTCAAACCAGCGAAGTGCTGCATTGCAACCCAACTATTTAACTACTATAATATACCAGCTCCTATATAGCATCATAAAAATCTGTGTATCGGGTTCTTTGAATTCCCAGATGTCTTTGTTTTTAAAACAGGTCCTTTTTTTGTTGTTGTAGAGAGATACTTTTCCCCTTATATCTCTGCAACAATAGGGGCTAGGGACTTTCTTTATTTTAACAAAAGCCTGGAATTCAGAGAACCTGATACACAGATGAGTATAATGTTATATCAATAAAACACTATACAATAGCAAATAAAAAGCTCCTTAGTGGCGAGTGGGGGTGTGGGGAGGAAAAGGGCCACTCTGCCAACAGTGTTGGAGAAAATGGCTGCCATATTGGCGGAGAAATCCAAACATTCCCATTCACATGGCAGCCATCCAGGCTTTGCTGCAATCTCTCTAAAAAATGATACAGCAAAACAGGTTTCAGAAAGATCAGAGAAAAGCCAGGGTAATCCTGGGTGGTACATAAATGTACCATGATGCTGTGAGGAAGCAAGAAAACTCAGTTCCTAACAGGATTGAACCCCAGGGCAAATAACCTGTGTGGAAATGGCCCCAGTGTTATATTCCGAAACAAGAAGAGTACATTCTCCAACAATGTTGTCTTCAAGAGACTTTGCTTGTTATTACTCTACAGATTTCATTAGTCTAACTACAACATATACCTCTGATATCAGAACAGAATTTTCATCATCATCTTTGTATTTTCCTGCCATTTTTACTATTTGTCTTAAGTTGTAATGGGTTGTCTAGTCAGTGGGGATTGGTAAGGGATTATGCAGGGCAGTGAATCCTAAACTTTAATCTACTCTCTGGATCTTGAAATTTCAATGGGCAGTCACGAGGGTTAATACCTGCTCTTTTCAAAATGAATTCTCAGATTCTCTGATCCACGCAATATTCTGTGATGTTTATTCTTTGCGTCCACAGAGTTGCAGGAAACACACAGTCCTAATGCATTACATTTTTACTTCACGTATTTGCATTGGCAGTTTAATACATTGTTGTAAGCACCATTTGTTTTGTTAAATGTTGAATTGCATTTCTTACAATGTTATTTTTGTTTACGCAGTATGACAGATACATCAGAAAAGCTTTGAACTTTCTAGAAATGAAGTTAAGTGAAGGCATATCAGATAATTATACTCTGGCCCTTGTGACATATGCCTTATCACTGGCTAAGAGCCCACAAGCAAAAACTGCGCTGAACCTCCTGAATGATAAAGCAGAACATCAAGGTAAAATACTTTTTACACAGGGAAGCATTTATCGTTTAAAGCAGGATGAAAATTCAAAAAGTTATTTGGTATTTCATTTTTTTAAAAAAAGCTTAAAGGGAAGCCTGAGAGAAAAGTATATGCATTTTATTTAAATATATTGAATCTAAGAACCACTTCCAGAGTTCCATTTGCAGAGCAGGGGTTACCCAACATTCTCAGCATCTATGGTGTCCTGTGTTTCCTCGAAAGATCCTAAACCTTTTAGAAGGAAAAGGCAATTTTGTGTGTGTGGTGGTGGTGGGGAGGTGAGAACCACTTTTGTTTATGAAAACTAATCCAGATCCCTAAAGGGTCTCTTCTTGGGGCTCTTCACAGATTTTTTAAGGGCAAATATTTAACACCCACGTAACACCTCTTCATTAGTCCAGCCTGCATTCAAGTTAGTCAATATATAACAATAATAATATTGATGTTAGTCAGTTATGGGATATCCACTGCGTCACAAAATACACTTCCAGCTCCTTAACATTTTACCATAGGTTTTCTGCATGATCACCTGAAAGCAAACTTTATAGCAGCAGGCAGCCAGACAGTTGGCTATGCGCAGACTTGATATTGTGTCCAACAATATTAAAATTAAAGCTATGAGTGTGACAAACAGCTATTTAAAAACACCTGTTTTTTAGGTACTTGAGGAGTCATAAGAATGGAAAGATTTAATGATTAAAAGAAAACATTAAAATTGGTATTTGACATTGTTCCCTATGCATGATATACAGATGACATATGTACACCTTCCAAAGTAATGGAAAGCTTACTTCTTGTGTTGGTAGTACAACAGATGATTTTTTCCCCAGGAGAACTCAGATTCTGGAGGTCCCCATCTGCTGAACTCTCTGATTCCTGGCAGCCGCACTCTACTGATACTGAGCTTGCAGGCTATGCTCTGTTGTCTCATGTTAAACAACAGAGATTATTAGAAGGGCTATCTATTATGAAGTGGTTGCTCAAGCAAAGGAACAGCCTTGGAGGTTATTCTTCTACACAGGTTAGAAAATGATCTTCATAACATAATTATATTGGTATCTTCTCAGAATGAATATTAGTCTCCTATATAGTTCCTGTCATGCTGTATTTCATTCAGTCACATACTGGAAACTTTTAAAACTTAGTATGAATTTTAGTAAATGAATTGCTTAATCAGGGGCTTCTGGAGTTCCAGGAATTTGTGAAGTAAGTATTATACACACATTTTCAAGGAAGAGGGTGAGAGTTTTGATTTTCCAAAGAGGCCCTTCAACACCTGCTGTTACATTTATGGCAGAGTCATAGGTCTGATTCTAATTGTTACTTGCTGTAAGGAAAAGCATGCATGGAATAATTCCAAACTAGAAAATATTTAATGAACTTTTCATTGATAAACTCAGGGCTCCTTTAAATGTGACAGAAGCCCTTCCAAGAGAACACACAGAGCCAAAACACACGTTAAGAAATACCTAGGTTCAGCACGTGTTCTCTTACCTCAAGGTTTGCCGGGATCTGTAGGTGTCCTGGAAGCTTAAAGTTTAGCATTTACAGAGCAGCAGGAAGGGGAAGGGAAATACAGGCGCCTGTATTTCCCTCCCTGCTGCTCTGTAAATGCTAAACTTTAAGCTTCCAGGACGCCTACAGATCCCGGCAAACCTTGAGGTAAGAGAACATGTGCTGAACCTAGGTATTTCTTAACGCGTGTTTTGGCTCTGAGAATTTGTATGGTGGGTAGTGGAGAGTGGCTGGAACGAACTGGATGCAAGTCTTTACCTCATGGTTATAATCAGTTGTATCTTAGCCTGTCCTACCTCATGGAGTTTTTATGAGGATTACACTGAATAATACTATACATGTTGATGAAGAATGTTATAAATAATAACTTGCTGAATATTAGTTCTCCCTGAAGACACAACACCTTTTTAAATCATAAAGACCTATACTTTAGTCAGTATGTGGAGTAGAAATAAAACGTCTTAGGAAGAATCTTGCACTGCCTAGTTTTTGACTTTGATTCGTACCAGTCTTCTCTCCAGCACCATTTGTTTGTTTGCTTGCTTGCTTGTTTTATTGGACTTTTAGTCCGCTCTCCTCACAGAGCAGGCTCAGAGCAGAGTACAACATGGTAATGTCTATAGAGATAAAAACAATGGTAGCAGTTACACTGTGATAAAATCATCATAATGTAGTGCTCACAGTATATCCCTATTCTCTAAATATCGGGGTCTGTGGGGCAGGGTGGACATCTACCTGTTTGCAATCTAGAATGGGAGGGCACATGTCTCCCTCCCCCACTGGAGAACCCATCCACCTCAACCTTCATAAGCTTGGCAGAACATCTGTATCTTACAAGCCCACAGGAATGATAGTCCCACTAGGTTTGGGTCTCCAAAGACAAAGAGATCCACCAGGTGAGTGCCAGGGCCAAAAAGCCCTGGGCCTGGTCAAGGTGAGATGAATCTCCTTGGGGCCAGGGATCACCAGCAGCTGTTTTTCTGCTGACTGGAGCATTCTCCGGGGAACATAGGGTGAGAGACAGTCCTGCAGGTATATTGGTCCCAGTCCACTAAGGTCCTTAAAGCTGACTTCTTTCTAGCTGTGGTTTCTTCAGTGGAAGGGGAGCTAAAATAAGAACGTAAACTCAGCCATGCTGTATCAAACCCATCCTCTATTTAGTCCAGCATTATGTTTCATACAATAGCCAACCAATCCCCAGAAGGTATGCAAGTAGGGTACAGAGGCCAAAGCTTCTGCTTGTTGTTGCCCCCCAGTGGTGGTATTCATTGGGTTACTGTCTCTGAACTTGGAGGTTCTGTTTAGTCCTAGTGGTTAATGGCCATTGATGGACCTATTCTCCCATTAAAGCCAACTAAACTAGTGGCCATCCCTAGATCCCATAGCAGCAGATTCCACAAGATAATCGCTTTCTGAGTGAAGAAGTACTTCCTTTTGTCTGTCCTAAAATGATTTTTGAAGGCTGAGCTCAGCCTTGCCTGTGTGGTCCATTATTCATTTTATTGAGGTTGTACCGGGACTGGTGGTTGTTCCCATGATCTGTTACAAGAAATCGCACGAAGAGCTGCTGCAGTCCTTCTCAGATTCCATTTCCTGGCAGATTTTTTTCACATAGAAACTCTGTGCTCCATTTCCTAGGAGCTTTTTTCACATAGAAGTTGGTTCCTCTTCCTAGATACTGTTCTGCTTTTTACCCTTCTTTATCTCTCTATTCAAGATGCTAATTTTTAAAATTTAATTGTGAGTTATTCTAAGTGTTCCAGGGTTTGCTGAAAAGTCTAAAAATCATCCTCTGCATGTACAGAAGACTCCATTTGACTGTAGCAGCTCCCCAGCTGTGTTGGCTGCTACAGCCAGAAGGAGAGCACTGTTACAGCCCTTTGGGCTGCTGTGGTTGCTGCCATTACCACTGCTGTACTCTTGCAGCGTATATTTCTTGTTCCTCCACTTTGCTGTCAGAATATGGTAAGTGCTGCCAAGGTGGCTGCGTATGAGTATGCTACTGCTGCTGCTGAGAGGGCTCTTAAGTGGGCAGTAGCAAGTGCAGGGTGCTAATGGGGCAGAGACTCCTGTATAAACTGATATTCTAAGAAGCAATCTAAGCTATACCGCTACAAGGCAGACTTACTATGCAAGCATTCATATTAAATATAATTTGTTCTTGTTTCCCTGAACAGGACACCATAGTGGCCCTGCAGGCTTTGAGTGCCTGTGCTGTGCATACCGCTGGCCATGACATAGAAATGGATGTAACTGTCCATTCAGTGAGTGAAGAAAATCCATTTGTGTACCGGCTTGATAATAAAAACCGCATCGTCCTTAAAAGCAAAGAGGTAATGTAGTAAAAAAACAACACTTGGTTGAAGTAGTGTCTCCACTTCACAGTAGTTTCTGAGCATACTAAAATTATCCATTTCTTTTAGATTGCCGCTACACAGCCTGTGGAGGTTACAGTCTCAACAAGTGGCCATGGCTTTGGAATCTTTCAGGTATATAGTCATAGTATACTTTTTAAGGGAGGAAAAGTTACTTTTTGAAAAAAAAATTTGCAGTGGAGGGCTGCTTGATTAGAAACTTCATATAGGTTAATAATTTTTTGCATTATTCAGGTTGAATTCAATGTTGTGTTAGGTAGGACACTGACCAGAGTTTCATTCTAACTTTAGCATGAGATGTGACTTAATGATCTTGGATTTCCATAGTGTGTTTAGTTGCTTTGATTTTTCTTAAAATTGTTGAACGTAGTGTACTATTATCTTCAAATATTGCCACTGCATTAAACAATTAGGCAGCATCAGTAATGAACTCCATTACATCTTGAAACTCTTTATTTTTTCACTGCTGTGGTCAGACGATTTTAACATTAGCACATTGAAGGTTGTAACAATGCTCATGAATAAGCTGGTGGAGTCAAAACAGGTCAATAGACTAGAAACCCATAGAGCTGGAGCCAAACTTGTTGTAGACTCAGTTTTGAATTATGCTGAGTGTAGTATTACAGCAGGGGTCCCCAATCTTTGTAAAGCCTGTGGGCACCTTTAGAATTCTGAAACAAAGTGGTGGGCAACCACCAAATGGCTGAGGAGGAGCCAGCCACAAAATGGCTACCGCTGGAGGTGGAGCCACACACATCCTGCGAAAATCCAAGTGCAGGGAAGAAGAGAGGTAATTTTAAAAATACATTGAGAAAGAAGAATGAGAGACTAAAACCCAGCACTAGTGGCAGCTGCTGCCAAAGCAACACCAATCTCAGATCCACCAATCTCCAGGTGCTAGGTAAGATGTTGACAGGCTCCGTGGTGCCTTGTACAGCATGCATCACAAGTACCTGTCAGAGAAAGTACTGGCATCTTATGACCATAAGAATTCTTACCTGGAGGAAGTTTGCTTGCATTTTTTTCATTTTTTCATTTCATTTTTAAAAAGGATTGTGGCATTATGGTGGAAATTGACCTCTTGTTTTGCTGACAATCTGAATCTTTTGTTGCTAGTTTTAATGTTTTGCTGTTTATGGTATTATCTGTATATTTGGAAATCACTTAGAGTATATCCCACAAAAGTCATATATAGACATTTTAAGTAAACTTGATAATAGTTGCACCATCATGAGACCAAAGAGCCATGGCTACATTTTTTTCTCTTGTAGAATTGAAAAATTGATAACCAGCATGGCAAAGAAAATTTCATTTCTGGACCAGGCATTTCAAGAGAAGGGCAGGATGGGAATGAGGATAGCTCTTGAAAGTATTATCATGTGGCTACATTTGTATGTGAGGTATGCCTCTACTTGAAGATGCTGTCAGAGGAGACAGTGTTAGTTGTGTTCTGGGGATCAAAGGTATTAAGAGACTCAGGGTCTGATATAACTTAGGAACACCATGCCCACTGTACAAATGTGAAAATTCATATAGATAGTATTGCCCACCTGGTCCAAATGCCATGCTGTCTTGCACTCTTCACAAACAGTAGAATGTGTGACATTAATGATACTTCTGTAATTGAACCCATAGGACCTATACATTGTGAATAAAGTTTAGTGTGAGGTTGGAATATCATAAATCACCACTCTGGTTTATGCATTTTCAAGAATGCTGTTTCTGATTACAACCAAGTTCAAATGTTCCAGAGAATCATTTGAGATCCAGTAGTGATGGCCAAGCTTGGATTCTTATTCACAGTAGGGAATTATTTCTTCATCCATCATATCAAAAGGCAGTGAATTTAACAGTGATTGTTTCCAACACCAGTAAAACTATTGGAAGCTATTTACGAATGCAAAATATCACAGGTTTATATATATAAAAAAGCCTGAAATGGCCAAAGCTGATTTGAAATCCCTAGGGTAGTCAAATATAAACATAGTACTATGTGTTTAAATTTGTTACTACAATAAATGAACCTCAGATAGCAGTGTTTGTTGACCATTTTTCTAAACCTAACACTGGTTCTGTGCATACTTACTTAGAAGTATGCCCCACAGAGTTCTAGAGCACTTATTCCTTAGTAAGTGCGCATAGGATTGCTTTGTTAATCAAGTTTGCTGTTTATACTATTATGTAGTATTAGCACAGCAGGTGGTAAGTGGCAGACATGTGGCCCATGTTGGACCTTGATTGTCAAGCCCATTGTTAGTGCCCTTGGAGGAGGGGGAGCCCTCCAAGAGTGGGACTACACATGGCCATAGCGCTAGTCTCAGAAAATTGGGCAGACTTTTGTACATACCTTCCTTTGAACTGAGGGGGAGAGGGAAGAAGCATTCCTGGGCAAGAGGGGGAAATCCATTCCTTGCACCACCACAGCAAAAACATATTTATAACATGGAGCTACCTTGATACAGTTCCAAAAATCTGCACTTTGTCCTCTGTAGCTTGGCAAAACAAAAGAAAGGCTTTTGGAGGAATTTCATCCAATTTTGGTTTACAAGAACCACCTCCTGTCTTTCTTTTACTTGGCAGGATACCCATTGAACGAAAAAGAGAGAGACTTTGAACCCCCCTGTTCAGCCCATAACATTATTTCTGCTTCATATTTGACCGTATCCATCCCCCATAAAATTTCATTGTATTAAAGGTATCTGATCCTAGGGGCTGCTGTAACGAGGCAGAAGCTTGATGTAATGTAGTATATACATCCCACCCTTGGTGTGACAAATGTTATTCCACTTGCTGATGCTGGAATACTCATTTCAGGCCAAGTGCTAGTTAAGATTGTAGCCATTTCAGCTTCAGTGCCAGTGATCTCCCATTTCCCATGCATGACTCTACTGTACAGGAAGCTTTGTAAGGCTGATGAGAACCTTTCAAGCAGCATTCTACGGCTTTCTTACTAACCCAGGAACTAGAACTTATAATAATAATAACAACAACAACATATTCTGATATCCAGGCATCTGGTTGTTATGATCCTAGCTTAAGAGTAACCTGAGAAAGATATTTCTGGACAGACAGGAGACTTATATATATTGAATTGAATTGTTACTTTGAAAAATCATATATATATATATATATATATATATATATATATATATATATATATATATATATATATATATATATATATATATATGATTTTTCAAAGTAACAATTCAATTGAAAATATGCAATATCTAGAACAAAAAATATTATAATTAATAAAAGAAGAAAAGGTGAGCACACAGAATAACATACCTAGCTTTATGTGCGTAATAATGTAAATACAGTATCAATTATAATGAATACAAAATATAAGTTTTAAAATAAAGCAATTACATCTAACCATACATGTTTGTGTTGGTGTATGGGTCTTGGGATACAAAGAATCACCATTTATAAATAAAATAAATAGGAACATTTTTTAAAAAAAATTGTGGTTTTATAAAGCCTTTTGCTGACTTTATTTGATTTGTGAATTCCTCCATTAAAGCTCCCAGATTCAGCTGTTCCAGTTCATGGTTAAAATTGGCACACTTCCAGTGTTTTACTACTTCCATTCCTGGCAGAGTGATAATTAAGGCTTCATCATGTGCATCTTTCATTTCATCTGCAAACAAGCATAACAAAGCTAATTTTGAGTGCTTAAGAAAGGTGCTAGTGATTGGTCTAGAAGGATGCTTCTTTTGTTTCAGTAGCTGCTGGAAGAAAATAGACCTAGAAGGAACAATTCTTCCTGCCATTTCATTAGAAAACTGCATTTTTATCAGCACTATGTTTTTTCAGCACCTTTTCTGGGAGTTCACTTTTCCACGGTCCCAGAAAGGCACTGAAAAAATGGAAGCCAAACAGCCTGCAACCGTTTTGAAAACATGGACGTCTGGAGTCAAGGGGGAAAGCCGCCAGCATTCGGTGAATGGGCCATCCCTTTAAGGATATGTGGAAAGGGCCAGAATGTTGGAGAAAAGGGTGCTTTTTTGGTCTTTGCCATTTTTTTTTACAATATTGTTGATGGGTGCTATAGTGCTAGAATTAGGCAATGGGATTTTTAAAAAAATCTCAAAAGGAAGCTCAGGAAATTATGCTGCCTTGAGTAGATTTGTGTCAGTACTTCAGTGAGTTTTTCTCCAGTAGATTCCCATGGCACTGAAGAAATCCTGCCATAAAGGGATTTTGTGCACTGGCTGGAGGAAATATTCTTCCAGAATCAAATTATTATGCTTCTAAATGCTTTATTTATTTAAAAAAACTTATTTGGTGCCTCTCCAGAGATCTACTTGAGGTGGCTCATAACATAAAACTACACAATAAAACCATAAAAGCAATGGCAATAAAATAAATAATAAAGAAGAAAAAAAATAAGCCATAAGAGCAAGCCAGGGATTAAAAATAGCATAAACAACAACCAGTAGCCTGAAACAGTTGTTATGAAATAGTCATCAGGCTAGAAGCAGACTGTAAAATGAATTAAAAATCAGGAACCCCCAGCTAAAAGCCTGGGTGATGTACATTATGTATGAGAAGAACAGCCTTGAGAGAAAATGTGTGGAATGTACATAACCGATGTGTAAAAAGTGCTGTGTGTGTGTGTGACTTGATTTGATTTTCTGGATAAAAGTCACCATTAAATGTAAGCTAGGAAGAGATAGTGGTGTGTTTGTTACCCAGATGGTTGCCCTGGTTTGCCCTGGCCTCTAGAGGCATCTCTCTGAGCGCATCCAAACTGAAAACACAATACCACAGGGGCACTATATTTCTATGTATACCAAGGTCCAATGGGTGGGAACTTAAACCATAAAAAAACATCTCATGTCTCTTCACAGATACACTCGGTGCTATGAAAAGTTAACTTCATCTAGCTAACTTCAAAGACAATACTTGAGGCTTAATTAATTAATGTTTACTAGCTCAAAATAGACATAACCAGGAATAATAATAAATGCAATGACAATACTCCACAGCAATACTGAAAATCAAAAATACAGTTTCCCATTTATTGGGGCAGATGTAATCACCTTTGCTTAGTCAGCATATGTACAACATCAAAGGCACAGTTACTAATGCAAAAAGTAAGAAAAATATGATGAAGAAGATATAAGCAAAGACTGGGACATGAATTTGAATGCATTCCATGAAACAGAGTAGGATAGTTTCTGTCATATGACAAAGAACTGAGCCTGGATATTTGTGGATCAAAGTTTTGTATTTTAGTGGCTGTTTGTATAAATATGGATGCAAGAATAAGATCATAAGACCTTTCCTGAAGAGTTGATGGGAAGCCTGCATCCATGATCCTTTGATGAAATAATCCCACTGGTCATAGAACAGTACAGAAAAGAAAGCTTAGCATCTCTGGTTCAAGATAGGGAAGGAGCATGGGATGCTTTGAAAAAGGTGAAAACAGATAAGATTCAAACAGGTAGAACTGCTTAGAGGTGATTAAAGTAACAGGTAAGCTCGCTGGAGAAAAAATAGATTAAGAGTTAAGGTAGAAAGCTGGTGTTAGGAGAAAAAGTAAGTGCTGAGAGTGTAAAGGATGGTGTTAGAGAGGGAGAATGAGGAGGGGAAGAAACAAGCGGCTTAATAACGAACAAAGCAAGAAGTTACCTCACAGCAAGAAGTTACTTCACTTAGTCTAAAAAGTTTGCAAAGGAACAAGAGAGACAGAGTTTTAAGAAAGAGATATGTAGGGGGGGAAAGTCCAAGAAAAAGAAATAACCAATGGAGAAATAATCCAAGTGAGTCAAAAACTTCCTTGGGAAAACGAACTTTCGGGGTGGGGGGGAGGGCTTCTTAGGAAAAACTTCCAACAATGGTTCCTTTTGAGGATACCTTTATACGTGTATAAATGATCCTTCATACAAATGTGCCTAATTAATATGGGCATCTTGTACGTGGCTCAAGGCCAATTGGATATGAGATCATAATTGGTCTGAAGTGAACCCTTATGTAATATGAATTTTGGGGTGGGCTTTGATTTACGACTCCCATATGATAGCAACAGGAAGTCTGATACCTGCTGTCAGGGTGTTTGAAGTACTTCTATCTAACACCTCTAACAATGCCAGTGGGGTGACAAAAAGATGGGGAAAGCCTTTCAAGTTGGGCAAGATAATCCTGTTTTCCTGCGAGTTTTAAAGGGATGTATTTATGGTATGTGTATGTTTACACACACACACACATCTGAGCTCCTTTTAAATGCTAGCATGGAGCATGAAAACTGGTGTTTTAAAGCGTAAAAACTCATACCTTGAGAGTATCAGTGTTTCCTCTTGAGGGACTTTAGAAAGAGCTGTTTACCCCTTGTAGATGAAGGTGAGTGATCACACATAATGAACTTTGAACCTTTATATTAAACAGAGCTCCCTGTGCATGATAGATAGATCCAAATCCTGTTTTACTTTATGCTAAACCCCCTAACTATTTGGTTATCCAGATTTATTCTTCGTGTCATGATTGGAGAAGTATTCAGACGAGGTAGAGAGGGGGAGGAGAGGATTCAGTACATTGCAGTGAGGCTGTAGAGGTCTGTGCTGCATCTTTTTTGTTATGGAGGCTTGTGCTGCAGTATTTGCTTAGCAAGTAGGGGGTTTGCAGCTGGAGTGTCTTCCCAGCTTCTCTTTGCAATGACATCTCTTACTGATTTTCTCCACAGATCTCTGTAGTCATGTATTGGGGGGAGGGGTCCTGCAAACACCCTGGCCTCCCTGATTCTGTGTCACACTCAGATAGACTTCCTCATCTCCTGGAGGTTTTAGCTGTGGAAACATTTGGTATAGATACTGTTCATGCACACAGTTACATGAAAGCAAAACAAAATGGCGGCTATTACCTTGCACGTTGGCTGCATATCCACCCCCCACCTTTGAAACCACCATTCAGATGTGTCCGAAGAACTGAATTGATGTAACTGTCAGCTTGTGAAAGCAAATCTTGGTTGAGTTTGTTCGTAGGAGAGTACAAACAAGACTTTCTAGCCTTGTCCAGGTACTCTAACGAGGTAAGGTATCTTTAAGGCACCCCTCAGTGAACTGGGTTTTTTTTGTTTTGTTTTGCACTGACTTCTTTTTGTCCAAGGTCAAGAAGGAATGGAAAAGTAAACAATAGACCTTCCAGTCTTCTTAAGGGGACATTCAGTTTGTTGCTTCAGATGTTCTTGTGTTACTGGTAAATTCTTACCGTTTTGCTTTTCTTGGCAGATACTAAAGCAGCAGTATGTGCGTGATGACAAATTACTGATTTGTTTCCAGCTTGATTTGACCAAATTCACAGCATGCCTCTAATAAGGAAAAATCACATTTGACTTGATTCTTTTGGGATGTTGATGCATTTGTTTTGAGTTGGACTGGTAATTTTGGATGCATTAGCATTTCAGGAAGAGTGGCATGCTCTGCCGTCGTTGTCTTTATTCTCATATTTTATTAATAGATTTATGTATTCAGCTTGCTAAACCTTGAAGTACCATAAACAAAGGGCTGGTGTTTTTTTTACTTCTGGGACTTTAAAATGCCTCCACAAATGTGGATTTGCAGAAACAGCACAGGGGTCAAAGTGGGGGCCTGCAGAGAGAGAGAGAATTGGTGGAAAACACCACCCTCTTTCCAAAGGGTGGCAGTGCCCTTCTGACTTTGGAACCAACTGGTAAGATCCTAACCATGATTGCTAAGATCTGTAGTGTTGAACTTTAGAAGATAGTGGTGAGGGAGGGCAATTTCATGGAGGCAGCCTTGATTTGTTGGCAGTTTCACCTTTATTTTGTTTTGCCATGTAAGAAACGAAACCTGCAGCCAAGGTATGAAGATGGCCATGTTTTGACAGTTTGTCACTGCCCTCTGCCGGGCAGAATGTCACAATAACTTGTTAATTCATTTGATCGAAGCATGTTTCAATGTAAACCAGCTGTTTTCATGAAATATGGCCTGGAATACACCTCAAACAGCTAGTTCAGGCTCTGCCTCCTTCTGGGTGGTCATCCTTCCCAATTAGGGTTCATCTTCTGAGTTCTGTTCCTTGAAGGTCATGGTTTCCTTAAAAAAGGTGCTAGTTCTCTGTCAGTAGTTCTTCATGACAGGACATCTCAAGCAGCTATGTCAGCTTTGAACTTGAAATGAACTTTGAAATGGCAAGATAAAGCAGCCACAATTAAATGTATACGTGAGTGTGTAGTTCACACTGGCATTTGTCTCTTGTGCATTTTCAGTCCCATCTAAAGAATACATTTCTGAATAAACACACTGAATAAAATGAGACTTTCTTCTAAGAAGGCATGCATAGGATTGCTGTCTGTATTACCAGTGTGTACAAAGCACAGGAAAGTAAAGCACAGGAAAAATTAAGGAATAATGAACGAGGTTAAAATTTAAAAAGAATGAACTTTCAGAGACGTTCTAATATGGAACACCAACAGAGACACCACTGTGCTCCAGGGCTACCCGATGGCACGTATGTGCATTAAATCAAACGTGTGATTAGCTACCTTTTTGGATGTGAGAACAGAACAGTTTCTGCTAATGATCTTTGTCCATTATTGGATGAATGGATATTTGCAGTACTGTTATTTTCCTGGGTGTAGAAGTTTTATTTTATGCCACTCTCAAAAATCAAAAACATGATGCAACAGTAAATGCAAACCATCAACAAAATGGTAGCTTGTAAAGACATTTCTTAGAATTCACAGAAATTACAGATGTGGTCATTATTCAAAGTAGCGTGATATTGATGATGTATCTGGTACCCTTGCATTTTTGTTAGAGTTTTGACTGTACGATCCAAGATTATTGCATTATATGTACTCTGTTCATTCTGCCATTTTTTTATGTTGACACTCTTGTAGCTCAATATTGTATACAATGTGAAAAATCCACATAATGGTATCAGATCGACACAGAGTCAAGAAGCCTTTGACTTGGATGTTCTTGTGAAGGATGACAAAAAAGATATAAACCACGTAACTTTGAATGTTTGCACTAGGTAAGAAATGTATGTGAAATCACCACTCCTCTTCTTTTTAAATAGAATTTTTATAACACGTGAGACAGACACAAGTTTTTTGTATCATCACGTAGACCTTTCCTCTGAATAATGTGGTTTAAAAGGGATCAGATATTACATATATAATAAAACTTTGAAGTAATAGATTTGATCAGGTAAGTAATATATACAAATTTAGAAACAAAATAATTCAGTTAAAGGTTATCCCACCAAGGCTGTAGTCTTACCAAATTTGAGGGTAAACTTCTGCTTTGGTGTGTTTAGGATAAAGTTGCAAGTTTCTGTCATGTCAAACAACTTTTTAAATTTTACCATGACAATTCTCTTGCTTGCTTTACTTGCACTGAAGGCTATGCGTGTAAGTTGTGTACTTTGCTTTCCTGGTTTTTCTTTGAACCCTATTATATTTGCCACGTCCACCCTGATCACCCTTATTTTAGAATATTTATACCCTGCCTTATCTCCTCAGACTTAAGGCAACTAACAAAACAATAGAAACTGCAAGAATATAAAGTGTCATAAGCATCCAACAGCAGGTTAAAAACCAATGTATAATAAATATACACCGTTAAAAATCCCTGCACATAATTAAAATGCAGCCCAATCTGTTGGGCTGTTAGAATGGGATTTGAGAGACCCTGATCAAATTCTGCATCAGTCAGAAAGCCATTAAGGGAGCAATTCTAAGCATGTGTACTCAGAAATAAGTCTTATGTTGTTCAGTGGGGAAAGTGTCATTAGAATTGTTGCCTGAGAATCTCTGGGGAAACGTCTCCTACTGAAACACAATTTCCCAGCTGTAAAATAGGTGTTTTTATGGCTTTCTTTATATGGCTGTGGTGAGGGTGAATTAAATAAAGAACATAATGTAGGGCTCAATCCAAGTGTAGTTCTCATGTATAATGCAGAGCTTTGTATAATGCAGGGATGCAGAGCTTTGTTCTCCCTACCTTATTAGATTACTCAGTGTACCAGGCCAATTCTGTGCTGTCTCCCATATCACCGTTCAATTCACCTTTGCTCTGCTTAGTCAGAGATGTCCAAGGCTTATTCTCCTGTTCCTTATACATGCTGAGATGCATGCTGGGTAGGAATGAAATGAAACCAAAGATCAGGTAGCGAGGGGAACAGAGGTTCATATAGTGCTGCCAAAACAATCTCAGGGTTGGGCCAGAGGGAGGTCTGTGGAGTGCGGTTCAGGTCAGGCAGTCTATCAGAATCCGCTAGACAGACAAGTGCAGAGGCAAGGTGTGAGATCCAAAAGGCAGAGGTCAAGAACCAGTACCAATAGGATAAGCGCAGTCTTCAGACTATAGGCAGTTTTCAAACTGAATGGACCAGCCTGGAGGCAGCAGTTTTCTACCTCCAGACTAAATCCTTTAGGAGCTCTTATTGGCAAGATGTGTTTCCTTTACTTGCTACCTTAGAAGGGCACAATGATGCAGATGAGACTGAGTCAGCAGCTCTCCTGGAAAGCAGGAAGCTCATTTAGTGCATAGAGCAGGACTCTGGAGCTGCTGGCCTGAGGTTCTACATCTGAGTCCCCACAGAAGAGATGGGTCTGGAGGGAAATCTCGGAGGCACCCACAAGCCATTCTTATTGCAGCCTTCATAGGGACAGGGGGAAACAGGACTTTGCACCGTTCAGTGATATCCAAACCCAAACTTTTTGTAGAAAATAATTGTACTTTGATGGCTATCAGCTCTCCTCTCATCTGTGATTATAACACAGACATAATTACATACCATTCCAGCTCAGTTATTTGTTTTCAATAGCAGCTACTTTGGCCTGGTGCTTCATCCCACAGATGGTTTTATTTGTGTCTAATCTGATGAGCCAACCACAGTCAGCGGTTGTGCTGAACTTCTTTCAAAGCCATATCTGTATTTAATCAGCCCTGCTGCCAGGCCTGTGAGCACTGCTTTGAAAAGTGAGTCTTCCCCACTTGCAAATTGCCCTTGCATAAAAAGGAATAGTTTTATTCAATTACTTTGAACTACTGTCAGGCATTCAAAATACAGATCAGGGGCACTCTTCTTTCCAAGGAAACAGTGGTGGTTTACCATCCGTGCCAAACAATATACTTCTGTCACCTATTTGCAGAGATCCCTTCATCAGAAAGTACTTTAATGTTCTCATATAAAATAAAAAGGCACAAATATATTTTCTTAGTCTAGTTGTGTGTTGGCATGGTTTTCAGGTATCTAAAATGTTCTGAGGTTGCAGTGCGGTGGGAGTGCTTTCATGAGTGATCATTGGAGACTGAGAGAGGAGGAAAACCCTCAAGGCTTTATTAAATGAATTTGTCATTTAGTTCAATTATGAAAATTATCAGAGGTGTTATTTGATAGGACCATTAATTAACTATATTTCCAGTGGATTTATTGCTGCTTGACTTATTCCACCAACTGAAAGAACTACAAGACAGCAGTGTGTTCAGGAAACCACATTTGTTCCAACAAGCATGGATGTTGTCATCATCCAGTCAGTAAACAAAATGGAACTCCGTTGGCTGAAGTACCATTTCAAGGACTACCACTTGGTAGACAAGCTGCATTTTAAAGTTTTGGAACATTATTGCTTGACTGGTTCCTTGTATAGTGTTTCTTCCTCTTGATTCTTATTACCAAGGAGGTGGATTCCATTAAAAGTTAGTTGTCAGTAAGCCATCCTACTATATAAAAGGCAAACCGTATTGGTAACAACTCACTTTTTATCCCCGTGCAAGTGCATTCTGGCCTTGTGCGAGGTTAAAGAGTTGTCGCCAATACAGGAGGGGGTGGGAGGGTCAGCGTGCCCCTCCCAAGGTTCCGCAGCAGTCAGGGGAAGGGGACCACCTGGCATACTGGCGGGGAGGGCCACACTCCTGAACCAGCTTTCTCCATTGTGGCAGTAAGCCTCCTTGGGGGCTCCAGAGGGTTGTGCTGCCACAGCCACTGAGGCACTGGGGAGGCCTGCCATGCTGGCCCAGCCCTCAGCACGCCTGAGCAGGCTGTGGTGTCGCAACAGGCTGTGGAGTGCTGCTGTGCTCTGCACTGGCCAGTTTTCTGGCCACTTGAGACTGAATCAGGCTGGTGTAGAGTGCAGGAACACTGCCAAGGCAGCGCAACGGGCCCTGGAGTGCTCCTGCGCTGTGCACCAGCCCAACTTCTGTCAGTTTGAGGCCAAATCAGGCTGGTGCAGAGCGCAGGAATGCTGCCAGGGCAGTGCAACGGGCCCAAAGTGCTCCTGCGCTTTGCACTGGCCCAAATTCTGCACATTTGAGGCTGAATTGGGCCAATGTGGAGCTTAAGAACGCTGCTGGGGTGGTTTGATGGGCTGGAGTGCTCCTGCGCTCTGCACTGGCCCATTTTTGGCCCGTTTGAGGCTGAAATCGGCCCACTGCAGAGCATAGGAACACTGCTGGGGCAGCACATGCCCTCACAAGGGCTAGTATGAAAATAACAGAATAAGATTTTGTCTAGATTGTCTTAACTACTGTTAATTAAATTGGCAGTGGTTATAAATACTTTGCTCAATAATCGGTTGGAAAACAACTTACTCTGTTCTTAGTGTAACCCTAGGGAGTTCCTGCTTTGATATAGTATCTCATCTCGCCTCCCCAGCAGGCAAGGAAGCAAGACTGTCTTCTTCGCATTTCCACCTGCCCTTTCTTATTCTGTCTGGGCTTGGTCTCTTCCTTATAGGAGGAAGAAACAGACAGCAGAAGAAATACTTGATTGCAAGTTGTGGCAATGGAAAAATCTGGGTCAGATCAATCAGTTAATGAATGTATGTGTCTTAATATTTTCCAAACGTAGGGAAACGAATGTAGTACACAAGCATTTGCCAATTTTTTGTAGCCTGCAAGTGATTGCAGTGCTATGTTTCTCCATAGGTGACCCCAAGATTACAAGTTAGCATAGCTGGAGCATGTTTCTAACCTTGGGATGTGAGAGAGGGTATGATGTTTAAAATGGATTGCATTTAGAGAAAGAAATACATTTTTAGTTCCATTCCTAGGGCTAAACTAGACATGATGGCACTCTTTCAAAGTGACCTTAAAATGCTATGACGGCCCAGTCCTGATCAGGTCTGCAACACGGAGCTGTTGTTTCCCCTCCTGTGCCTTTGCAAGTGCTGAAACACCTGTGTGTATATGTGTGTGTGTGGAGGGGGGGGGTGTACAGCCATTTTGGCATGTAATGAGGCAGTGGTGCGGTGGAACAAGAGCCCCTCAGTCTGACACACTAAAATGGCATCTTCATGGCACCCCTGAGGACACCATCATGTCTGGTTTGGCCCTTAGTCACAATTTCATCTTTTCTTATCCCAGGTAACTTGGAGCTGGTTCAAACACTAGGGCTGCCAGCTGGGTTCACCAGAATATTGGACACACTTGATAAAAACTGTGTGGGGGGACCACATGGGTTGGCAAAGCAGCCCACTGAGCAGGAGGCAGAGAAAGGGGCAGGCCATGCTGCTGCGTGTACTTAACTCCACAGCAATGCTGGCAGACAGATCCCCCAGACAGGGGTTGGTTTAATGATGCTGGGCTCTGGACAAAAATCAAGGATTGTCATCCCCCCCCCCCAATCTTCTTTATTCCCACTCAGTGCATTGATTTTAACATACCTTATAGGGTTATTGTGAGGATAAAATGGATTGGGGCATGTTATAAGCTGTGGTGGGTCCTTAGGGAAAAACTAGGCTATAAATGAAGTAAACAAATATTTACACCATTAAGACGCATAAGCCAAAGCAACACCCCCCTCCATCCCATTGCCTCTGGAGTCAGGGCATCAGGGGGAAACTGTGGTTACAGTGGTTAGAGTGTTGAACTAGGATTTGGGAGACCCAGGTTCAAATCCCCACTCTGCCAAGGAAGCTCACTGGGTGATCTTGGGCCAGTCACACGCTCTCAGCCTAACCTACCTCCCAGGGTTGTTGTGAGGATAAAACAGCCACTTTGGGTCCTGTGGAGGGGGGAAGACAGGGTACAAATGAAGTAAGTAAGTAAACAAACAAACAACAAATAAATAAAAGCTGCTGATTGGCAAAGGAAGGAAGGGTAAAAAGATATTCTCTGGGGCAAAATTGCTCTCTGAAGTGATTGTGGGAAATACTGCACTGATTTTGGAACTGTGAACCCCCCACCCCACCCCCCACACACACACTGGTCAGCCAGGAATGTAACCATGGTTGGGCTGACTGTTACAATACATGATAGGAATTTTAAATTTTTCATCATGCCTCCTCCCAGCACTTGCTTGGATTGTGTCCCCCTTCCATTTGCAACTGCCTCCCACTGAGACACAGAGAAAGAGAGCAGGTGTCTGATTTTTCCAATATGGGGCCAGAAGAGGCAGCTAGTTTAGAGGGGGTGGGTGAGACGGGGAAAGCAAAGCAGTGGAGAAGTGTGCAACTCTCCTCCCCACTATGCGTATACATAGCATGCACATTGTGTGGCTTCATATGCATACAGTTCTCATGATTCTTCCAGTCAAAGGTGTATATCATACACTCATACAGCAGCACTACAGGTTATATTGTAATAATATTTGCACATGAACATCCATACTCTCTTGTCTTCATCTTTCATCCATGCAAACAGAGAGGCACAGTCAGTGTTTTTGAACCAAGCCATAGTTTCATCATTATTACATAAGTTTTTAAGAATAGAACTTTTTATTGTTTTTATTTTTATATAAAAAGTCCCTTCTCCTTTCTCCCTTTTTAGATATTTGGGAACTGGAACATCTTCAAAGACTGGTATGGCTCTCATGGAAATTGGATTGTTGAGTGGTTTCGCTCTGTCACCTGCTTTTGTGCCACCAGATGATATGATTAGGAAGGTGGAGAAAGCAGAAGGCAAAGTCCATTTATATTTGAACCATGTAAGTCAACATATGAGGAAAATTCTACCCTTTGTGATAATTCTATGTTAGACTGAAATATGCACATCACATATCTTTTTTTTAAAAAAAGGCTAAATGTTTTTGGAACTGGTGAAGCATCAATATTTTCATAAGAGTTGCCATCTTTCTGTAGTCAAAATAGCAATTATTTCATTTTCTTACATTTTTGTATTACTTCAAATTTGCCAAACATTTTTTTGCTAGTTAAGCGAGCATATCAAAAGAGAATTGTGTGTTCCCATTGTGTGCACAAGGAAGAAAATGGAAGTAAGCCCTGGGTTTCTGTGCATCTTTCCCCTGTATCTGGAATGTTTGTATATTTGTGTTGTGTGTACCTGTGTGTGGCACATTCAGTCATCTAGTATTACTCTCTGACAATGCAATCAACATTCTCTCTTATTTTCCAGTTAAATAAAACAGAGTTTTGTGTGGATGTTCCAACTGTGAGATATTTCAAAGTTGCAAATACTCAAGATGCTTCCGTAAATGTAGTGGATTACTACGAACCCAGTAAGTGCCAGTCATTTTCTGTCATGCATTTGCCGCTGAAATACATAGTTGTGTTCAACCAAGTGAGGAATGAGCTCTTTAAATTAAGAAAGAGCATTAAATAGAGGGTTGTATGTGATGCACAAGCATTAATAGAAACATAATGTTAATTTCATTAACAGCATCATCCACAAGGGGTTTTTTTGGTTGTATGTGGCATAAATCAGTGGAATATTTTTGATCCATCCCAGTTGAAGGATCTGATCTCTTCTATTCCAAAATAAAGAACTAATGTTGAATCTGTTCAGTTACCAAACAAATAATTATCTTTTAGATGGCTCCTGATGTGATAGTATTTTGATGTCAAGGGTGGTACAGAAAAAAAACAAGGAAAGAAGAGCACACAGCTGGATGACCTTAGGCCTCTCAGATACCTCACAGGTTTATTGTGGGGATAAAATGGAGGAGACCAGTGTAAGCCACTTTGGGTCCCCATTGGGGAGAAAGTTGAGGTATAAATGAAGTAAATTGCCTTTTAAATTTTAAATATTTAAATTTTGAGCATGCACAAGATTCTGTACTAAAATATAAGTGACAGGGAAAAGCAAAGATAGGAGTAGGCAGAGTAACTTGGAATCATTTGACAGGGGAATGCTTATGTTTGTAATTATTATGGGTAAGAACCTTCTAGACCATAAAACTGGAAAGGATGAGAGACCTGAGGAAGACTTAGGCATGTTGAAGTTCTGGAACTGGCTGTGGACTGCTTATGTTTATGTTATGACATGGGTTATGCTTTCCAATGTTAGGTTCATAGAGCATGTTCAGTCATGGCATTATAGGAGGATGGGAGATAGATGTATCTCATTCAAAACAGAATCTCCACATCTATGTTCTGATTCCCAGCCATGGCAGATCACAAGTTCCCAATGAGAGTAGCTGGTGCATTGCCTAGAAGTAGAATACAAAGCTCTGTTTTGGATATGGAGGAGATAACAGGGGTACAAGAAGTGTGTGACAGTATTCTTGACATGGTAGATACACGTGGAACATTCCCTTATCTAATAATACTGCATTATCTGATGGCCCTAAAACTCAAAAGGTGACAGGCAAGTCTTTGGATGGACTTCTTGTTGGTCGATGTAATGTGCGGTAGAAGAGTAGTATTGTGTTTAACTTGCCACCTGGCACATCAGTTCCAGTTCCAGGTTCCCAAGATGCACATGAATGACTGTATAGTATTCATAAGTTTCACGTTGGTGGCCCTTATGAGGGCCCACCTTGATGGCCTTTATGAGGGCAGAGAAGTGGGATATGGATTGTGTTAATAAATAATAAATAAAATAATTTTATAAAACTAATATATAGAGTCCCAAGATAAACAGCTGCTTCTTAGATCATGGTTGAGCAGTTAGAGTGTGCGCCCATAATTTTCATGTGTTGGGTCTACATGAATGTTACATCTGTGCACAGATGTCCAGCTAGCTTAGAGACAAGAAAGGCATGCTCAGTGGGTGGGACTCACACACACAGAGCTTAGTGAGACATTTGCCCAGTCTGGGCATTATGACTCCTAATTTCTTTTGTTGTAATAACTAGTACAAGTGGGAATTAATGAGGAATTTGCATGGAAGAAGAAATCCCAACCCTTGCAGGTCTCCACTCTCTCCTTTTCCTTCTTTCTCCCCTCTACTGCCTTTCTCCCCTTTGCCCTTGCCTCTTCCCCTCTCTTCCCTCCTGCCGTGTTCATTCACTTAATGCCTGTACCTCCTCCATTCCCCATTGCAACTGCCTAATTCACTCACCCAGTGCTACTTCCTTCTCCTGTCCTTGCTGCTTGACACATTTGTTCACCTCCTACCTTCTCTTCTGCTGCTACCTCCTCCCTTCTCCACTACTCCAGCTATCTCCTGGTAAGCAGTCCTCATGATGGGAGCTGAGATATTGCAACATAGAATGGTGCGATCTCATCCTTCCCCATGCAAGTTTGTGTTTGTGTTTTTTTTACAATTTCCCATTCCGATTTTTCTGTAAACCTGAAGGCTATCCCATGTTTATAGACTCTCCCTGCCCCCCAGTACATGGCCAGTGGTGCAGATTGTTTTGATCCACACTCTGGGACCATTGTTCAGAGTTAAACATAATGATTCCGTATCATCTATACATAGTGCCTCTCTTGGCATCACTAGTTTCAAAGTACAATTAATAGAATATACTTATGAAAAATATAGATGCAGCTTGGTTGTCTGTGATTAATTGAAGAAGATAATTCTTGAAGAATGTATGAAAATTTTTGTTTCAAGAACTGCTCTCATCATCACTTAAAGCATCATTTATATAATTGTTTGTTTGAATTATAACCAGCAGGTTGAAAGACATTGTAATAGAACTTCGTCGGCTTAATTTTTACAGGACTTCAAAACTAAGTTTTTATGTGAATTGGATTATTTTTCCTAGAATTTTTCCAGCTTTAAAACAAAGCTTGGTTGCATTTTTAAAAGCTATTTCCCCTGAAATACTCAGAAATCTGCTGAAGGGCATTTTTACTTAAAATAAAATAAATACATTGTATGTGAGGTATATTTAGCTTTGCTGAAACCACAGCAAATATCTCATATTGCAGTTTGTCTAAAATGTTTTCCTTTTGCTTTGTTCTAAAGCTTGGATCACTGCTGGAGCAAAAATCTTGTGAGGCCTACTGCAAAAGAATATATCATTTATGCTGTAGCCATAACTGAATTCTTTAGCACTTTTTATAATTTATTCCTCTTATGTAATATTTGTAGATATTGAAAAATATAGAATCAATAAAATATTCCAAACATTCCTGGATTTATATAACCATCGCAACAGATAATTTAAAAAAATTAACTGATTCTAGTGTTACAGCACAGCATGTTGTATAACCTTTGGCTGGGGGATAGTGCGTCACTCCAAATCACTGTAGAGTAAATCCTGGGCCCTGTATAGTCATACGTCACAGGATTCCTATGACCTTGGTTTGATTAGCTGTGTCAGACATGCAGCATTTTAGACACTTGCTTTGGTGGTAAATTAATATATTATGCTGCTTGAAAAATAAGAAATTTAAATTTGTTGGGATAGGATTATCATTAACCTAGCAACATTGTTGACCTTTCTTTCATAACAGGAAGAAGAGCAGTGAGAAGCTATAACTCTGAAGTGATGCAGAGTGTGTCATCTTGTGCCTTCTGTGAAAATGACTGTGATTTTTGTGGAACGCGTTCAGATAGTTCTTCACCAATTTCCCTCTCCTGTGAACTGTTTGTGGTACACATAAGTCTTCTATATGTCTGGCTGGTCTAAGAAGGCATGTATCCCATACTGCTCTAAAAGTAGTACTGCACTTAGCACTCTCTCTCAAAAAAAAATCCAAATGAGGCTTTCCAAGTCAACTTAATGAAGACAGAGATTCAGTTTATGGCAGGCAGCCATTGGTAACAATGAGATGAAAGTTCAGATTTAGATAATAATCTAGGATGTACAAAAATAAAACTAACAGGTTTAGAACTCCCTGTAGGGATCTGCATCTCAAACTAATATATACATACATACAACCGGAAAGTGCATGCTCCTCTCTAGAGAGTCTCTAAGAAAGGAAAATCCACAGGTAAAAAAGAGTGTTTAGTCTACTTTTTTCTCTCCCATACCCAATCTCAACTCCCAGTCTGTTCAGTGACAGCATGATCAGGCCAAATTCCAGCTGGTCTATTAAAATGAAAGCATCCCCAAATATTTTTTCAAATTTATTTTGCAAAAAACCCCAACAGTGAATCAAGAGTTTTCTGAAAGGTCTTTATTTTTACTTTGAAATGAGAAAATATGTAAGAAGAGAGATCTGTTATGACTTATGAAAAAGACTGGGTAAACCATGTCTTCAGTTTGGTTTCTGATACATTTTAGGTCCATTAATATGTAATTTAAAGTTTGACGGACTTTAGTAACACAAGATCAAGTCTCAGGTTTAAAAGGGCGTCACGAAATTAGTTTTGCTGACTCCTGACTAGCACTTGGTATGGCTATCATGTGGCTCCTTGGTTGTGTTCTAGAAACCAGTCCAGGCAAATTAATTCCACTGCACATGCTTGAACAAAGTACAAAATAGGAAAAAGTGAAAAATAACAAGACAAATAACACAAACTGAGATGGTTAGCAAGTAGTTATTTATAATTTGAAATCATATAGTCATATGATTAAAAAATGCTGAAAACATTTGTCTCATCTGAGAAAAAAGCATATCTGGTTTTGGTTATTTGTTTTAGAAGGTGAAACTGTAAAAGCAAGTTTAAGGCTCCTTGTCTTTCAGTATTTATACTCGCCATAATACTGTTGTGGCCTGAAATTTGTCAAGTGTTCAGTTTACAATACAAAATGTATTGGTTGCCCCTACATCTCTCTGAGTAATAAGAGAGACAGATCAACTTGGTGGCTCAGGCACAGCTGGGCTCAGCATGTGATGTCAGCTTGTGTACCCAAATCTGCAGGGAAGAAGCATTAGCAGCAACTTCAAACAGCCTCTGTTCAGACTGAATATGAGCTCAGATTCTGAGGAATTTTAGGAGATTCTAATCTGCATTTGTATAGGTTTTTTAAAAATGTATCTGCTTTGGTTAGACAGAGAAGAGTGCATTTAAAAGCCATAAGGCACTCTTAAAATGAACACTCAGCAAAAGAAGAGCCTCTTGCTGAAGTTGTTGGAAAATAGGCTGGTACCTAAAATAAGTTCCTTTTTTCTCTAGTGGTCCGGAGTGGGGCAGTCAGGACTGATGGGTAGCTCCTCCTCCGTCTCTTTAGCAGGGTCGAACAAACACGCGATCCTGAGGGGGAGGGGCTCCCAGGCTACTTCAGTTTTTTCGGCCCTGCTCTGCAGGAAGGAACGAACTTCTTTGCTCCGTGGGAGCAGCGATCCGACACAACAGAAAGAAGACCTTTACGAGGCGCGTGCTCGCCGGGGGAAGGAAGGTTTTTCCTCCCCCCCTCCCCCCTCCCGTTTCCCCCCCACTCGATCCGAGCCGGTTCTGAGGGCGGCTGGACGGCCGCGGAGGCGAGCAGCAGCGCCGACGATCCTAGTCAGCTAGGACCCGGCGTCTGCAGAGGCACAGCAGCAGGAACAGCCGGCAGGAGCCGCGGGAGCGCGAAAAGCCCGGCGCGGCTTTTTTCCTTGCAGAAGCCTCCATTCGCGCCAAAAATAGTGAGTGGCTGCTCGGCCCCGCGGAGAGGCCTGGGGGCTTTGAGGAAGCGGGGGGGGGGAGGGGGAGGAATCTTCCCCTAGGCCCGGCAGGGCTAGGAAGCAGTAGCCTTAAATCACTGCAAGTGCAGGATGAGGCCAAAGAGGGGCCCTTTGTTCTGGCCAAGTGCTTGATAGTCCCTTCCCTTCATACAAAGTGGGGAGTGCCTGGGCGTTTTCAAGGCTATCGCACCTTAATCCCTTAAGCCCCATTGGTTTTTTATTGGGGGGGGGAACTGGATCCAAAGCAGGCTGTATGGTAATTCCTGCTTAACCCTCTCTTCACCCTAGGCGGGAAGATTTTGGCGGGAATGACGTCACAGGCCGGGGCAGCAGAACAGAAAGTAACTGAGACTGCCCTTTCTGGTATGGAGTCCCCAAAGTTACCTAGACAAAACTATCCATCCCAAGGGGAAGGTCTGGAAGGGGGGGACCCTGACCTCACAGGCCCACAAGCGAAGGCCAACATCTTAGCCTGGCTGCAGGCAGAAATAAAAAAAGGGATTGACAATACAGTCAAAGACCTTAGAGGGCAGCCTGCCTCCCTTAAGAAGGTTAAGCAGCCATCCACTTCCAAGGGGAAAAGGAAGGCAGAACCTGTTGTTCACTCTAAAACAAAAAAGAGCAAAAGTAAGGGAATGGCAGGATGATGACTCTAGTGACTTGGATAGCTCTCTAGAGGACTCAGAAACATCCCCTAGATCTTCAGGGAGTGAAGAAGGAGAATTATCGGAGGAGGAGGAAACGGACACTAGCCAGTTTCAATCCAGGCTTTTCCCCTCTGAAATGTTTTCTAAATTACTCACTAAGGTTTTGAGAACCTTGGAGATTTCTCCTTCTGCAGCGGGGAAAGGAGAAACGGAATCCTCCCACCCGCAGGGATTGGAGAGAGCACTGCCAAAGATGGGACCGAAGCTCTCAGGCGTGCCCCTGCCGGCCATCTTCCACGACGTTCTGAAGTCTGAATGGGACAATCCAGCGAAGCCGAAGCTATATCAATCCATCTTCCACAAGTACTACGCCTTGAGCCCCGAGGACACCAAGAAGCTCAAACTGCCAATTGTGGATGACCCAGTGACCAGCCTGGTCACCACGTCGGTCCTACCCATGGACGCAGAAGGGATGCCTAAGGATCCATCAGACAAAAAGATCGAACAGGCATTGCGCAGAGACTTCGAAGCTTCCGCTGCGTCACTAAGGTCATCGGCTACTGCGTCACTGTTTGCCAGAGCGGCATACACCTGGGCTTCAGATCTGGCAGCCGCAGGCAGAGAGGTGCCAAAAGAAATAAAAAATGAGGTAAAGAAAATAGCCCTAGCAGCAGCCTTCGCAGCAGACGCCACCCTGGATTCTTTCCAAATGTCTTCCAGGGCTATGGGCTTCAATGTGGCAGCATGCAGAAATACCTGGCTACGGAACTGGGATGTGGACCAACAAGCCCGCAGCAGAGTGGCAGCGATCCCATACTCGGGATCCAAGCTCTTCGGGGAGGCATTGGACAAATATCTAGTCGAAAATGCCGAGAAGAAAAAGGTGCTTCCTTCTAAGAAAAGGGAATCACGTTTCAAGGGAAGACATTCCTTTCGTGATTTCAAGAGATCTGCCAGACACAACACTGACAGGCCTTTCAAGAGCAAGTGGCACACCAAGTCGAGATCTGACACCAGACCCTTCGGTTTTAGGAAGGCCCTCACCCAGTCCAAAGGACACAAGAAAAACACCTCGGCGTGACTATCCAATCAGAAGGGAGATAGAGCACATCGGGGGTCGTCTCCATTTTTTTGCCCACAGATGGAGCCGAACAGTTTCAGACCAGTGGGTACTGGAGACGGTATCCAAGGGCTACTCCTTGGAATTCGAGAAGACACCAACCAGGAGATTCATCCAAGTGCCACAGAGCCAGTGCCAGCAAAAACACCGGCAAATAGAGGGGGCCATCCATCACCTATTGCAGATCAAAGCGATCGAGCAGGTGCCTTCGCAGTTCAAGAGGCAAGGGGTCTACTCAGTCTTTTTCACCGTTCCAAAGAAGAACGGGGAGATCAGAGCCATCTTGGACTTGAAGTGGCTGAACCTTCATGTGAGATCCAGAAGGTTCAAAATGGAAACGATGAAATCCACCACTGCGGCCATTCAACAGGGAGATTATCTGGCATCCATAGATCTCTCGGAGGCCTACTTACACATTCCAATTCGCCCCTCCCACAGAAGGTACTTGCGCTTCGCCTACAATGGGGAGCATTATCAATACACGGCTCTCCCCTTCGGCCTGAAATCCGCGCCGAGGGTGTTTACCAAGGTGCTGGTGACCCTGGTGGCCTTCCTACGTCTTCAAGGAGTAGCCCTCTCGCCGTACCTCGACGACATTCTGATAAAGGCGCCATCCCTTCCGGAAGCACACGAGGCAGTAACACGGACCCTGTCCTGCCTAGAGGACCACGGGTTCATCGTGAACCGTCGAAAGAGCATGCTGTCTCCATCCCAGAGGATAGTCCACCTAGGAGTGACTGTGGACACGGTGCTGGACAAGGCGTTCGTTTCCCCGGAACGACAACAGAAGATCCACGCCCTGACCAGGTCAATCCAGTCAGGCAGACCGGTAGAAATAATGCGGCTGGCCAAACTGCAAGGTATGATGGTCTCCTGCCAAGATACGCTCCAGTGGGCCAGATTTCATACCAGACCCGTTCAACGGTTCCTACGTCCTTATCAAAGGGTCATATGCCACAAATGGCACAGGCTTGTGGAGATTCCTCCCTTTCTGTCCAGGGAGTTGGACTGGTGGACAGAGCCGAGCAGATTCATAAAGGGAACACCGCTCAGGGAACCGGTCAGGAAACAGATGACGACAGACGCCAGCCTGACAGGTTGGGGAGCCCATACAAAGGACAAGATGACACAGGGGGAATGGCTTCCCGAAGAAAGAGAAGCAAGCATAAACCTCCTGGAACTCAAGGCCATAAAAAACGGGCTATTGGAATTCGAAAACGATCTCAAGGGCAGTCATGTGATGATTCAAACAGACAACATGACAGCGAAGGCCTATGTAAACAGGCAAGGAGGCACCAGGTCCAAGCGCCTAACAAAGGAGGCGGAACAGATCTTCCTGTGGGCAGAGAAGAATGTAGAATCACTGAGGGCAACCCACATCGCCGGACAACAGAACACCTTGGCGGACTGGCTGAGTCGGAACAAGGTGGATCAATCCGAGTGGTCTCTGAACAGGCAGGTGTTTCGGCAGATATGTCAGGAGTTCGGCACTCCAGAGGTGGATCTCTTCGCCTCGGCGGAGAACAGACAAGTACCACTGTTCTATTCAAGGTACAGCGAACCGGAGGCGATGGGAGTAGATGCACTGATCCAGGAATGGCCACGACGTCTTCTTTATGCCTTCCCTCCACCGAAGATCATCCACAGAGTGATTCAGAGGATCATCAACCAAAGGGCGAACGTCATCCTAATCGCACCTTTCTGGCCCCGGAGGCCCTGGTTTCAGGACCTCAGGAGGATGTCCGACAGGGAACCATGGACCTTGCCGATCAGGGAAGACCTTCTGTCGCAGGCGGACATTTGGCACCCAGACCCGGCGTCCCTGAGGCTGACAGCATGGAAGTTGAGCATGTCCAACTCCGAGACCTAGGTTATTCGGAGAAGGTTATCTCCACGCTGCTGGCTTCCAGAAGGGGTTCTACCAACAAAAGTTACAATAAAACGTGGAAAGTTTTCAACGATTGGTGCGTCAAGACCGGCCTCAATCCAATGTCGGCGCCTGTGGACCAAATTCTTCGGTTCCTGCAAGACGGTTTGGACAAGGGACTTAGTACCAGCACCTTGAGACGGCAGGTAGCAGCGATCTCGGCCATTAGAGGCACCAAGACAGGTTCGTCTCTCACGTCTCACCCCCACGTCAAGAGGTTCTTGAGAGGAACTACCTTATTGAACCCACCACAAGTTCATCGCTTCCCGACCTGGAACCTGAACTTGGTGTTGAAAGCACTCACGAGGGAACCCTTCGAACCTATGGCTACATGCTCTCTAAATAATCTGACCCTCAAGACGGTTTTTCTAGTGGGTCTTACATCTGC
Source organism: Eublepharis macularius (assembly GCF_028583425.1). NCBI lineage: Eukaryota > Metazoa > Chordata > Lepidosauria > Squamata > Eublepharidae > Eublepharis > Eublepharis macularius. The sequence continues at coordinate 74,205,111 of NC_072790.1, forward strand.
CAGGAGGGTGTCAGAATTAGGGGCACTTTCAGTAAATAGGGACCTGTGCATTTTCCATCAGGATAGGGTAGTGCTGAGGACGGACCCCGCCTTTATCCCTAAGGTTAATTCGTCCTTCCACAGGGGCGAAGACATCGTCCTACCCTCCTTTTGTCCCAACCCTAAGCATGACAAGGAAAGGGAGTGGCACAGGTTAGATGTTAGGAGGGCCCTTAGCTTCTACATTGACAGAACCAGCCAGATTCGCAAGGGGGAGTTCATGTTTGTCTCATTTAAACAAAGCGCCATGGGGGGAAAGGTGTCCCCATCCACACTGAGTAGATGGATCAGGGAATGCATTGGGTTGGCCTACAAGGCTAGGAATCTCTCGCCCCCGGAGGGCATTACTGCCCACTCTCTTAGGGGGACAGCCACCTCGGCGGCTTACAGGTCCTTTCCATCCCTGGAAAAAATATGTAAGGCGGCAACGTGGAAATCAGTCCACACCTTTACTAAACATTACAGGATAGACCAGATGGCCTCGGCCGATGCGGCGTTTGGCCGGAGGGTCCTCCAACATGTTCTAGATCCATAGAAAGCCCGCCCTTGGGTTCACTGCTATGCATGCGTCCCATCAGTCCTGACTGCCCCACTCCGGACCACTAGAGAATGGAAGATTTTTCACTCACCGTGAAGCTTCCTTTCTTGGTGGTCCAGGAGTGGGGCAGTCACAATCCCACCCTATTAAAACATGTTCCAGACGGCAGGGACCTATAAGCAAGGGTGTGAGGCAGGAGTGCGTAGCCCTCTTTAGTTCATTGGACTATGGTGTAGTTATGTTGTTATAAATTTGACAAGTTTCGCGTTGCCGTTGCAGTTATTTCAAACAGGACAGTTACAGTCTTGGAAAGAGCTCCGGGGGAAATCGTCATGGGCTTGAAAAGGAACTGAAGTAGCCTGGGAGCCCCTCCCCCTCAGGATCGCGTGTTTGTTCGACCCTGCTAAAGAGACGGAGGAGGAGCTACCCATCAGTCCTGACTGCCCCACTCCTGGACCACCAAGAAAGGAAGCTTCACGGTGAGTGAAAAATCTTCCATTCTTTAGGCAAAGGCATAATGCTCTTCTATCCCCATCTGTGGTAGAAGCGGTGATATTTCACTAACAATGTTGTCCTGAACGGAGATACACCCTTCTAAGCCCACTGACTGCTTAGAATGGCACTGTAAACCCAGCTATGTTACAGATCACAGTCTGACGCCCAGTTCATGAGGTGAAAATAATCAAGCTCAGTACTTGAGCTAAAATGATTTTCTCCAAATATTCAAAATTTGTTGGTTTTCAAATATTTAATTGACCTTGAAATTTTAATTTGTATTTTTAGTGTGAAAATTTACCTTAAAATGTAAATGGATTAAGCTTGTTGGCATCTCTTTTGTTTTAATTTTGGTGGGCATCAAATATATAATCTCATAAGGTTTTATATGTGAAATACTGTCAATGCCATATCATGTCAGCTATCAAATTTGTCAGGTACTATGAGATCACCTGCAAAAATACAAACAAGCAGATATGCCAGTCAAATACTACTAAACATCGAACGTATCCAGTGTATATTCAGCAAATATTTCAATATGTAGACAATATCTGGAAAATGTTAGACCTTATTCTCTTCTCTATATTTGTATAATTATTATGAGAAAATTTTCTCTAGTTCTATTCAGTATCAATTTTTGGTGCTTTATATACAGGCTGTTAATATGTACAGTACTTGTACCTAATACTGATTCCTATTTTGCTTGGAATGTATGCTGTTTGATATGGGTTCTAGAGCAAACAACATGGTAGAGTAGAAACTATTCAGTTTTTGAAGTTGGGACATTTTATTATTTTGGAGGAAAGATGCTATAGTAATGAAAATAAAAATGTATATTGTGGATTGCAGGAAAATAAATATATATTTAGAAGATAAGTTTCCAAAAATCCTTTGGTAGAGTATGCCACTAGGTCCTATGGAGCTGGTAAACTCATTTGACAAGCTCAGTGATAGATCATAAATCCCATATTCAGTTGATGATAACAAATGCTCTATTTCCACCGGGGCCGGATCTACGGTTGCTGGCGCCCAGGGCAACCGAAGTCCGGCTACTCTGCGTGCACACTCCTGGCGCTGAGTGATGACGTCGCTCCATGATGTCATCACGCAGGCGGAGCGCTGCCCAGCCATCTGCACTGCCGCTGCCAGCTCCGCAGGACAGGGGACGCATGGCAAGTGCACCCCCTGTCTTGCTGCCCGTGCGTTCCTGGGGCTGGCAGCTGTGCCTGGCACCCCCTCTTTGGCAGCGCCAGGGTCAGACTACCCCCCCCCTTGTCCCCCCGTTGATCCAGGCCTGATTTCCAGCATGCCTAATAAAGAAAATATATTTACAGGCTATATTGAAATATACATAACCTTTCTTTCAGCTAGCTTTTCACATGTTTAAAAGTTTAAAAATTTCAGTAAATATGTAAAAAGCTAAGCTGAAATAAAGGTTGTGTAAATTTCAATATAGGCTGTAAATAAGCCATATCCACATGTCATAAGAGGTGTGGTTCACCCTTGGAATTATGGTGGATTTTTCCAAATCATGCCAGCTGTGTGCATCTTAATTTTTTCCAAGTTTGCTGCAGATTTATTGGGATTGCACTTGTTCCAATTTTTGTTGTTATTGTGGGTTTCTGACACATTTTAAAACATTTTTTGGCATATGAATATTTGAACCATTTCAGAAGAAACCTCCCACTCCTCTCTGAATCTCCGCCACTTCTTCCCCCACAGCTCTTGCCCCTCCTTCTTTAACAGTGCAATCCTAAACAGAATTACTGCAATCTAAGCCCATTAAAATCAATAGGCTTAGACTAGAGTAACTCTTCTTAGGCTTACACTGTAAATGCATGTGGCATGACTCAGCAAAATAAAGACCTAAAGTTGGAAAAAGGTGGGAACAACAGGCAGTGCAGAAATGGCCCTAGTCTCATATAAGGGCACAAATGATAGCAGCCTTCATACACTTTATATTCTGGGTGCAGTGGTTAAGCACCGTTGAGTCCCATTGGTTTTAATGAAAGGGATTTAAATTTGTATTTAACTACATTCTCAAAAACAATGGAATTTAAAGTGCTTAACTTGGTTGGATCATACCTCTTCCTAGTAGACCCTTGAGTGGCAAATAGAGAGAGGGTATTTTTCAGCCATAGTAAAAACTTTTGAATGATGTTAATAAGACAGTTAAGCACATGTTTAATAGCTCACCTATTTCAATTACTGGGGACTTCAAGTTTTTTTAACATGGCTGTATTGGCTATATTATCAACTATGAATGCTGCAAATTCCCCTTCATTCAGTTATGTACATGCTTTTGGTAGTTTTACATAATTTTGAAGAAATGTTGCTGTGGCTTGATAATATATTTTTCTATTTGGAGATAATTGTAATATGAAAGCTTTCTTTAGCAGCTTCTCTGCAATCATTGTGTTGCCTTTTGAACTAAAAACACAAAACAAAACAACACTATGGTGTTAATTTGTAGCTAATTTCCACAAACAGACTCTCACATGTAGTCAACCTGTGCCTTCTCATTGATTTTGGTGGGTTGCTGCGTTGGTCTGCAGTAGAACAGCAGAATTTTAGTCCAGTGACACTTTAGAGATGAACAAGATTTTCAGAGTGGAAGCCTTCAAGAGTCAGCTCCCTTCTTTAGACCCTTTTGTCTGAAGAAGAGACCTCTGTCTCTTGAAAGCTTACACTCTGGAAATCTTGTTCATCTCTAAGATGCTACTGGACTAAAATCTTACTTTTCATTGATTCATCCATAACTGTGATTGCTTTTTTAAAATAGCAACAATGTTCTGAATGTGATTTGTTTGTTCCTGTGTGTGGGGAACAATAAAGGAAGGTTAATGTTTGCACATAACTGGCTTTGGTGTGTTATTCCCTGCTGGGCTAAGAAATATGTGCATGTGTAAACCCACTCAGAGTTGCATGTGTTTTGTGCATATACTGAATACAGACTTGTATCAGAACAGCCAGTGATGTAAAAAAAGTAAATACATAAAGTCCTTTAAATGCAAGATGACTGTATTTGTAGGTCAACGGAAAATGTTTGTGGTGGTGAAAAGTAGTGTACAAAATATATACATAGAATCCAAATCTACCTAATTTAAACATCACTATCTATCCATGGCCACAGCAGTTTCTGTAGACATGCTCATCACTGTATGCCTCTTCTAGGAATACACCTGCCATAACCCCACTTTGTTACAATAGCCTAACTCAGAGGAGCTTATGGAACACCAACCATTCTCTCATGCAAATTACTTGAAAGAGATTTTATATTAGCAAACTCTTTACCACCTTTAAATCCATATGCTTTCCTTGCTCTTACCAAATAATTAGTAAATGCAAGATATGTGCAAATGCATTCTTTGTCCTAGATGGAGGCCACAAACGTCACCACTTGCAGCTAAGAATTAGACATTGATAAACAGGGCCCCTTTAAAGGCTGTATTGAATGTATGTAACATTTTCACATGTATCTTTAAAATAATGTGTATGAAAAGTGTCCATTTTTACCTATATAAAATAATTCTTACAGGCACTAAAGCATTCAATTATTGTTCCTTTATGTTATATGAAGATTGTGTTCCAGTTTATATATAAATTAAATAGCTTATTGATTGGCTTGCTCAGATGGGGTGATGTTCACTGCATTTTTGTTGAGAGCAGTGGCTTGGTTCCATACACACATACCCCTTGCATGGGCAAAAGGCTCTTTCTCTTGAACGAGGATGGGAGTTCTTCAGTTTCTGCAGATTCCTCCCCCGCCCCCCACAAGCTGTTATAGCATCTCATGTCTCACCCTCAGGAATGGCTTTTCAGGGGGCTGCAACTGGAAGAGAAAGGTGAAACGATCCATTCTACTTGTGATTCTTAGGATATAATGCACTGACTTAAGGTTTAGGACTATGAGTCTTGATGAGCAAAGCTCAGAGAATTTAAGAGAGCCAGTTTGGTAGAGTGGTTAAAAGTGCGGGACTCTGATCTTTAGAGCCAGGTTTGATTCCCCGCTCCTCCACTTGAAGCCAGCTGGGTGACCTTGGGCTAGTCACAGCTCTCTGGAGCTCTCTCAGCCCCACCCACCTCACAGGGTGTTTTGTTGTGGGGATAATAACATACTTGGTAAACTGCTCTGAGTGGGCATTAAGTTGTCTTGAAGGGCGGCATATAAATTGAACGTTTTTGTTGTTATTAAGACGTTTCTGTTCTTTTCTATGAAGGCCAGTGCTTCAGGCACACTTGAAAATTGCCCATGGCACTTTTCCATCCCTCAAAATGTAAGATTGCCAGGTCTTCCTTCTAGGCACTGATTGGATGTTTTCTTGTTTAGTTTCAGCAGTCGCTGAACCTTCCTCCAATCATATCCTGGGACCAGTGTATGAATACAGACACGCTGTAAGAAGTGACTTGAAGTAAGCTACACTCTATTAGGATAGCTCCCCAAAGCAAAGTGCAGTGCCAGTGACTATTTCCATGGAAGACACTGAAATGGGAGCCTTTGCACAGGAAGCATCACCATGCCACAGTGCAAATGACCCCCACAAGTAACTGGTATTTGGATCTGCCTGCTGCACTCTTTGGGGATGCCCTTGAAAAGCGCTCAGAATCTTCAGCTGCTACAGAATGCTGCATTCAGTGATATGGCCCTTACAATCTATTTCAGTCAGCTTCTGCTAGGTATTAAAGCTTTTCTCACACTTACTTACAAAATAAATAAATATTTGTGGATCACTGCTGCACTAAACCAAAAAACTGCCAAGCAATCCACTAGCCCAGGGGGCATCCAAAGGTACACATGTATCCTACAGCTCTTAGGGAGAACATGTCTTATTTTGTGGACATTTGGAGAGGGCTGATAACTGCATCAAAAACTACATTGCAATAGCTGGATATATACTAGTACTAAGAGCTGGTAAGGAAGCTGGAAGGGGCACACAGGACAAATGGTTGCAGTGCACAACAGAGCTGGTATAGAATTGTCAGATGAATGTGGCATGCAGAAGCAAACGGCAATCAGCACAGCTACAATCTGGACATACAGTCATGTATGGCAATGCAGGAACCCACTCTTAGGTCAATTTCACGTAGTCATTCCTGTCATTTTGTGGGCTTTTTATATACTCTTATTACAGTAGGTGCTTTAGAAATAAATAACAATAGCAGTTTGATAATCCTGTTGTATTTATCCCATCTTAAAACAAAATCTTTGTTGAGGCCTTGATTCTGTAAGTAATTCTATATATTATACATTGATTGTAACAAAGAAAAATCTCAAAAATATTGCACGGGAAATCTGATTTGAAACCTATACAACCAAGTAAAACCACCTAATTTTAACATGCATTATATTAAGCATTTTTTCCGTCCACCAGATGGCAATAAGTGATTGAAACATATAAAATACATCCTTTTATTGCAGTTGAAAAATAAAGGTGATGTTCACAATGTGAAAAATGTTATACAGCTTAATAACATTAAAATATTTTATATGTCTGTCTCATAAACACAAATACTACATCCCAATTAGAAGGAAAGTTTAAAGTTCTGTTTTACACAAGCGTGCGCACACACACACGAAGCAGAGAACCTGCAGAGACTTGGAATTGTTTCATTTACTCCTGTATCCCCTTCCGTGCTTTTCTGTACCTATTTCCTCTTTTTCTCTGTTGGGCACCCCCTATATCCACTTTTCCTCCTCCTCTCTTTCCCATACATCAACCAACCTGTTTTTATCTGCCCCACCCCTGCAGTCTTCAGACCCCAATGGGGTCTGAAGCAACTTACATTTATTTATTTTCTATTCCACCCTCCCCACGAAGGGCACAGGACGGATTACAACGTTTTAAAAACACGTTAAAACTAATTTATACAATTAAAACCATAAGTAGATTTTTTAAAACATTCAGATGTATATCATATTCACCTCAATTTTACCTTCAAAACAACCCTGTGAGATAATTAGGATGAGAAAGTTATTGGCTGAAGGTTACCCAGCAAGTTTCTACAGTAGAGTGGGGATTTGAACTTGAATCCCCCAGATCCTACACTTGAACCACTAGTCCCTTAGTGGTTGCTGCTGAATCTGGTCTCGAGTCCTTCTAGGGCAGAAGGCAGGGGAGCAGGGACTGGACTGGGAAGCAAAAAAAACCCCTGGAAAGGTCCCTTTATTTTATTTTATTTGGCTTATACCTTGCCCTTCCCACAAGTGGGCTCAGCAAAAAAAATATACAATTAAAACATCATGACAATATAAACAATTTAATAGCTAAAATCCAGGCGCCTCTAAACAATACCACACTACTGTGAAACTTATAAAACCACAGGCACAGTCACGATATAGGCCCAGGGCAGTTGCAGGTGGGGCAAGGCAGTCAGGAAAGGGGACAATTTGCTGGCCCTTAGCCAAAGGCCCAGCGGAACATCTCTGTCTTGCAGGCTGCTGGAACTGTAAAAGGTCCTGCAGGGCCCTGATCTCCGTTGGGAGTCCACCAGGCCAGGGCCAAGGAAGAAAAGGCCCTGGCCCCAGTCAAGGCCAGCTAAATGTCCCTTGGGCCAGGGACCACTAAGAACTACTTATCCACAGAGCGCAAGACCTGCGGAGGACATAATGGGAGAGGCAGTCCTGTAGGTGTGCAGGTCCCAGTACGTGCTTTAAACACTAAAACCAACACCTTAAACTGGATCTAGAACTCAACTGGAAGCCAGTATAGCTGGCACAACACAGGGTAGATGTGTGCCCTAAATGTATCCCACTAAGGACGTGCCACTGTGTTCTAGACCAGTTGTAACTTCTGGGTGAAGCCCAAAGGCAGCCCAGCTTAGAGTGAGTTATAGTAATTCAGCCTGGAGGTGACTATTGCGCGGATTACTGAGGCCAGGTCCTGGAACAAGAGATAGGGCGCCAATTGCCTGACCTGTCAAAGATGAAAAAATGCAGATCTGGCAAGGGCTGCAACTTGGGCCTCCATAGAAAGTGTGGCATCCAGGAGCACACCCAAGCTCTTCACTGTTATCAAAGACTGTAACTGCACTCTGTTGGTTGGGAGCTAGATTCCCAAAGCTGTTGTCCCACAACCCAGGTACAGAACCTCCAGCTTCAGGGGGTTCAACTTAAGGCGGCTCTGACACAACCATTCTTCCACGGCTTCCAGACACCCCACCAAGGAATCCAGGGCAGCATTTAACGGGCCATCCCTCAACAGATTGAGCTGGGTGTCATCAGTATACTGGTGACAGCAGCCCAGCACAAAGCTATGAAACCTGGGGAAGGGGGTGCATATAGATGTTAAATAACATTAGGGAAAGGATCACCCCCTGAGGGACGCTGCACACCAAAGAATGGCAAGCGGACATCTGTTCCCCTAATGCCACGCTCTGTCCCTGACCGTGGAGAAAGGAGCTCAGCCATTGCAAAACTGTCCCACAAATCCCCACAGCGGTGAGACAATGGGTCAGAAGATAATAATTGACTGTGTTGAATGCAGTGGTGAGATCCAAATGTACCAGCAGTCCTGCCTGGATCCAAGTCCCTCCCCTTCTCCCTGCCTTTTACTGACAAAAACCAAGGGTAGAAATCAGGAAATATTTTTGGCTGCCTAGCAACCCCCCACAATGGCCTTTGAGATCTAAGGGGATATCTGTTTCTTAAAGGTACAGATGCTGCTTCTGTTATTGGAGGTGGGAGAACTTAACCATTACAATGTATTTTTTAAAGATTTTGATATTTTTTTTTCAAACTTGGGGCATTTCTCAGGTTTTTAAAATCTTTCATGTCTGTTCATGACTCTGGATGTAAGTATCCACCGATGGGGCCATGATGAGAATTAGTTTTGAAATGTATATTTCACAAATATAAAAAAATATTTCCCTGTATACTGTATGCTAATATGCTATGGCCCTGAATGCCCCAGGCTATCCCATTCTGGTCAGATGCTGGAAGCTAAGCAGGGTTAGCTCTTGTTAGTACTTGGATGGGAGATCAGAGTTGTTATGTAGAGGCAGGCAATGCCAAACCACTTGTTTCTCTTTCCTTGAAAACCCTACAGGGTCACAAATCAGCTCTGACACAGCAATATTCTATATTACAAATGCCAATCATTTAACTTACTGAAAAGCCGCTAAGTGATGGGGGAGAAGAGGTGAAGTCTCTCTGGTTTGTTTGGGGTTTTTTTGGCTTTCAGAAAAGAGGCAATTCTGATTTCTTATCCAGTTGTGTGTGCGTGCGTGCGCGCACTCTGCCCATACTCACAGGGTTCTGCCCTTTCATTCCACTCCCAGACCTGCCTTGCCCATGTCCAAATAGCAAAACCTTTCTAATTTTATTTTATGACATGGCAACCTACTGGAAGACATGCTTCAGTAAAAGTATCTGTTGTGTCAAGAATGTACAAACTGACTAATGCATTACTTGTAGAATTCCTATATATAACTGGGAAGAACATTTTTCTAAATCATTTAATAATCAAGTTCAGAAATACAAATTGGAATGGGTGCAGAGGAGAGCAACCAGGATGATCAGGGGCCTGGAGATCAAGCCCTATGAGGAACAACTGAGGGAATGTTCAGTTTAGAGAAGAGGAGGTTGAGGAGAGACATGATTGCTCTCTTTAATTACTTAAAAAGCTGTCACTTATGAAAGAGAATGGAGTTGTTCCTATTGGCAATAGAGGATAGGACCCACAATAATGGAATTAAACTACGGGAGGCTGGATACCAGCTGGATATTACCAGCTGGATATTAGGGAAAACTTCACATTAACTTCACATTAGGGAAAACTTCACATTAAGAGTAATTCAATAGTGGAGTTGGCTGCCTAGCGATGTGGTGGATTCCCTCTCATTGGCAGTCTTCAATACTTGTCGGGGATGCTGTCACTGCACTGGGCAGGGGGTTTTACTAGATGATCTGAGAGGCCTCTTCCAGTAAACCAAAACTAATAACGCAATATAATAAGAATACCACATGAAAACCCCATATATCTCAAAGAACAGGGTCTTTGCTGTATGATTTCATGATTCTAAGGGTAACATACTTAAACTCCCTATGACAATTCCATCAACTAACTTACCTGGGTGGCCACCTGTATCTGCTAGTGAAATAAAACCCCTAATTACTGCAATCAGGAATAATAAAGCCATGGGTAAAAATGTCATTCTCCATGATTTGCTTAAAGCTTTTCAGGACTGGTGGGTGTCTGTTTTAGCCATCCTATTTATTTATTTGTTTACTTAACTTCTATACTGCCTAGCCACCATTTTTAGTCCTCTAGGCAGTTTACAACATAGATATACAATACAATATCAAAATAATATAAATACAAACATTAAAAACCAGTAACACTATATAATAAGAATACAAACATTAAAACTCCACACGTCTCAAAGAACAGTGCCATTGCTATATCCTACCCATGCCCATTGTCTATAATAAATCAAATGGAATTAAGCCAATAACAATATCAATATTCAAATGCCAAACAAAACAGTTCTGTTTTGCAAGCTCTGTGGAATTTCAACAAATCCTGGAGGGAGCGAGTCTCCTCTGTTAATGCATTCCATCTAGAACAGACCATCTAGGCAACTATATGTGGCATTGATAAATTGCAAAGCTGCATTCGATTCCATCTCAAGATATCATTTGTGGAGAAAATTAATTATTATGAAATAGGTAATAGATTGCTAGAGAGTATAAAAGCCTTTTACACAGACACCAGCTTAAAGATCAGATTAAGTCTTTAAATATTTAGGGATGGTGTTTCATCAGTTGGACTCCTGGACAGCCCATATTGACTATGCTAAGCGTCCTTGGTACTCTTAAATTTTATAGGAAGAGAGGAATTTGCCTGGGAGCAGGGGGGTTTTTTCCTGGGAAAAGAGGTGGCGGAACTCTCAAGAGGGAAATGAGGAAGAAACACAAGGGATTATTTGAAATCATACTATTTTCAAGCACTATTGCTGAGTATTTTCAAGAGTATTTTCAACTCTGTTCCTCCTGAAAAAAAAGCCCTGCCTGGGAGTAAGCATTATTGAATAACATGGGACTACATCCAAGTAGACCTGTTTAGGGGGGAATGTGCATCTTAGTATTGTTAACTGCAGAAACAGCTTTCCCAAAGAGCATCAGAGTCCTTATTGTGAAGAATGGGGCTGAAACTCATGATAATGGAAAACGGATTAAATCTGAACCAGCCATCCAGAAAACACCAATAATGGTCATAAATAGTTTGTTCAGAAATTCCAGAGTTGGAACTGAACAAAAATTTTCCCAGTGCACAACCCTAATATTTATGTGCCCATCTAGATGGGAGTTTGGAAATATGCTATTGAATTTCCAGATGCTGCAGTGAACATGAAAGAAGTTCTCAGTATAGGGCTGCTTTCCTTTCTTTCCCCAAATAGTTCACAGTACAAAGCTGTACTGTGATCTTTTCACTTACAGCTTTCCAATTTCAAAGCATCGATTAAAATAGATCCTGTGACAAAGATTCTTTGCATGCTTCTGGTTTTGTGCTATATGATGCTGTTGTGAGGGTAAATTCTAAATGAGTTAGCCCATCAATGAGCTACTGGTAGGTATCCTAAATTGGATGCACGGAGAATACTTTCAGGAAGCGGGGACTTTTCCTCCACTTTCATGCAATGTCTGATTTTCATTATTTTAATGTTTTGTTCCAGGAGAAATATTGGGGATTCAAAAGTTAAATATCTGAACCACCTAAAAGGATCAACACTCAAGTTTCTACACACTACATAGTAGTTTAGGAAATACATAAAATGAAATTATTGCCCCAGCTTCTATAGAGCAGCAATTTGGGGCTCTGGTAATATCATTTTTAGAAGTTGCTCAAAACAAATTTGCCTGTCTGCTGTTAGCTATTCCTCCTTCAGCCTCTACCCTCAATAACCTTACTCTATAAAGCAGCCATTAACTATTGGCTGAAAATCATTTTTTGCACATCTCCAAGCCTTTTGACTTAGGTGTATGGAGAGATGAAGGATAATTCATGGTCTAGTTTTGAATTGAGATTAGTGGCTAGCATTTGGCTTTTCAGAAGAATACTCGAGGACCCTTGGGTGCTATGCAGCCAAACTTTTAGTAAAACAAAGGTTGTTAGGCTAGAGTGTTCAAACTGATGCTGAACTAGAAGACACCGTAAGAACAACCCTTCTTTATAGGTAATTACTTCCTTCTCCCCTCTTTCAGTGTGCTTTACTGATATCATGAATTATAACTGCAGAAAGGCCTTCACGAAGCACACCTAGATATCCTACTGCTCTCAGTCTTGGAAAGTACTTCAGTGGGATTCCATACAGTGAAATAATCTGCTCCTGTAATTATAGTCCATTAAGGATTTGTCCCATGTCACTTTACAGCGACCAAGATTTGAAGTTGAGCACTGATTTTTGAAAAACTATATTGCGTTTCCCAGGAAGGTCAGACCAGGGTCGAATCCACATTACTCAATCTAAGTCGCATGTTCCCTGCATTCTCCACACAATCCTGAGTGCCGGTCACATTACCTTATTAAACAGACGCATTTCATTCGCATTTCTCCCGAATATGTGGTAACAGGTTTTCATCGGGAGTTTCACGGTGGATGTGAATGGGCAAATGTGCAATTTACGTGATTTTTTTAAAAACCACCCCCCTTCCTGTCTCTCCGGCCGTTCCGAGAGTTCCTATTGGCTGATTCAACTTTCAAGTGCTCCGTAGTCTGCAAAAGACTGTTTTTGACTTCATAGCGTTGGATTTATTGATCATGTTGTTTCTAAATCAAATCTGGTCGTTTGAAAAATCATTTTGGGGTGAATCCCTCCTCAGAACGGACTCACGAAACATCCTTTTTAACTGTTTTTTATTTTTCTCTGGATTACTGTGATATCGAAATTACGGCGAATCAATCATTCGAATTTAAGAAAACACAGAGCAGGACCTCCATCACGCCTCCAACACCAACCAAACCAACCATCCACTAACACCCACAAAGAAATCTCCACAAAATGCTTGCCTTTTTATAGCTATTTCAAATCCCCCGCCAGAAAATGTGAACCATTTGCTTTCACGGTCATGTGTTATATCGCTTCATTGATGTTTCCTTATAAGGCAAGATCGAAATAATGGAAAAGCGGATATTCCAGTCACTGTGTGACCGTAGGAGCGCGCGAGAACAACGCATTTGAGGATGGAATGTGAACGGAGGGGAGAAATTTGCGGATTGAAGACAAACGCAAAAATACCAGGAAAAATGCGGGTGAGAGGTGAATGTGGATTCGGCCCAGGAGAAATTAGTTTTATTATTGACAGGCAGGACTTTTTTTCAGGGGGAATGCGGGGGAATGGAGTTCCGGAACCTCTTGAAAATGGTCACATGGCTGGTGGCCCCGCCCCCTGATCTCCAGACAGAGGGGAGTTTAGATTGCCCTCTGCGCTGCTTGGCATGGATAAACCCATTGTTCGCCAAATGGCAAGGTGTGTTGCTGCCATCATAAAGGTAAAAAAGACAATGAGGCTGACCACGAATTGCTTTACTCTGGGTTGTTAGCCTTTGGATTGTATGTTTTTTTTAATTATGATATATTTTAAATGGTTATTCTGTATTTTAATCCTTTCTATGGAAATGTCCAGAATTTTTTATTTTTAAATTTTTTATCTTGATGGACATTTGATTTTATTTTGTATTGTTGCTATGACTTTGTGCTAATGCAATAAAATTGATTGGTTGATTGATTGAAGCCTATACTATTGTTGCTTTTCATTTTTACAAAATCATAAGCCACCTTGGTTTCTGAAAAAGGTAAGAGAAAAGTATTTTAAATAAACAAAATACACATAAACAGCATGTGAGATTTCAGTTATTCAAAAATCTACACTCCAATTCAAACATACTTACATGGATGTAAGTACTATTAATTTCAAGTTACTTTGTAATAAAGTGAGTTTAGGAGTGCAACCTTTGATCTTTTCTGACACTCAAAAAAACCCCAGCTATAATAATACAAAATCAAAATGTAAATAAGGAACAGGGTTACCAGTTTTTCCAATCAATTACATTGATCTTGTGCCAGTGCAAATGTTCTACAGACTAGAGTTAAAACTGAAACAATGAAGTATGGAGAAGCTGTGGAAGTAGAGACCAAACACATGTTTATTCTAAGCTGAATTCCAAATATTCTTGAAATGTGTGGGCTCTGCTGCTATAACCTGCTATTTTAAGTACTTTTATGCTACACCTTGCAGGCTAAACCTCAGAGGGTAAGACTGAAGGGTATAACAAGGCATGAGTAAGTATCTAAATACTCCAAAATAGAAACAAGGTACATTTGTATTAGAACATTCATTAATTGGTTGAGTTTCTGAATCTTACAAACAAGTTTTACTTAATCCCATCTGGAAACATAACCCACTTTTGCTTGAATTAGATAGAAGCATGGATTTGTGCATGGATTATAGATGCAGCGAAATAGTGGTAGCATCCTGAAGCGGTACTGTATCTTTTCATAGTGCCATTTAAAAAATGTTCTTCTATGTTAAAAAAAAATCTTACTGTGAGTGAAAGTGACCATATCAGGGGGAAATTTTCTAACCCAGTCCGCTCTTTTTTGTGTTAGTTTCCTACTTGCCAGCTTACTCTTTTACTTTCCCACGTAGTTATTTCAACGTGGAAGAACATTCAGAAATTGATTCTTCACCTGTTGTCTCAAGAGGTACAGGCTGCTCTGTCATCATAGGAAAACTACTACCTTATTCTTTCTGTTGCCCAAGTGTAGACCAAATTTCATTGCAGAATATATTTATTTATTTACTGTATTTATAGCCTGCCTTTCTCATTGAGACTCAAAGTGAATTACAAAGTGTAAACTGATAATGGTCCTTACAAAGAGACATCTAATAAACACAGTGTAGGTTGATGAAATCAATATGAGGAGACATCAAATGTGCAATGTTTTAGGACTAGGATTACCAAAATTTGAAAAAGAATAGCAGATTAGCATGACACAGGGTGTGGATATAATGAAGAAAAATGGCATAACAACAGTAGAAAATAAAGGACAGCAGGGTAATACATGTGGAAAACTATAACAAATCTTACATACAATGGTTAATAGTCCCTTTCCTTTTGCAAAGTACCTTCCTAAACTATTCCTTATATTATTGCCCTAATTACCTTATAGAAAAGCTTTCCTGAACAACTCCAGTTTACATAATTTGCAGAATGGCAGGTGTATGGGAGCCTTTCTGACCAGACCACACAGGCTGTTCCACAAGGTGCGTGCCAAAACAGAGAAAGCACAAGTACAGGTAGTTACTGATCTTTCCTGTTTGCAGGGTGGTTCCTGCAGAAACCCCTGAACATGAGGAGAGCTCAGGATGGAAGACAGAAGAAGTGGTCATGCAGATATGAAGGTCTAAGGTCATACAGAGCTTGGCATGCAATAGTGCCTTGAACTGAACTTGGTAACTGATGGGCAGCCAAGAGTGACTGCATAATGGATGTAACATGCGTGCCCCATCTAGGTCCTGATTAACTGAGCTATGGCATTCTGTACCAACTCATCAAGTTTGACATCAAGGGCAGACCCATATAGAATACATTACAATAGTCTAATCTCAGTGTTACTGATACAGGTGGCTAGATCAATTGAGTCAAGGTAGGGGATCATCTTTCAGGCTTGATGAAGTTGGAAGAAAGCATTTTTTGCAGCCAAATTGACTTGCTTCTCCAGCAGTGATGCTGGATCTAGCAGAATCCCTAGGCTCTAATCAAGTAAGAAAGTGTCAGCTGAACACCATCAAAGGTGGACAGTGTTGGAATATAGGCTGCAAGATCTGATATTCAGTCATTATGGGGTTAATATGTTTACCCAGTGTGCTTTTGTTGTATTGACCTGGAAGGAAACCTGGCAGAGAGCCTTATATAGCTGAAAGCCCAGGAAACTGAGAAACTATTATTGGGCAATAGGTCAGGTGATTTCCTCTCCAAGGATCAAGAAGAAGGGGGAGGAATCTCCATTACTCATGTAGTTTAAGTTTGTGCTCCATAGTGTCAAGATGTAGGGGATAGATTCCTTTGTTTTGTAGGAACCCTGTGTACCTTTTCCTTTAGAAGTAAAATTTTCTTAAAAGCAAACAAAGCATCTGACTCTCTATTGATTCAAAATCCATTGCAACTCAGAATTTAAAATATTTTAACACCCTTTCCCAACAGAAAGTACAATGTCTTTAAGGCCTTAGCCTTTCTATCATTATTTCCATCTTATCAGGATTCAGTTTCAATTTGTTCTCAGCCATTTGATCACAGTGATCAGGCAGTGGTTCAAGACCTCTGCCATGCCAGGAGATTTGGAGAGAGGGATATAGAGCTGGGTATCATTCGCCTTGGAAAAAACATGATTTCTTTTTCACATTTCAATAAATCAAATGGAAAAATAGTATGTAATGCTGAATAGCTGGAGAAATTCCAAATATGATTCTTCTATCTCTGGCCTGTGCTTTGCCTCGGTGGCAATCACTAGATTTTGCATCTGCTAATGGAATTCAGAATTAAGCATAAAACACCAGAACTCTGTTTAATTCATGACAGCTGTCATTCTCACTGATCATTATAATATGTAAACAAGCCTTTTATAGTTGGGTACCAAAACTCCTCTGGCTAGCAAATACGTGCCTAGGCTGTGGTTCATCTGCAGCAACCACACCAACACAGCATCTCAATACACAATGTTTCAATAGTGTTGCAGGCAGGCGTGCTGGAGTGCCAGTGTTTTTTTTTTCCTTAGGACTTCTCATTGTTGACAGAAACAGATCTTAAGATCTGTGACTTAAGAGGTGTACAAATGTCACATAAGACTATGCATCTGTTTCATTGCCAAGACATGCATGATCCTGGAGTTCTTCCGAGAGCATGGCTCTGCAGTGAAGTAAACAGGGCGGGTGAAATAGTTGATGACAGACTTCCTAAAGAAGAGTGCTGAGTATATCTCAAAGTAATTACATTCAAGAATTTATGGGAAATGTATATCTCATGGAGAACAAATAGCATTCTTAACCTTTTTTTAAAAAAGGTAGACTGAGTCTCTCTACATGAGCCTTCTTACATGAAGATGCTCAAGTGAAGAGAGATGCAATGTTAGCTGGGAAACACAGGAGTTTAAAAGACAGAGCAAAGGTTTTGTAACTTTTTCCCAGGGCTCATTTTGAGGGGGTACGTGCAGGAACACAGTTCTGGCAGTTCTCCAAAGAGGTCACATGTCAGGTGGCCCCACCCACCTGACTCTTGGCCATTTTGGGCCCGTTTCAGCCTGGATTGGGGTCAAAACGGCCTGGATCAGGCCTCTGACGGGTGGTGAATCATTCTCCCACCCAGCAGCGGCCCAATCCTGACCATTTTGGGCTCCTTTTCGGCCATTTTCAGCCCCTTTTTACCATTTGGGCCCAATTTCGGCCCAGAATGGCCAGGATTGGGTCCAAAACAGCCAGGATAGGTGATGTCAGGGGGTGTGGCAAATCAGTCATGCTAATGATACACTTCTGGTGTTGTCAAGGGGCGTGACATATGCTAATGAGTTATGCTAATGAGTTATGCTAATATGTTCCTCCCGCTCTTTTTCTACGAAATGACCCCTGCTTTTACCTCTCTACAAAGAGCTGGAAATCGCTCCTTGAGGGTTTGTGAAGGCTATGTTAATTTCACCTTGCACTTAGGGAGGCAAAGAAGAAGTAAACAAACCCTCCAAGGAGCAATCTCCAGCTCTTTATAGAGAGGTGAAAGTGAGGAAGTCTTCAGCTCTGTCTTTTAAACTCCTATGTTTCCCGGTTAACATTACGTTTCCCTTCACTTGAGCATTCTCAGGTAAGAGATCTCGTGTAGAGAGACTCTCAGATATTTAAATTCTGTACCTGGGAAATCATTAGACTTCCAGTATAGCATCATGGTTAGAATGTTGGATTAGGATCTGAGAGACTCAGAGCGGAACCACAAGTGACAAAAGGCACAGGTTGGACACTTGTCAGCTTCCCTCAAGTTTTGATGGGAAATGTAGGCAGCTTGGCGGAATGTTGGACTAGTGACAGTTGAAAAGTCCATTGGACAGCAGTCAGAGAGCCAAGCTGCAAGACCAGGATGCCTACATTTCCCATCAAAACTTGAGGGAAGCTGACAAGTGTCCAACCTGTGCCTTTTGTCACTTGTGGTTCCGCTCTCAGATTTAAATCCTCAGTTGCCTAACCTATGCACAGAAACTAATAGCAATCGTAGAAGTGAAAGGTTTCTTTAAAGAGCAGAGAAGGTCCAAGATTTATGGAATCAAAGTTTTCAAAAGAGCTTCACGTCAGGTCTCAAACTAATAACAAAACTGCTGAGTCTAACAATTACATTTCCCAACAGCTTGTGATCCGGAGATCCGATTACCAGGTCTCTATACCAGTGGGAGAGGGGGACCTGGCACTTACCTTGTGTCTTGTAAAATCTTCTCTTTGTTCACAGGAAAAGTGCATGCACACTCCCATGTTTGTGTGATGATGTTAAAATTGTTGGGGCCAAAATTGGTCCCAGCAAAGCATGGGAGCATGCCTGCAGCCAGCACTCGTTACTTCAGGAAGTGACGTTGTGCCCCCCAGGAGCATGAGCACCACATGTGTTTCCAGGGTGCCTGCTGATGGCAGGTGATCTCCACGGGTGACCCCAAACCTCCAGCTGGTTGCCAACAACCGGCGAGCAAGAAGATAAATTACGGAGAGATTGGGATCCCTATCTGGAGAAAGCAGCTGTTATTGCTCTCAGAAAAGAAGGGAGACGGTAGGCAGAAAAAAGGAGAAAGCACAGGAGATACTGAGGGGAAGCCTGCAGTTCTGGAACTGGAACAATGAGAACTGGTGAGGTTTCAGTGGAAGCACTGGGAACTGGATCATTATTAACAGACTAGGAACAGAGCCCGTTGTGTGAACAAATACAACGGGCTCTAGAAAATGGATTCGGAGGGCTCCCTTTTGGTGGCAAGTGGCCTCCCAGGCTGTTAAATAGTGGGTCCAGACACCATGTAGTTCAACAGTTCTTTATTCAGCAGGAATATACAACACAGAGAGACTGAACAGAAGCCCTCAATATATATACAGGCATTGGGAGCCTTGACTGAACCTTAAGCTCAACACAGTAAATACATTAGAGGTCTTGCTCGGCTAACTCAGCCCAGTACACAACACAGGCCGTGCCTCTTGGACAGGCCCTGCCATCGCCCCTGTGGGGCGTCACCTTCTCAAGGCCGTGCAGCATCTGCAGAGGCAGCGGGGGGCCTCTTCTGCCAAGTTTGGTGAGGAAAGTTGCCTCAAGCAGCTCCTCTGCTAGGGGAAAAGACACTCAGAAGCGTTCTGCTTTCCCTTTCCCTTCTTTCTGCCCCAACCCGCACAGCATTGAGCAGCTGCTCCTGGCAGGGTCAGCGGCCTGAGGATGGGCCTAATGATCTCATTTAGCTTTTCTTTCCCAGCACTATTAGTGTTCAGATAGGCAGAATGAAGCGCAAATCATGTTAGGAGCCCTTTATCCCAACGTAGACCCTAGGCTGGCCCAGCTTCTTCTTGTCCTTCTTTTTAACTTCTTTTCCTGGTCTCTGATCTGTTAGTTTAAAGTGGGATGTTAAAGACTGCAGTTGCATTTCGCTTCCCATTGTACATCCTGGACAAACAAAATAAATGCACAGCACTTTGCACATTTTCTGACTGTGTGTTCAGAGGAGAGAATTTGTCATATTTTGACAGAGATGTATTCATTAGTGGTCAACGACAAAGATTATTTAGAAAAAATACAGCTGATCTCTCTGTCAAAAATATGCATAAAATGTACAAACAACTGCAGACAATATGACTGAAATAAAACTGTTACAAATTGTGCATCTCTTGTTGTCTGTCCCCAAAGAATCTTCCTTTAACAGTAGATTTTTAGTTACCTAAAAATACAAACACAATCAATTTTAACCTGAAACAGAATCAGTTCCTCAGCAAGAATTCTTGTATCAGCTTAGCAAATAATTTTGGGAACTTAGCTGAAAGGAGAGTCAAGCCTTAGCGTCAGTCTAACTAGCTATGCTTTGTGGGATAATGTTCAAGAGCTCCATCTGTGTAGATTTCAAAAAGTACAATTTTCAGTGTGTGTGGGCTGCAAAATTACTGACCACAAATATTTTTCCTGGTCTCAGATATTATTTTTCCTGGCATTGTACATGTAGAGTGTGACAGAATACACAACATCACTCATGGAGGTAAATGTTTGTAGCACGAAATTAGTTCTTCGTGTGGTGGTACCTCTCCCCAGATCTTTTTCTGAAAAATGACCCCTTCTGTACCTGTGCCATACCACATTTTAGATTGCATAGATGTTATATGGAATCCAAGAGTTAAAGTTCAAAAGGCTACCCAATTAACCTCCTCTGGCAAGGCAGGACATGTATTCTCCAGCAGAGTTGCTTGTAAACACACATCTACACCACTCAAATTACAACATACCACAGAGGCAGCACACCCCAGAAGGTACTCACAAACCTTAGTGTTCAGGGGGCGTCAAATCTACCTCCCTCAATTGTACCTGGAAAAATACATTTCTAAGACAAAGTTATTGAGGGTGGGTTGATGTTTATGCTGCTTATCACTGGCACTTTTGTTCTTATGCTTGATTGCAACTGGACTCTGATTTTGAGCCAATTCAGGTTCATCTTAAATTATGGCAAGTTACATGCATACAATTGCTTTCATGGGGAAATCAGAACAAACCCCTAGCTGTCAAGATCTCAAAATATTCTGTAGAGGACCCCTTAATGTACCTCCTCCTACCACTTCTCCACTTTCTCCACTTTCAATTGCCCTCAGTGATGCTTTTCAGAGAAGGTACAGCCTATCAGAATTCTCTTACATGTTTGGCCCTCAGTGTGATAATGTAATTAGGGTAATTCAGCCAGGCTCTGGAATGCATGGCGTGAGGTACTGTACTGCACATACCCAACCCAGCAAACTTGTGGTAAAGGCACACGTGAAGCTTCCCTCAGTCTTGAATCCAACGAAGTGTTACACCACCATTCCAGGGACAATATTGTACAATTGTTTTAAGATGGCTTCTTATTCTTTCATAAGAAAAAGGGAATAAAACCTGTCAGGCTGAGTTATTGAAGCCTGCATAAAACGATCCAAAGGTTGGCAGTCATTTTCATTAAGTTTGTTAAATAAATTTATCCCAAATGTTTTTAAAAAACAGGCAGTGCTGAGACTTTTTATGAATTTTGTTATGGAGAAACTGGTGCAATTCATTACTTATTTAATGAATTTTTATGCTCCCTCTCTAGAGACCTACTAAGACAGCTAAGCAATAAAAAATACTATAATTAAACACCAGTTATAATGAATAAAAATGAAGTTGCCAGATAATCTTCTGTCATCCTTGTAGTGATGTTTCCTATATTGAGGCAGAAGCTCTTCCTTCCCGTGAGATGGCATTCTGAGGCTGTTTAGGCTCTCTCTGATTTTTTAACAGCCATTCCTGCATGTCTCGTTTTCCCCTTAGTTGGAGCAAAAGACGACCAGGTTTTTTTTCTCACAGATTTTTCATAGAGATTCCTTTTAGTTGATCAGCCCATTTTGCTGCTCCACATGAAAATACTGCCAGATGTCATCAGTATGCCTGATGCAGCAGTTTCCAGAAAGGTAGCCATGTTAGTCTGTAGCCGTCAAAAAGAAGAGTGTCTTGTGGAATGTTAAAGACAAATGCATTTCTTGTGGCATAAACTTTTGTGAGCCACAGACCACTTCTTCAGCTGCACGAAATGGAACAATGCTCATGAAGCAACCAAAGAACCCCTCCAAGTTTGTGTGTGTGAAAAAATATTAACACAGCACTGAGGGAAGCATTTCCAGGGAAGAATTGGAGGGCCGGAGGGATTGTGCTTAGCCCTTTCTCTGTCTAGCATTTTCTGCTCTTCCAAAGTCATTTTCATCTCACTGTCTATTTATGGTTTTGGAACATTGCTGTGGGAAAACAGTGTGGGCAAATGGGGAGAGACTTGAAGCAGGTGGTGGAAGAGTTACTGATATTGACATGTCCTTTGTGTCTTCGCCATTAGCATTTTCTGTACGCTTTTCAATTGGTCTAGGAAAAAAAGTCCTACCCCTTTA
The DNA here is from genome assembly GCF_028583425.1 of Eublepharis macularius. Taxonomy (NCBI): domain Eukaryota; kingdom Metazoa; phylum Chordata; class Lepidosauria; order Squamata; family Eublepharidae; genus Eublepharis; species Eublepharis macularius. The sequence continues at coordinate 74,227,334 of NC_072790.1, forward strand.
ATATAGGCTTAATGGATGGAAATGGGTAGCTGAAGCTTTATCTCTTGGTAAATAACATCCCATTAAACTTTTGTTAAAGGGACAGGACATTTTTCTCTAGGCCTGTTGGCCTGTTGGGAGTCTTGCATTTGTCTCATAATGTGTAGTTCTGCTATTTTGGCCACATAAGCTTACATAGCAGCATTGTTAGATATCTGTTTCAAATCCTCATCTGGGAAGTAAGAATTCTTGGTTTTTATTCAGAACTGTTGTGTGGGCTGTGTGTGTGGGAGAGAAGACTCTAACTGCTGTATCTTTTGCACCTACCCTCTTTTTCTCACAGCAGTTCTAGAAGAGGAGGAGGAGGTTGCCAGCCACACTAATCAGGGATTTCACCTTTCACTTCAGGCAGCTCAGCAATGATCCACAGGAATATCTATTACAACCAGTTTAAAGACGCACAGGGGTCATCTCTGCACTCTTCTCTGATCCCCCACCCCCGCAATCTGCTTAACTGTTTTCACCCCACTTCCCTAGAGATACTGCCAGAAGCAGCACACAATCTAAACTGAAGAGACACGAGGAAGCTCCTCCCACACACTCTACTACTACTATAGTTTCTGGAGGAGTGGGGAGAACGATTGGATTATGCAAAAGGTGATCAATCTCCTTTGCATTGCAATCACCCCAGTTTGGGCACTGACTGCACTAATCCAACATATTCTCTTTTACTGTCTTGCTTGAGGCTTGCCATTCACAGTAAGGACTTCTATGCTGCCTGAATGTATTGTCCACTGTGTAAGCCAGAATCCTCTGGATGCATATGAGGTTGCAATGGGTCTCAGATTTTGAATGGAGGCTAATAATTTTTATGAATATACTTACATATCTCGCAATGCTGGTGCATTTGATCAAGTTGATTATACCTATAATAAATTATTTATTTATTTTACTTATGGTCTACCTTTTTTCAATGGGACTCAAAGGTGGATTACACAGCATAAGCCAATACAACCAACAGGATGGTACATCCATTAAACAATGCAATAGGAGGTGGACTGCAGAAATCAGAAACAGAACTGAAACTGAGCATGAAACTTATTTTGCTATCCAAATCCCCTGGTGATACACTAGAGGCCTTAGGCTGCTGCTTGACAGCTGTGGTCAAATGGCTGAAGGTAAACAAATTGAAACTAAACCCAGACACAATGGAAGTGATGCTGTTTGGGAGAGTGGAGATATTGAAGGACATTGTGCTCCCCCCACTTTTGATGGGGTTCAGTTGACCCTTGCAGGCTTGGTTAAGAGCCTAGGGTGTTATACTGGATCCAGCATTACTGCTAAAGAAGCAAGTTAATGCTGCTGCAAGATTGTCTTCTCCAGACTCTGTTTAGCCCCGAAGAAGGTCTCTCTATGTCGATGTGGCTGATATTGTCATCTGGATCCACATCACACTAACATCAAGACTAGACTACTGTAATGCATTCTACATAAGCCTTCCCTTGAAATTACATCGAAGACTCCAGTTGGTGTCTTATTATTATCAGGAGCTGGGCAAAGTATACATGTCACTCCCATTCTACAGTCACATCATAGGCTACCCATCAGTTACCAGGGCTATCTCTGTCCCACAGTCTAGCATAAAGCCAGACTGAAAAGAGTCCAGAGCAGATGAAGACATGAAGTTGGTTCACTAGTGCTCTCTTATGCACTTTGCCTAGTATGGGCAGATTAGAGAATGGGTGATAATTGGTAAAATTTTTCTTTAGGGATGGTTTTAAAAGCATTGGATGGATAACCACCTCTTGGAGTTGCCAAGGAAAGGTGCCCAGAGTAATGACTGGTATATGATAGATGCTAAGGGGTCATTGATGTGGTCCTTATATGAGTTTAGCTGCCAGGAAGGGCAAAGATCCAGTGCACAAGTAGTGGCCTTCACTGATCCAAGGATCATGTCAACTTCCATCATAGAAACTGTGTAAAAAAGGTCTATAAATAAGATATACATGCTGATATTCAGAAGATTTTAAAAACTGATTTTGCCATGAAACTCCAGACTATGTTGTTGGGAATAATACCAGATAATGTTGACAGAACACAACATGAACTATTTCAGTATTTGCTGACGGCGGCAAGAGTGATAATGGCAAGTAAATGGAAAGAAGGAGAATACCCAACCAGCGAAATTTGACAAAATGTCAGAATATGTGGTGATGGCAAAATTGATGACTTGCATAAATAGAAGGCCAATTAAAGAATCTGAAGAGAAATGGGGAAAATATTTTACTTATAACAGATAAACTTTATAAGATGTCTAAGTCTTGTAAATATGAAATTGATTGCATATTGATATATTTTATAATTTGATTGTAAGATAATTAGTTATATTAAGATAATTGGTAGAATAGGCTGTATGGTAGATAATATTGAAATATTGGCAAAAATTTAACATTGTTATTGTTATTGTTAAGTAAAAGGTAATGATAAATATATGGGAAATAAGGATTTCCCCCCCATTTTTTAAGATAAGGAGTAGAAATAGGTCAGAATCTTTAACTTTATCCTAATACTCTTAAAGGTTAACCGGTTATATTAAGTAATAAGCATTGTCATTGTTAATAATTGCTATTGTTAAGAAAAGAATAAGATGGAGCAATAACCAGATGAGTTTTTAATTTTTATATATATAATTCCTAAAATAACAAGTATAAATAGGTTTGAATTTTGCATGTGTTGTTTAGTTGGAAAAATATACACTAAATAGGCTTAATTATTATTCCAATTATTATTCTAATATCTATAATGGTTATGATTTTTGTACTCTGTATTTTGACAATCCTTGTAGCACACAGCTTTGTATTTGCCTTGCTTGTCCCCCTTTTTCACCCTTCTTTTCTGTTCTCCCCTTTTGTTTTAATAAAATAAAAAATATATATTTTAAAAAAGGTCTATAAATAGACCAGGAGATGAATTAGTCATTTATGTATTAGACATAATATGGATATGATCCAGTAAGTTTTTCTGCTGGTGACAAAGGAAGGAGGAGTTCCCTTTGACCACCCTATAAGCTTATCCTAGGGATCACGGGACCGGCTTGTACAAAAACCATGTGAGATGGAGGATATAGTAAGGAGGGGAGCTTGAGCGGAAAAGCTGTCTGCGTCCAACCCTATGACCCCTATAGTTTTCCAATCTTGATAACATAACAATGTTCCCTTTCTGCAAAATAGATAAAGTGTTACTACCAACCTCTCAGGATGTTTACGAAGACAAGTATGGATAAATATAAATGTAGAAACTGGTGCCATATTCACACAATGGATGGACATTCCAGGAAGGCCTTTGTGGTTGTAAAAGTCAGAAGAGAGTACAGTGGGTTACTTAGAAAAAGGAAAGGGTTTTTTATTATTATTAAAAAAAAACAACCTGGCTTGAATATTTTACACAAGTGGTTTAAAATTTTTGTAACTCAAGTGTGTTTAGAAGAGGCCCTTGTGACTTACCAGATGTGAGAGCAGAATCATTCACAAAGAACTGTGTAAGTGTATAGACATTTATCTATTAGAAGAATGCTTTTAAAAGGATCAGGGAAAAGGGGGAAATAGTATTATGTATACATGTGGAATTAATGTTCTGCAGTTTCACATACAGCAAAAATGGCCAGCCAACAAGCTCTGTAGGGTTTCAATTAAAGTCTTAGGTTTGACTGCATATCGAGTTCTTAGCTCCAGTTTCAGGATGTGTATAAAAGAGATGCAATATGATTTTCATTTATGAAAGTATTCTTTAGTTCAAGAATATTTTAAAAACGATAACAATTTTATTTCACTTTATTGTGATTGTGCCCAAGATTTACAGGGTTTTTTAAAATTAAAAACACCCTCATTTTGTTAATACTTGCTGAGAGTTTCCATCAAAATAATCACTATTCATAAATATTACAAAGGCCACCAACAAAAATATAAAACCTATAAGAGATTATGTATCTAACCCAGAAAACAAAAATTCTATTTCATTCAGGGCTAATTCTGGCTTGTTTGGAGCCAAAACAAGCCAGAAGCTGTCTTGTTTAGGAGCTCTTGCTCCAGAGACCACTATGAAATCCCAGCAGATTTAATTTTAATTTAATTTAATTTATTGTATTTATATTCCGCCCTGCCCGCTTTCGCAGGCTCAGGGCGGATAAATGGAAATTCTTCTCCAAAGCACAGCTGTTTCCATCCAGAACAAACTAACTCTTCATTTCCAAAAGATAGGAAGCTGGTGTCTGCTACCAGGGAATGGCACAGGTCTGCTATGATCATGCTGTAGGTTGTATCTAAGAAAGGCTCTATGGTCTTGCTCAGCCAGTCCACTGGGATATTTTCTCCATCAGTTCTGACACCATCCGCAAACAGACTTCATAGCCCCTATCCTCTATAATCAGCAATGCTGGTCTGTAGAATATTTACATTTTGTTCAATGGTAAGCAACTAAAACACTGTTTGAAGATTCACAGTTGTGTTGAGGGTCCAGGGTTGCTTTAATTGAACTAACTTCATTGCTCCCCTCAGTATCATTTATTTATTTATTTAGAAAATGTATAAACTGTCTCTTCATACAACTGTTAGAGGTGGAGCCAGTTTGATATAGTGGTTAAGAGTTGCAGGACTTTAATCTGGAGAGCCGGGTTTGATTCCCCACTCTTCTGCTTGAAGCCAGCTGGGTGACCTTGGGTGAGTCACAGCTCTTTCAAGCTCTCTTAGCCCCACCCACCTCACAAGGTGATTGTTGTGAGGATAATAGCACACTTTGTAAACCACTCTGAGTGGATGTTAAGTTGTCCTGAAAGGCGGAATATAAATTGAACGTTATTATTATTAACGTATTCTTACTGGGACTCCAGTTAGGATTCATATTCAACCTGTTTTGTGTCATTTATGCTTGCTCCCAGTCAAATTCTGGATCAAGTTTAAGGTACTGACTATGATGTTTAAAGCCCTTAATGGAATGGGTCCAAAATACCTGTGGGACCACCTCTCAGAGGGCACTTTGTTCTGCCGACAAACACCTTCTGGTGATTGCTGGCCCCAAGGATGTTCGTCTTTTTGGCCCTGGCTCCAGCATGGTGGAGCTCTCTGTCGAGAGTAGAGCCCTGCGGGACTTGTTACAGTTCTGCCAGTCCTGTAAGATGGAGATGTGGTTGAGGCATGGGTTGAGGCTTATGGTGGTGGTTGAGGCATGGGCAGACTGCCCGGTTGGCCTCTCTGCTGTGGCCTCTGGTCCATTTTTTTAACATTATGGCTACTAACCAGCCTGTCCTACCTCCATTATACTGGTATGTGGGATGTATTATGGTGAACCATCTCATGCTGCATTTAGATTGTGGTTTTAACTTTTGTATTGTAACTATGAATCTGTATATTTTATTTTTTATTGTGTATTATGGTTTTAATTTATTGTATTACTGTATAATGCAATCTGCCCTGAGCCCACTTGCGGGTAGGGTGGGCAAGAAATCTAATACATTACATTTAATTAATTATTTAAAAAGAACAATTAAAATTAAAATAAACCAACTAAAAATAAGCTGAACAGCAAAATAAATCATACAGCCAATTAAGCCATTAGATGCAGTAGCATAAAAACAGCATAAAAGTAAGCTTTAAACAGCATAAAACAAAATAGAATAAAAATAGTTAGCTAAGTTGCTGTGATGGTATGAATGAAGTGCATTTACCCATACAAAGCTTGTCTGCCAGTCAAATGTTTCATTTGCATAGCAAAGGTGGATCTTGCTTCTTGCACCTTGTAATTAACATATAAATGTCATTATTTTATACTGATGCAGTACGTATTTCTGAGACTAACAGCAGTCATTCTAACCCAATTAATGTCAATGGACTTTGAAGGTAGCTGTGCTTAGATGTACCTGTAAACTCCTTTCTGCTCTATTATTGCTACTAAATTGCTATCTAAAATATGAGTAACTATTCAGTTCTACACTTCATACTCATGTTAAGGGATATGAAATTGAAGTCCATGTTTTATGCATTAATTTACCTGTGCTTTATAGTGAGTAGGTGTGTACATTCTTCTGGTTTTCATGTAGTTTTGTTTTTATCTTTGTTTTTTTTAAAAATAATCTTTGTTTCATTTGTTATGACCTTTATTTACATTCATCTTCCAATTGTCTTCAATTAAAGAACATTTCATTGAATAGCATACATGCTGAGGCTGAAACATTTTCATGTTCCATCTGTTAGGGATGAACTAATTAGGGCTAGTACCTCTCACCCAAAAGATCCTTTCAGATAAAATCCAAGTAGTTTAAAAAAGTGTGCCAGTTTCATAGGCAACACTAACCCATCTTCTCACATCAGGATAGGCAGAGGCTGATATTTGGCACCCCATGAAAGCACACAGTATTATAGAACTGGCACAGGTTGGTATTTGACACCTGAAGAAAGCTAGACTGGCTTACTACTTCATCGCCTGTTTGTGAGAACCAGACTGAAAGCACAGAGAAAGAAATTTAGATTTCTTATCAGAAACAATCTCACTATAAAGATAAGCCCCTTTTGCACCGGGGACATAACTCCTCACTTTCCCTGAAGTCAAGCCAAAAGGCATTGAATCGGCTTGTAGGTGGTCATTCACACCTTTCTAAAACTCAATATTAAAATCTTTATTTTTGATACCCAGATATTTAGCCCCCTATACAATATACCCACCAGTGCCAAAGCAAAAAATAAAAAGGGAATTTCCGCTTGCATGCTTTAAAACCAGCGATTCATTGATCCTGTACTGGACTTAAAAAAAAAAATTAAAAAGAGGAAAGAGGGGAGCACGGAAGAATGGAGAGAGGGAAGGGGGTGTGGTTGGCTAGATTAGAGTAGCCAATCACAATGCAGTGGGCTGGCAGGGGATGGGAGAGGGGGGAAGAGGATGGAACACTAAAAACGAAATAAGAAGTATACATGGGGAAACAGCCTACCACAAAGAGGATTTTAAAAAAAGTCAAGCGCTCCCAGGAAAGCTGGAGAAAAGCTGCATAGTGGCTGGAGAGACTACTCATGGTGGCAAATCTGGTGCAAATGGCTATGAAGAAACCTGCTGCAGTATGGGAACTGATCCAGTGAAACTGACCCATGCAGACTTTGCTATAGTTTCAGGTGGGTAGCCGTATTAGTCTGCATTAGAAAAGCATAATTTGCAACCAATAGCATCTTAAAGATCAACAAGATTTTCAGGGTATAAGTTTTCAAGAGTCAAGCTCCATTTATCAGGTAGCTGGTATCTGAGAAAGGGAGCTTTGACTCTCAAAAGCTTATACCCTGGAAATCTTCTTGTATACAAATCTATCTCACAGAGAAATAGACTGTAGGGCTCGTGGAGCTTTTCATCTCAGGAGTTTTAAGAAATAATCCAGAGAAAAATCTGCCAGGAAGCATTTAGGTTCAATTAAACTGGACTTTTACTGCCACTTTTATTACATAAGGGTGTCTCACAGATGACATTTGAAGGTCTGTCCCATCCATACTATTATAAACAGGTTAAGAAAGTTCCCACTCACCTTGTTTTCCACAAAATATGCAAAACTGAATTATTTAAGAGGGTTTTCCTACAAAAGTAAAAGGGTAAAGAAATGGTTCAGAGAGATGTGCTGGTAAAGGGATAGGGACTGTAAACTATACTACTGTGTACTATCTGTTGCTGTAAGTATGCTCCTATTAGCTAGTTTCAGTGTTGTTTAATATGTGTTAAATTGCTTATTTTCTTTCAGTTTCAATTCTGTATTAGATGTCTTTGTCTTATTTTTCAGATTTCTGTAATCCATACCCTATTGCATTGTTTATTGAATGTCCCGGTTGTTAATCATATTGACTTTCACTCTATAATCCACCTTGAGTCTCAGTGAGAAAGAGGGACTATAAATAATGTAAACAAACAAACAAATGTAACCTAGACCTCAGCAGATGAACCTGGGCAGATGTCCCTAGTTGAGGTAAAGCTGCTCTGGTCATACATTGGACAATGGTGAGTCAATTAACAGAAGATGTACTGAGATGCTATATTAACCAAGGGCAAACCAACTTAGTACAGCCTTCTAAAGAGACACCCTTAAAGAGCTCAATCATTTGAATGACATAGCAGACCTTCTGAAGTATCTCTATGTTGTTTCGCCACACATATAACATAAACATATTAAGGTTGCCAGGTCTAGGTTGGGAAATTCCTGGAGATTTTGGAGGTGCAGCCTGGACAGGGGTTTGGGGAGGGGAGGGACCTCAGCAGGGTATAATCCAAAACAGCCATTTTCTCCAGGGGAACTGATCTCTATGGCTTGGAGATCAGTTTTACTCCCAGAAGAACTCCAGCCACCACCTGGAGTCTGGCAACCCTAGAAGGTATGGTGTGCTGTCCCTCTCAAAGTTAATTTTGGAAACCTCCAGCTGCTGACCTCCTGTCACTTAAGAGCCTCTTGCCCAGGTAGCAAAGTAGATTTCAGCTCAAGTTCCCCAAGCTGACCCGCTATTCTCTAAGAAGTGGAAAGTAGTACACTTAATCAGCAAAGGTCTGCTTTATCAACCAGCTCATCTGGCTGCAGGCAAAATCAGCTCTGGAAAAGAAACACCAGATTTCTCTGCTTCTGTTTCCCCCTTATAAACCTGTTTTCAAGACAGCAGGAATACTTACATTTTGCATCCAAGGTTCCCTTCCCTTCCAACCATGACACAAAGAAATATAGCATCAGCTCATATTATATATATTCCTATTTGTGCAATGGTAACCCAACTATGGCGATTTCCTACCAGCCTTGTGAAATTTATTTTCAATGTCTCTTAAAAACATTATTATTGTATTGCATTACAGAGCATTCATAAAATAAATTGTCTAACATTACTTGACCTTTTAAAAAATGCAGTATTCTTCTGAAGTCCAAAGTCTCAATTCAGTAGCACAAACCACATATTGCAACCATAGTTTTGACCTGTAAAGCTGTATTTGGGATTTTATCTAGCATGCAAACAGGGGCTAAATTCTTATACAAGCTGGAAACTTAAGCACTGATACTAAAAGAGACAAGAGTGCTCCTTTGTTATTTCTTATTATGGTTTACAGTGGAGTAAATGGATCTAGAGTGCTGTAAAGTTTTGTGAACAATGTACCCAAAGTGGTACATGTACCTGTGTTTTGCTGTAGCTTTGACATGTTCACCCTCAGGCATTAGATTTTCATCTATAGTCAAGGTTTGTCTTGAATTAGAGTGCAGTAGTACTTAGTTCACAAACGTACAGACATACGTTCTTGTTCTGCCTTGGAACATCAGAAACTCAAAGTGATGTCAAAAGTGCCCACTATACAGTTACTTCCCATAACAGCATCATTCCTCCTCATAGAAATCCTGGTGTAAGGATGGTATGGGAAGGTTCCTTCCTTGTGATGTTGGGCTTCTGATTTAGATGGAGTGCTGAAGGAAGGATGGTACAGCTGCCCCCACATCACAAAGACTACATCATAAAGCTCCCCAAAGATACTTTCTGCTCCTTAGTTACAGCACAGCAATGTGAGAAGAAAAGAGCAAGAGTCCAGTAGCTAGCACCTATAAGACTAACAAAATTAATGGTAGGGTATGAGCTTTTGTGAGACACAGCTCACTTCTTCAGATCCAAAGATCCAAAGATCATCTAAAGAAGTGAGCTATGGCCCACGAAAGCTCATACCCTACCACTAATTTTGTTAGTCTTATAGGTGCTACTGGACTCTTGCTCTTTTCTACTGCTACAGACAGATTATCACGGCTAATCAATGTGAGAGAAGTTTGGATTAAAGATTACTTGCTGCATTTGGGGCTTCACAATCAGGTACAATGGGGGCAAATAGACCTCCTTGGGTCATTTCACATCAGAAAAATAGCACAGGGGAAAGGTTCACCCCCACATGCCATTGTCCTGATTCTAATCAGGCCTCCCTGCAACTGGGAATGGAGTTCCCCACTAGAAACTTGCAGCTGTCTGACTGAAAGTTCTTGGGGTGGATTCAGGGAGGGCCCATGAAAAGTGTAAGGTGTAGTTGGGTACCTGGGTCTTCCTGTTTCCTATTTCCAGACTTATGCATATACCTGCAGAATGTGCACATCTTCACTGTAATAAGTGAATAGGGATCAACTGAAGGTCTGAACCCAACGTGAAAGTGACCTTGCAGAAACACAGGTCATTATTCGATGTGTATGAGCAAACTCAACTTTAGTCTACATTTTCAGAAAAAAATAAGATTCTTTATGGATATCAGTACTTGCATTTTGTTTTAATCAGTTTTGAATTAGAATTAAAAAAATGTTTCTAAGACAGTGTGTGTTTGCTATTGCTGTTTTCCAGCTTGAATATTTTAAAATTATTGTTTTCTTTTGTTTTATTAGTTGTCACTGTAAATGAACTGTGATTATGGAAATATGTTTGAGAAGGAATGTGACACATGAGGCATGTTATTTCTCCTCTTCAGTTCTCATTCAAACCAATAATGGTCTTTAATTAACTTGGCTGGTGAAGAGCTGCATCTGAATCATTAAATACACGAATTAAATAAAAGCAGCTATTTCCTTCCACTCCCCTTTTTGTCTGCTGGCTGCACCACCACCTTCTGCTGGGAAGTAGCAAGTGGAAGAAACACAAAAGACTGACACTAAAAATCACTTCACAAATGGTTGGCTAAAGTTCCTTTTCAACGAACACTCTTACGTGCTGTTTCAGAAATAGAATGGGGTAGCGCTGGGATTTGGCATTAGCCATTCAGAAGTTAGTTCAGAATGAGGCTGGAGCCAAGGGAGAGCTATGTGGGGTCTAAAGGGAGAGAAAAATCCTGATTTAATAACACTGCAGCATTTAATATAAACCAGGACTGAATTAAAGAGCCTCCATGTTTCCACCTTCCAACCCGGGAATAGCAGTATTGTACAAGCCCACCAGAGATTGATGGTTTACTGTTCAGCATGCAGATGGAAGAAACGGGAATGACTCAGACTTTAGACTTGATTTCAAGAGTGTTGCTGCCATTGCTCCTTAGCACCCGTGTGGCAAGGTAGTGTACAGTGTTGCCAACTCCATTATTCTTCCAAAAGGGGTCTGTTCGAATGTGACTAGATTTCTTTTTCCATGTGGGAAAGTTTTCAAAAAATGTTCCCTCCTTTCTTATCAGACTCTGCTTATACAGATCCTGTGGAAAAAATGTACTAGAATGTGCTAGGAGTTCAGCCACACAGCAGGACGCTAGAACACTGAATCCTTTCTTGAGATGTTGTTGCTACATCAAACTGTCAACGTTGGTGCCAAGTTTGCCTAGGTCATCTGGGGAGCAGATATGTGAGAAGGGCCAAGCCAGTCTCTTGTTTATTGGAAGCACGTTTGTAGGGCATGAGCTCTGAAAAGTGCTGATGTCACAGTCTCAACTGCCATTTTCCATGGTCCTGAAGCTAAAAAACAATTCCTCAGAAGCAACTCAAGATACTCACTTTATTGGTAGGGGGTAACTACAAAGAATACTATCTGAGAAAATTTTCATAAGTCCAAATGAATCAGCCTTCCTGGATATGGATATGTAAGTAGGAAAAAATATAGGCAGAACTGAACAATAACACAATTTAGGATTATTTCATGCATATGTATTGTTCCACACTAGAAGTTTTGGATGCATAAAACCAGTTCTGTGGAATAATACCATAGCTAAATATGCTTAAAATCATGGATGTTAATGGGCTTAAATCTGTAAATTTTGTGTTGGGTTATCGTTGTGTTTAGACTGGTTAGTGTGTTGGCCTAGGAGAGATTCAGTTCAAATACCTACTCTGCCATGGCAGCTTTCTGGGCCAGTCACACATTGTCAGCCTAACCTACCTCACAGGGTTGTTGTGAGGATAAAATGGAAGAGGGGAGAATGATGTAAGCCACTTTTGGTTCCCATTTGGGAGAAAGGTGGGGAATAAATGAAGCAAATAAAAAGATTATACACAAATTTGGACTGTGTAACTTGAACTGTGATCCTATTGCAAACAATGGGATTATCAGTGCAATCCTATACTCTTCTAACTCCATTGAAGTTAATAGATGTGACTCTTAGGATTGCATTGATTAGTGGAATCTTGCTCTCTAAGAAAGCCTAAACAGGTCTACTCAGCAGGGCAGATTAGCAATTAGAGAAAATCTGCCAGGTTTTTTAAAGGCCAGTATATCATGACTACAATTTAAGCCCTGTCATTGTATGAAATCACCAACCATCTTATATATCAAGGTTAAAACAGCTCTTGGGTTGAGTCACTGTGTAATGCAAATGCAAAACCTACATCAACCAGAATCACTGATTCATACATTATGGAGTGCACAGGCTGAGGCTGTGGTCCCCACCCTGTGCCAGACATAACAGCATCAGGCATGGCTTGTGGGTTTTCCTCAACTCCCAGGCAAACAGTGCCTGATATGGGACCATGGTGCATATCAAGAAGGGGCTTCAGCCTTTTCTCATCCACCCTTGTAACAACCTGAAACAGCCTGTGGTGGGGAGAAGTATTTGGCCTGTTGGAGAAACTATAACATTTCTCTGCATTCTCTTTCTGTTTATTATATTGTTTAACATAAGCAGCATGAAAAAGACTTACAGGCTTCTCCAAACTCCACCCTCCCAAGGTCCAGACCAAAATCTCCAGGAATTTCCCAATTTAGAGTTGGCAACTCTAAATACTGCAGGACCTAATTGGTCTCCATGCTGTTCCTGAGAGCCCCTAAGCCCCTGGTGCAGCATTTTGGGAGTACAGTGAGAGATCCATTCTGTAAGGCAGCTCTGTTTCCTATCTTTTGGATCCAACCTATATAGTCCAGGAAGTAAATCCCATAATAATCACAGGGCCTTATTCTAAGTAGACATATTTGGATGCTGAAATCCAGTAAATACAAGCAACTCTTTTAAGAATGCTTGCTCTGCTTGAATATGCTTGCATCATTTCAGTGGGCCTGCAAGATGGAGATGTTCCGCCAGGCGTATGGTTGAGGCCGGCATTAGGACATCATTGAGCCTCCCCCGGGTCTCCTGTAAAGCATGGGGCTATTTAGTTGTAGTTAATTGCCCCACGTATACATCCAGTAGCATCTCATTTGTGCGTTTTTCATCCCTCTCTGTATATTGGGGGGCAGGAATGTGTAAGTGACCATCTGGATTGATTCTGCAAATGATTGTTTTTGAAACTGTATTTATGATGTATTTTATGATTGTTGTACCCCGCCCTGAGCCCACTTGCGGGGAGGGTGGGTTAAATATCGAATAAACTAAACTAATCTACCTTTCTAACAAAAAAATTCAAGGTCTGAGGTTTAAATCAAGTATTAAGGATGTATTCCACATATAACATTTGGATGTTTCATTATGAACATGTAAAATTGCTTTGTTGTGTCATCATACGTTTTTATGACAATGATTTCATTCTGTAAAGGTTATTAAATGCTAAACACTGTTAAATCAGAGGAAATAGTTATAGTATGACAGTCGAGAAACCTTGATATTTCTCACATGAGGCAGAAGCTTGGAAACTTTAATGGAATTTGATTCAGATGTTCCACATTTGCTAACCTGGGAATGCTTTCATAAATGAGTTTCCTGGCTTGATTTGATAAAACGCTTAAAACCAATAATATTTTTAGTCTGGAAGCATGTCATGAAATTGGCAAGCCTCCCCCTCTAGTCCACCTTCCCAAAGAGCTTTTATCAATTACTCTTTTATTTGCAGTGGAGGAGTAAATGTACTTTTTGATCTGGCTTTACAATCAGAGATGCTCACAGTTTTGCAGGTGGCTGATTCACAGTTGTTATCCTGAATGGTGAATCCATATTCACCACTGCAAGAGTGACAACAACACTCTTATTCCTCTACAAAACAGCTTGCAACAACAAAACCAATAAAAAATAATATTAATATAAGATTGAAAAGATTAAAAAGATAATGAGTTAGTTCTGGATCTAATAAACTGTTTTATCCAAAGCCACAGGCCAGAGCTGCAGACTAAGGACCGAGGCCTCTCTATCTCATCCCTGGATACAGGAAGACCAAGCAGAAATGCAACTCCCAGCTGTAAGCTCCAGCATCATTTGGGCCAGTGGGGAGGGAAGCAGGATGTCAGCTGGTAAACTCTCTGACAGTATTGGGGAGCTTGTGGTGGCACAGGAGAACTGTGGAAGGAAGGGGCGACCTCCCCGATCACGTGGCTGTTTCAGCAGGAAGAACCAGCTCAGAGCAGTTGTGGGGGAGGTCACCCCCCCCTTAACAGCCTTTAAGCTGAGAAGAGTCCTGTTCCGAGTGGCTGGCCTGCACAAGCACAGTTCCATTGTTTGCCTGCAGAAAGACCTGGATGAACAACAGTTACAGGTAGGTGCAACCCTGTCTCACTGAGTATCTTAATTTATTTGCAAGCACTAGGAATGTATAGCAAGCGGCTGGTGATGCCTGTTGCAGCATTGTTTTGTTTTATTCTTTACCTGTTACTTGGAGGTTCAAGATTAAATCAATTGTCATTTTTTCTACAGTTGGTTGCTGCAACATGGGACTGAAGCACGGATGGGAACAATCCAAGTGAAGTCTAGAAGCTTTTCCCATTTGAAATGAGAGTTATATTGTTAAAGATGTTTTATATAAACACTATTATTAATAAAGATAGGCCACAAATTGAGATCATAAGGCATTTTTTGAGAATGACTAAGGCCTATCCAGCCCACTAAACTATTAAAAATTCTCTGGGAGGGTCTTAAATTGCAGTCTTAAAACACATTTATTTGGAAATAATTCTTGCTGAACTCCTGTGAAGTTTACTTCTAGGGTGTTCCAATGTATGGGAAAGAAGGGATCCTGTACTTTTGTTGTGTAAAAGGCTCTGGCTTTTCTTTTATCTGTACAATAACTCATAATACACAATTATGAAAGGTGTAAGACCTTTCTACCTCTGGTCACCCTTTTTCAAACATACTGAAGACCACTAGTTGATGGGGGTGCCACATTTTTCTTTGTGCCTTTAAACGCTGAAAAACGAGGATAATTCCAGAAGGTTATCTACGGATGTGGATGCAGGGATGGGGAAAGCTTCACCTGTAGAACTCTCTTCTATCATAGAAATGCTGACGGCACAGGATACTGCAGCTGTCAAGGGAAAAAAAACTAGATATGATTGTCTGGAAAATCCAATAGACATATGACAACAAGGTAGAAGAAAGAAGGTCCGTATTATATCCTGTTAGATCAGAAAAATCACAGTGCTTCTAGGATTCGTATCTAGAACTACCATTAGATTAGCAGGATTTGAGTTCAGTAGAACCTTAGAGACCAACAAAGTCTCTAAGTCTAGATGCCACTGGACTCAAATCTTGCTATTCTACTGCAGATCAGTCCTTTAGATTAGATTTCTCTGGCTGTTTTACAGTACTTACAGAAAGAAATAAAACACTGAAGCTCTTGACCATTTTGCTAGGTGGCATTCCTAGGTAGGTGACAGTGCATAGTTATACCTTTCTGTCCATGGAAAAATAGGCTTACAAAGGTGTAAGTCTGCTTAAAATTGTGATATTACAGATACCAGGCCTAAATCTAGAGAAGGCTCTGGCAGCATTGCATAGAAGACTGAATTTTTCTGGAAGCAGCTCTCATAAGGTAAAATAGCGGGATTGAAGTAAGAGTATGCGAACAGCCCTCTAAGGGCCAAGCTACAAGTGACAAATGACACTTGAACGGCAAGTGTATTTCTCCCTGTTCACTTGCCCTCCACTCAATCCACTTGCCAGGCAAGTGTCTTTCGTCATGTGTAGCTTGGCCCTGAGAAGCGAATAATGGGCGGGAAAAAAGCGGAAAACTTGAGATGTGTGGGTTCGGCCAATATTCCTCTCTTGCCTCCCCCAATACATAATAGTCATATAAACCAGAGAAACACATTAATGTTGTTTTTCCCTGGACAAAATCAAGAACAAACAATTTTCTGACTTCTTTGTCTCAAAATTCATCCACAAATATGATTCTGTTTGTAGTGTGTGGAGCTACACATCTGCGATTCATTCTGTAGAAAACAACAAAAAAAGCATGTTTCCTCTGTTTTGTATTTTCAGTGTTGCGGTATATGCTTGATTCTCCCTCTCTTGCTATTGACACCCTTCCAAGAGGTCCACTTCCAAATGGCAACATTTGTGTCTGCTGGAATTGTGCCTTCTCAACCTTTTAATTCTTGCCTTCATGAGCAGTTAGTAGTGATGTTCCTGGGCTTGAGCTGAAATACTGAAAACCCAATTCTTCCAGGCAGGTTAGCTGATTGGTTCCAGTTAACATAAACTATCCAATATTTTTGTTAATGCTACCCTATCAGGCTTTATGTGAGGTAAAATTTGATTTCCCCCCCTCATGGTTTCAGTGTGTGGTTGTAGTAATGTGTTTGCAAATCTTTTGCAATGCCAATGTCTTTTACCAGTCCCCCCGTCCCTTCCACAGCTGCTGTCCTTGAGCAGTTGCACAACAGGCAATTTTCAGCTGCTGATGTTTTCCCAACCTCCCCAAGTACAGAGATTATTTCAGGAAAGGAGTAAAGAACTGAATTTTGGCCTTTTAAGCACCTGTTAAATCCTAAGCACAGTTACACGCTTCTAAATCCATGAAAGTCAAAGAGCATAGAAGGGTGTAACTCTGCTTAGGACTGCACTGGGATACACACGGTGCAATCCTAAACAGAGTTACTCCAGCCTAAACCCATTGGTTTCAGTGGGTTTAGACTGGAGTAACTCTGATTAGGATTGCACAGTAAGAAAGGGAGACACACTAACCGCTCCTGAGGGCTACCATCTCTTTCACTGGCCTTGAGCCAGAGTTTTTACTAGCAGGCTGACATTCTGATGTTTAGCACATGGATATTTCCCTCGCTGTTTACCTCCATAGCAGGACATACATCACTTGATAAATTTCTGTGTGTTGAGATGTTGTTAAAGGCTCCTGAATAGAGGCAGTAATACCCCAAAAGTTATGTGGTCCTGGGCTGGAGAAGCAGCAGAACTATGTGAATGGCAGCCGTTGTTTAAATGAGTGGTATGAAGTAGAATCTGAAGGGAAGGTTATAGAAGTAGGAGGAAGAGGGCAAGAGCTAGCATTTAGAAAGGCTCCAGGGTTTTTTATTTTTTAAGGCAGGTTGGATCCAGACCAAATTGTCACTTTTCACCAATCCCACTTTCCCTCAGCAGACCTCCCCCCACATTGCTCCTCAGGGTCCCCTATCCTCTAGGAGCAGCATTGGAGATGTGGGCTGCAGTGAGGTTGGTAGAAGCAGGATATTTCTGTTCTACTGATGGAAAAATTTACTGGGGATCCAATCCAAAGTGAGGAATCTAGGCAAGGGGAGTCTCCCTGTCAGGCGTGAAAGAGGATGGTATGCTCTCCCTTAACTTTTTTCCAGTCCTCCTTTCTGTGTTTCTTGACAATGTGTGTTTTCAGCCCTCTTCCCTCCTGTTACCCTCACAAAGAATCCGTGAGGTAGACTAGGCTGAGAGACAGTGACTGGAGCTTCATGGCCCAGCATTCTAACTAGAACACCACACTGGGTCTCAATGTGTCACTGTTAATCATAACAGAACAAATGTCTAACACAAGAGGCAGCATGGACTATTTTTTTCTGATGTGTGGACAAATTCCTGGCCGGTGTCTGTATTTTGACAGAGGACAAGGAGCTACTTGGACACTGTACTAACATAGATGTGGCATGCAAAGGCCAAGCAAGCAAAGGTTTGCATGGTATGGCTGTTCAAAAGTTATTAAATTTTGGATTTCTGACAGATGTACAGCTTTCAATGGCACAGGGTGTTACCAGGGACCCCCTTCCTAGATGTGTGCTGTCTGCTCTGACTCTGTCTTGGCTAAATTCATTGTGGCAGCCATTTTAGCAGCTAGCAATGTCATAGTTTGGAGGAGGTAAGGCCAAGGTTCTCCTCAAGTTATGATAACAAGTGGCTGAAGCTTCAGGTGGGAGACTGATTCACTGATGGGACATTGGCACGCCTACCCATTGCCACAGGGGCTTGCACCCACCTAGACCTGTCAATATAATCTCATCTGCAAGGACTGGTCTTCCTGAGCACAAAATCTGATTACTATTAAGCACCCAGATGGATTTGGTTACTTGTACTGACCCTGCCTGAATGTTTCCTATCAACCTGTTACAGGCATGGACAAAGCCCTTTTTGCATCCTGCCAGCCTATTGTCTGCCTAGAGACAATAATCTTTTGTTACCTTCTTAGCTCATTCAAATCCAGGAAATGCACAGATTCTCACCCAGGGCTCACCCTGGATTCCTCGATGTTACAATTATTTCTTTGATATTCTAGCCAAAGGCAGGCAACCTAATCCCATCTGCTGGCTCAGAGTCTGCTCACTCCTCTCTTCCCCTCTTGAACCAGCCCTCCTTTCCCTTGAGACCTTCAGAAGCCCTGCCTGCGGTCCTCCACCATCAAGGCAAGCCCAGCTCTACACAGCACAGCTCTACGCTGCTCAGCAGACTGAGATCGTTTCCTCCTTTCATCTGAAAAATCTCTTGTCTCTCTTCTTTAAATCTCTCTCTCTCTCTCTCTCTCTCTCTCTCTCTCTCTCTCTCTCTCTCTCTCTCTCTCTCTTTCTCTCTCTCTCTCATGGCCATTCCCAGGTGCAGAGTTCCCTCTCAGCCAGAGGCTTGAGTTTCCTCTTACTTTCCTTTCATGTAACTTTCCATATGCTTGTCCCTCTGAACACAACAATTATACTTCTTATGCCGGAGTACTTTTTAAATTCCTGCATTTTATATTACCCTTAACAAATTCTAAGCACTTTGAGGGTGCTTGCCCACTATCCAGGTAAAAAATCCCTAAATCACACATTATGCTCCCCACAATTGACAAGTGTGTCAGTTTTCCAAGCTAGCCAGGCTGTGGAAGCAGGGAAAGGTTTTCCCCTAATACTGAGCTTAATTCCCCCAAATTGTTTGTGGTTCTAGGAGAGTGTTCCAAACCCAGGTTAGAGAGTTTACATGTGTCAAAGGAAACAAGGAGCACAGACAGGAAAAAGATGGAAGTCCATGTGCACACAAGGTCCAAATTGCTCTTTGAGATCAGTCAGGATCACTTGCTGCAGGTTAGTTAGTCTTGAATAACACTCTTTAATAACTGTTATAATTTTGATCTGTATTAAACATTCTGTGTTTGGAATCAGGAGGAGGTCTTTGTTTGAGATTAATTAGTAGAAAGTCTACTTTATATAATATTTGCATGTGCGCACACATGCCCGCACACACACATACATAGAATTTAAGATATTCCTCAGATCACTATTGTGGAACAGAGCCAGAATTCCATTTTTTAAATATTCTTTGGGATTTATGGACCAGATAATACCGTTTTTAACTATCATTTTGCGAGTTTAGGATTATTGCCATCTTAGAAGCCACAATTAGACATGGGCACGAACCAAAAAAATTTAACGAATCCGCGGTTTGTGGTTCAGTGCTGACGACAATCCCAAGGTTGTGAACCGCAACTAACATTTTCCGGTTCGTGGTTCGTGGGGCGCGGAATGACCCCTGTTGCACTTAGAGAGCCCATATTCCCGGGGAGTGTTTTGCAGGCTCTCCTACAGCCATTGCCCAAGTTTGGACAAGATTGCAAAAGGGATCTTGGAGTTATACCCTCTCCAATCCAAGGCCCCCAGGAAACTCCCACAAAAATCCAAGCTCAATTATACTCTCTGTCTCTCCCCCCAAAGGCTAGCAAGTGGCAAGCAAGAGCTCTGTCCCACTCCACTGCTCGCTGAAAGTGAAACCCAGCCTGGGAGCCCACGGCTATTTATAAGCACAAGTCCCATTGAGCAACACAGGAGGTCTGTGTTTGCCGATCAGGGTTTGCAGGGATGAGATTGGAGTGCCCATGGCTACAGAACACCCCCCTTCCCCCTCCCTCCCCTGGGTGTCTTCTTCCAACTTGTAACCACTTTGCAGCTCCGTGGTTGGAAGGAAGACCTGCCGATCAAGGTAAGCTGGGCTTCCATTCAGGTTTCCAGGGCGACAGAAGGAGCACAGACATAGTTCAGGCATTTTCCTGGCTCCGTTTCCAGGGGAATTGATTGATGGCGCCTGACTGTCTGGCTTCCTGAACCGCGGCTGAACGCACTGAACCAGGCTTCTTCCGAACGCAGGTTCGTTCGACGAGGACAATCACGAACCACCGGATCGTGCTTGCGTGCTTGCCAATTTCGTGGGTTTTTGAAGTTCGTAATGCGGTTCGTGCCCATCTCTACCCACAATCACTAAAACCACTTAGCACGGCACCTTTAAGCTAACATGAAGAAGCAAGGAACCTACCCTTCTCCCCCATCCAGTTTTGGGTCACCCTAAATAAATGAAAGCAACACCAGCTGAACGGGCGAGTGTGATCCGCTCACTGCCTCTAACAGTTTCCAATCAGAGGCCTCCCTAGGAAACTCACAAGCAGACCAAGATACAGACATCCCTTGTTTCTTGCACCCAGCACTTGCAAAGCAGGTGTATACTTTTTGAACAGGGGGTTGTATTTAGTGGTTGTGGTTAATAGCTATTGACAGGTTTACAGCTTGACCCTAGGCATATTGACTCAGAGTACAAGATGACACTCCTTAGTGTCTTGAGGACACTATCCATTTTTCTAACCCTTTAAAAAAGACATCTAAGGAACAATTGTTGATTGCAAATTTATCTGTTCCCTGTTTTCCAGTGGTAAAACTTTCCACATGAAAGCAGTGCAGTGTAATGGGATTGATGGAACCCACGTTCAAATTCCCACTCATCTATGAAGCTCACTGGTCATTTCAGTCCAGTCACTGAGGTAGCTAAACCTACCTCATATCATTGTGGGGATAAAATGAAGGAGGGAAGAATCTCATGTAAATCATGTTGCATTCCTTTGAGGAAGGGCAGGATAAAAATGGGCTAGATAGATGAAACCTGTTCCTACCCATTGCTTAGTATAGAGGAGGATATGCACAGTGAGTTCCACTATGATTGCTGTGCAAGAGAGCAAAAAAAAAAACCCCATCAAGATAATGTTCCTTTGGGAAGTATATTTCAAAAGCATTTCTAAACTAGAAACCTCACCGGTGGTGATTTTCATAGTGGATTGGGGTTGTACTTTTTCTAAGTCCTGAAGCTGTTGCCAGTCATCTCCATTGATTCTGAAAGGATAATCAGGCTTTTGTAAATGGCAAAAGTATCTGCAGAAATAATTAGGAAACTGTTCTTGTAAATGCTAGAGCCAAGCATTGGAGACTATGTGTCTAATGTCCTCCCATGCACCCAACTTCCTACTTTGGAAGCCTCGGCAACATTCCATAGCTGACAATTCTAGTGTAGAATGCCTAATGTAGCAGGTGTCTCAAAGGACTGGCAAGCTTTTCAGTTCAGAACTGACCATTTTAGGCATCAAAGGCCTTCATCTGAAGGAAAGGTGGGAGCTATTGCAAGTGAGGAGAATTTTTACCCCAATATTTTGGACTCCCAAATGATTGGCATACAGGAATAGTGACAACTTGTATTGTTAACTTTGAACAATTTTTTTAAAGGTAAAATAACACTTGTCAGACTAAATCTGTCTCATATGTGCCATTTTTAAAAATAAAAACTAGCTTTCCAAACTTGAACTGATCAGTAAAAATAAGGCTTTATTTCTGGGCTGGACTGATTTCTGAATAAACATTCATGGGATTGGGCTGCACCCTGTACCAGTAATTGAAGGCATTTATTCAGCATGCCCTACACATAGCTGAATGAAGTCACAGGTGATCTTGAGCTGGTAGAATGGACTTACTTTATCAGCCAGGAGGTGGACCACTTTTGAATACGACACCATTTAAACGCTCCATGCAAGTAAAAAATATGCTAGTACCTGACGGAAAAAGCTAGTAATACAGCTCTGCTGTTTGCTGAGCTTTCTACATGTAGGGAGACTTGTCCACACAGAGTATTAAAAATGTGATTCCCCTCCACTTGTCATCTGCAGCGATACAGTTTATTCTGTTACCTCAAGACTTTGCCACCTTATTTCTACCTCACGTTGACCAGGGTATTTCCTATGAACTTTCCAGAATGCAATAATATATGCACCTTCTGTTGTGCATGTCACTCTCATAACCACTGAAGGTGCTGAGGTGTTCTCTAAAGCCATTACTAGATCTCAAGTATATGGGGAGTCTCTTAACTCAGTCTACCTGCTTCCTTCCTTTCTCCCGCCAATTTAGGAGGCACCATGAGCAGTATATGATTTTATTATCTTTGAGTTTTTCTGAATCACCTCCTTATTAGTATACATAAAAAGTGGTGATAGAGCTAGACTCATTAGTCCAGCAAATGTTTAATTGGTCATTTCTGGAGTAGAGTTTAGGATTTCACTGACTGGACATAATCTGACTTGAACTGGCATTTGCCTTCACTGTCTTATTTTTGGAATCAATATATTTAATTTTCAACCTGGCCAAACCAAACGTTTTCTCTTTCCCTGTCTTCCAAGAAATGCAACACCAAGTGGCAGTTTTGGGGAACCTTGTTCCAAAGGTCTTCTGAGATGTTAAAAAATGGCACCAAAATGTTTTTCAAAACAGTTGGTTCTTGTGGACAGTAGGAACAGCCATTGGACCATTTGTCATTTCGGGGAGGAGACTGGTGGGATAGCTAAGTCTGAGTACACAATGCTCTGTTGCTGTAATGGTACTGGTTTTTTTTTAAAAAAGGAAAAAAATAATTTCACATCATGCATTGGTAGTTGGACAGATGGATTATGTATATGCACTGCTATGCTGATGAATTTTTTTAAAAAATAAAGTTTAATGTGTGTAATCATGTCCTCACCAGAATTTACCACCGACTTGTGAAATTCAAGACCCCCTCCCCCAATAGCCTTTGGTTAAGCCATGATACACTAAGGAAAAGTAATGCAATAGGCAGTAACCTGTACAATAATGCACTAACACACTTAACTCATTCATTTTTTTAAAAAAAAAACCATGGCAATTGGGAAAAAATACAAGCATTTCTAAGTACAAGGGTCAAAACAGATGGGGAGGCACATCAGAAGGGCAGTGGGTGGATACTTTGATATTTCTTACACACATCCTTATATCCTGAGGTTGCATGCCCCTCCTAAGATCAGAGAAACTGCAATTCTTGAAAATGCACATCAAATGCAGACTAAAAAATGGAATACTTGCAACATACTAACAATAACATGTACAAGTGCCAGAAAACCCTGACAGTTTGTATCTAAGATGCAGAAAACAATGTGCAGAAATGGCCTATTTTCCCTGCAACATTTTTGATCACAGACCACATGACTCTATGCTTGCTCCAAGTTGCATGTCATCAAAATGAATGCATAACTGTGTTGGATATTGGCCTTCCAACACTACCATTTCACTATCCAACATTGACTGTTTCACTACCCAACATGCCCACCAATGGCCTTAAAGGGTGGGGTGTGTGAGGGGGTGGCAGTAACCCCAGCTGGCTTGAGTGATGAGGGCCCACCCTCACCAACTCATCAAGAGTTTGGAGCCAAGGAGGGAGACCTGCACTTGTCTTCACTAGCCAGCAGAGCCTTGTGCCAGCCTTGGTAACCCTGCAAGGAGACCCAATTACCAGTATCCTCCTGGTAATGGCATCCTTCTTTCTGTTAGTAGTGGCCTCTCTAGGGCATAGCAGCAACCTCCAGTCTCATCCATCCCACATGGAAGTAGAAATAGATGGCAGAAGGAGATGAAGCTATACCCTGACTTTCTGCCCTGATCAGGGCCACTAAGGCCACTAACATTAAAAACATACATAATAAAAACACATCTTAAAAACCATTAAACCAAACAAAAAAACTGCATTAAAACACTTAAAACCAAGCTAAAATACACATACAGTCCAATAAAATATAGATACATAAAACCAACAATTAAAACATAGGGAAGGAATGAGGGATCACTGAGGGAACACCAGCGGAAACAAAAAAAAAGTCTTCACCCACTGGTGGAATATATCAACAGAAGGGGACAGGTGAGTCTCTTTGGAGAGAGTGTTTCAGAGTTTTGGTGCCATAACTGAAAAGGCCCTCTCCTGGGTTGTCACCCACCTAATATCAGAAGGTGGGGACACTCAAAGCAAGACCTAAGAATATGATCATAGTAGGAAATCATAAGGGAAATTAGGTTGGGATTAACGTTGCTGACTGACCAGGAAAAAAAACCCTACCCAACTTTTGTGTTTATAGCAGCTGTTTGCTATACAGAACTCAACCAAGGAAGATTTTCCAGGTAGTATACCTGCTGAAAAATGTAGATCAAGATGTTTTTAAAGACACAGCTGTAAGGCCGGTAAAAAACCTAGCTGGAACAGATCCTAGCTGGAAATCTGAAGAATGATTAGAGGTTTAATAACATTCTGCAGTATTTTCCCTGAAACTGTATCGGTTTCAATGCAGAACTGGAGATGGGATTTTCAAATTGTTAATGGCCCAATTGCAAGATTACTCCTTCCTGCCCAAGAGCTGTCCATGTCCCTTGTGTTACCAAGAACCTCAAATACTCAAAACAGGAACTCAGATGTGATTGACTGGTTTTAATATTCCCATAAGAGGATGTTGTCTTTTGAAGTTTGCTTCATGATCAGGTTGTGTGACCACTGAAAATTATTTCAGCACTGAGAGGAAAGGAATTTCCTTCCAGGATAAACTGACCGTCTGTTCCCCTCCCTTCCTTTACAGCCTGCTTTTCACCGAGGTGATAATCCGTTTCTGGGCTGCAGTCTTTCAGACCTCTGCTGTGGCCTGGATTTACTTGGACATTTATTTATTTAGAAAATTTTATGCGCCTCTGTAAACCTGCTTGAGGTGGCTCAAAACAGTAAAACAAAACCAAACGAAGTAAAAACAATAAAACAAATATCAATAAAACAATACAGGCCACTAAAAACCATGCCAATTAAACAGCCAATAAATACAATCCAGAGCACATAAAGTGGAACAATCTAAAAGAATATTGATAAAACAATCCTTGGGCTAGGGACAAAGCATAAAACATTTTAAAAGATGGAACCTCTTCCTTAAAATCTAATGTAAAGAAAAATGTTTGGGCCTGGTGCCTAAAGTAGGAGCCAGGCGAATCTCAAAGGAAAGGTCATTTCGAAGGTGAGATGCCTTCACTGAAAAAGCCCATTTTTGGTTGCCATCCACCTTATCTCAGCAGGAAGGGACACAGAAACCACGACTTGAGAGGAGAATTTCAACTGGTGGGATGGATAATATGGGAGGAGGTAGTCCTTCATGTGTGATTCTCCATACCCAGAAGTTACCGCCACACAAGAATCAAATGTTAAGAAGAAAGATTCCAGTCTACTTTTCCCTAACGTTCCAATACTCTCAGTGGAGAATCCATTCTATCTTGTGAGCCCCCACCTAAAGTTTGAAGTGCTACAGCTTGAACAATGCTCTTTCACCTCAGTGCCAACTAGGCCCACAATGTAGGGCTTAGTTTACTGAATGTGGTCATAGAGATGGTCTTGGCAGTTGGTCTGGTTGCACGTTACTGTCTGGAATACATGGGTTAATCTGTATGGGGTTGTTACAGACAATTGGATTAGCAAGGCTCTGATGACATCATTCTTGAAAGCTTGGTTGTGGCCCAGCATTAAAGCAAGCAAGCATGTGGTTGGAGTTTTCCCATTGTTCGAATAGGGAAGTTACAGCTGGGGCTCATAGTTTGTGAAGCAGATGTATTAAATCATGCCTGGTAATGGGAATGAGCAGTCTCAGTAGGGGAAAGCAAAAGGAAAAGATGACTTTAATTATGAATTGATATATAAAATCATTGCTCAAAGGGGATACAAAATGTCTGGGAAGGAACTGTGCAGCTGTGCAGAAAGAGGAAAGAAGAGGCTGGAAATTTGGGGTTTACTCATTTTTTGAGTTAATTAAAAGAATGATGGACTAAATTAGCACAAGGTACAATAACTGGAGGTGAAAGACATTAAAGCCTGTCAAATTAGGCATCTTGAACCTATTTGAATGTGATTTTGCAATGAATAGTAAGCAATTGTGAGACAGAGTGTCCTTTTGAAAGGCATCTTCTTCCTTAACTATGCTGAATGCAGTGAAATATGATACAGTCCTACCTTTTAAATTATTTATTTATTTTGATGGTTGTTGTGGATTTTCTGGGCTGTATAGCCGTGGTCTTGGCATTGTAGTTCCTGACGTTTCGCCAGCAGCTGTGACTGGCATCTTCAGAGGTGTAGCACCAAAAGACAGAGATCTCTCAGTGTCACAGTGTGGAAAAGATGTTGGCAGGTCATTTATATCTACTCAGGACAGGAGGGTTGGGGTTGGGCTGAGTCATCCTGTAAGAGTTTCCCAGGGTGTGGAATGCTAATGGAGGGAGGCTTCACTGTATCCTGAGGAGGTTCTTTTGCATATGGATTGGTGCTTGATGTGCTAATCTTCTCTGCAGGGCTATTGTCGGGTATAGACAATATACCCGACAATCTTCTCTGCAGGGCTATTGTCGGGTATAAACAATATACCCGACAATAGCCCTGCAGAGAAGATTAGCACATCAAGCACCAATCCATATGCAAAAGAACCTCCTCAGGATATAGTGAAGCCTCCCTCCATTAGCATTCCACACCCTGGGAAACTCTTACAGGATGACTCAGCCCAACCCCACCCCTCCTGAGTAGATATAAATACCTGCCAACATCTTCTCCACACTGTGACACTCAGAGATCTCTGTCTTTTGGTGCTACACCTCTGAAGATGCCAGTCACAGCTGCTGGCGAAACGTCAGGAACTACAATGCCAAGACCATGGCTATACAGCCCGGAAAATCCACAACAACCATTGTTCTCCGGCCGTGAAAGCCTTCGACAATATATTTATTTATTTTGTTTGAAATATTCTGCACTCCTCATTAGTAGGTCCTTGGCTATGATGCCTTCTCATTATAGGGCAACGATCATTGACACCATTGTATACCTGGAGGTTTGATTATACATACTGTTTATTTTGGGGTCAATTCTAAAATATAAGACACGACCAAGAGCCAAAACATACGAGACACCTGATGTGTGGAGAACACTCATGAGTTTCCCGCAAGGGTCCATGGGAAGTGTAGTGAGAAAGAATCTCTGTCAGGGAGAAAAGGGAGAGCTTCCTCTTGCCACTGCTGGCTCTCCTTGCTCCCCTAAAAGCACTCTGCAGCCTCCTCGTCTGTGAGGAGCAGCCAAGCCCCTCCGGTGTGGCCTCAGCAGCAGGAGGTGGAGAAAGGAAAGCTGCAGTGGCTGCAGATCAGCTGGGCTTGGAGGCAGTGTGTGCTGCTTCCGATTGCTCCCCTTGCTCCTGTAAATGCACTTGGCAGCCAGAGGGAGCCGAGCATGCTGGCAGCAGCGAGACGGACAAGGCGGCGGCAGCTGGGGTGCACCTTTGCGCTGAGGGGTTGGGAGCCGAGTGGGAGCAGGAGAATGATTCACAGTTGCTGAGCAGGAGAAGAGCTGAGTGCGCCTGCCCTGTCCTCACTCTTCTGGGGCTGCTGGTGGCAGGAGGATGGATGGTGCAAGTGCAGGAAGCCAGCATGGGGCTCATGCCTTGCTTGCCTGGCTGAGGCACTTCCGCCACTGGGGCACAATTGGAAGCAGCACATGCCGCCTCCGAGCCAGCAGCTGCCCCACTTCCCTTTCTCTGCCTCCAGCCACTGAGGCTATGCTGGAGGGGCTCGGCTGTTCCTCGCAGGCAAGGAAGTTGCAGAGTGCTTTTAGGGGAGCAAAGGGAGCTGGTGGCGGCGAGAGGGAGCTCTCCCCCTTCTCCCAGGAAGCGGTTCTTTCTCACTACACTTCCCATGGACCCTTGCAGGAAACTGATGAGTGTCCTCCATGTGTCAGGCGTCTCGTGTGTTTTGGCTTCAAAGTCACAGCCTTAGGACTTGATAGAGCACCCATGGTCTACTGCTCTTGTTTCTGTAACTCCTTCTGACCTACAACTTTATTTTGGAACAGACCTTGTAAAAGCAACTCAAATATTTTTAACTGAGAAGAATTTTTTTGCAGAGAAGAAATTTATGTATATAAAATAAACCAACACGATAGTTTAAAAGAGAGAATATGAAGTGAGGGAGAGGACTAAGTTTACATATCTCAATGGTGGGGAAAAGGCAGAAGAGGAAGATAAATGATATGCAAAGGACGAAGGAAATGTTGATAACAACCCCAAACCCCACAAATTCAAGCCTAGTATCAAGATATCTTACATAAAATAAAATTTCATTGGTTATTAGATCTTTAAGAATTTTTGCTCAGAATTATTTATTGATTTGACATCTCTATATCCTGCTTTTCTCAAAAACTTAAGGTGATTAACTCATCAGAAAAAATTAAAATTCAAATATGCACAAGTATAAGCAATATATAATAACAGAACATATTGTTCACTGTTTATATTGCATCATTAATATACATGGCACATTACAGAATAACGTTAGCACAATGATATTTAATTTAATTTTTAAGAAATGGAAGTTTAGAGAAGAACAATGAAGGCAAGAGTAACAGGAAAGATATACATTTGCTTCATAGATCCATGCTTTTGACTGAGAGCGGGACCACAAGTGACGCCTGACACAGGTTGGACACTTGTCAGCTTCCCTCAAGTTTTGATGGGAAATGTAGGCAGCTTGGCGGAATGTTGGACAAGTGATAGTTGAAAAGTCCATTGGACAGCAGTCAGAGAGTCAAGCTGCAAGACCAGGATGCCTACATTTCCCATCAAAACTTGAGGGAAGCTGACTAGTGTCCAACCTGTGTCAGGCGTCACTTGTGGTCCCGCTCTTAGTTTAATATGGGTTGAGGACTGAGGATCTGAGAAGGAGGAAAGCATGAAAAAACAGGCAGAATTTTTAAAGAGAACATCAGTACAGCCCTAGCAAAGTTACACTCTTCTATTTTCATTGAAGTCTTTGGGTTTAGAAGGGTCTAACCCTGCTTATGATGGCGCTACAAGAGATGTGAGGATGGCTGAAGAGCATAGTTTCTGAATTTCAGCTCATTCATGGCTTTAGATCTGCTTGCAAACTTCTTAATACTCTCTGTTTAAATCCTTGCAAAGGTATTTCTATATATGGCTAAGGATGGGCAAGTGGCCTTTTATCAGCATAATTTATAACAGCAGGAGTAAGAAAAAAATGTTTTGAGGATGTCTGCACGAAGTGTTGAAGAATTTAAATCCACATTAGTACAAGCAGAAAGAAACACAAATTGCAGCTCGCAGACCACAAATTGCTGCTTCATGTTAAATAGGCAGCCATTTTCTGACAGGGCCTATAAAAAAGTGATACTTCTCCAGCATTTCTATGGGAACAGTCTCATAAACTACCCTGTTGTTCTGGGGGTTCTGTCATACTTTGTGAGTCATTGGTTCAATGTTATTCATGCATATTTCCTTGGGTGAGTCTCTGGGGTAGAGCAGTGTTGATTGAGTCAATATGTTGTATGACTCTTGAGTGGCAAAACTTTGATGTTATTCTGTGGGGGTGGGGTGGGGGTTCTGTCAAAAATTGGAATCACTTGTTACTGTTAAGTTTAGCAGGTGTATAAAAATTATCTGCTCTCAGGGGAGCCTGCCCCCTTTGTTTTCCCATGAATGACTGAACTGGATACACCTCTTGAGTATTGGGAGAGAAGCCTGGAGTTAGGCAGAAGCAAAATGGTTATTGCTGAAGGTGGAGTAATTCTACTATTACATCAGGAGAGTCTGAATAATCCAGATTACCCGGTCTGGATGGTGAATGAGTAGAAGGAGACCAGAACATTAAATCATGCAGAGATACAGAAAGCAGCTGCCTCTGTGGAATGCACCTTATGTGCCAAGCCTCCCTTTCATTTCAGTGTGGCTTGCCACTGAAATTGATACAAATTATTATGACCAGAGCAGTTGATCTCTTCACTGATTTTAATATTAGCTCTCCTAGGTGCTGTATGGAAAGAAGGTGGAAAGCAGATATATAGAGTCTATGTGTGGGCACAAGGAAGAATTGTGCAGGCACCACTTTGGGAGTTAACTATAAAAGAGATTTTTGAAGAGAAGCTGGTTGAGAGTAGAGCAGGGCATGAACCGAAATACGGACCGAAATTAAGCATGAACTAGACCAGTTCGTCAGATCGCATTTCTGATGAACCGCCACGAACTTTAGGCTGGTTCGTTTGGTTCGTTTTTTGGTTCGTCACTGCAGACAGCCTGGTGTCAATCAATCAGTTTCCTAGGCAACGGGATGGACTTCCTGCAGACCTTCTGCTGACCCGGAAGTGAACTTCTGCTGGCCTGGAAGTGACCTTCTGCTGATCCGGAAGTGATGATTTTCTGACCTGGATGTGACGTTTTCATGAACCAAATGAACCAGTTCCTGAACCAGGGGCAGGTTTGTGAAAGTTTGTAGTTCGTGGTTCATGAAATTTGATGAACCATGAACCACATGGTTTGGTTTTTTTCCGGTTCATGCCCATCTCTAGTTGAGAGCCAGTTTGGTGTAGTGGTTAAGAGCGTGGGACTCTAATCTGGAGAACCGGGTTTGATTCCCCACTCCTCCACTTGAAGCCAGCTGGGTGACCATGAGTCAGTCACGCTTTCTAGAATCTCTCTCAGCGCCTCCCACCCCACAGGGTGTTTTGCTGTGGGGATAATAATGACATACTTTGTAAACCAGTCTGAGTGGGTGTTAAGTTGTCCTGAAGGGTGGTATATAAATTGAATGTTGTTGTTGTTGTTGTTTTTGAAGAGAATTGACACAATGAATATGCCAGGCCTATATGTTGATTTTGTATCTCCACAATGTTTGCTCAAACTGTATTTATTTATATATAGTGCAATTCTTAGAACACTTTCCAGGGAATAAGCCCCAATGAATAGACCTGAGCAGGATTCTTCTAGGGGAGGGAACCCTATTTGCCCCTTTCCTTCTGCTGGTGAAAGCAGCATGGGAGAGAAAGTGGAAGCCCCTCCCCCCTTGTAATGCTCCAGAGCCAGAAGGAGCAATGGAACACTTTCAAATAAAATTCCCCATTCATACATGTGACAGTGAGTTGGGTCTTGCACCCATGTCCCAACTTGTGTCACAAGTAAGGTCTAGTTTGGGTGAATTTTTATCCATCCTGGCCTTCAGAGAGCTCAGGGTGGTGTACATGGATCTCCCCACTTCCATTCTATACTCACAAAACCTATTTGAAGCAGAGATGGAATGAATGATCCAAGATCACCCAGTAAGTTTTAAGTGAATATCTTAATTGGCTATTACAAAGAAATCTAAAGTTTCCAATACTGAAGTTTCCAACACTGACTCACAAAGTCAGTGTTTTTATCCTCCAGTACTATCTTTCTCCTCCAAAAGGAAACTGACCCTGTACACACTGCTCTGAATATACTTTGCACACTATATAACTTTATAACTTTTGTGTTTCCCCAAGTTCTGTTTCTTGTTCACTAGATGCCAGTATATTGCCACAGAACCTAAGAATAAGTTAAACATTCACAAGTTTTCCAGAAGTTTTCCAGAGATATTTCCACCTTGTAATTGAAAAATATGGGAGGGAAGGCAGCATGGTATAGCCCAATCTCATTAGATCTCGACAGCTAAGTAGGGTTGGCACTTGGATGGGAGACCACCAAGGAAGACTTTTGCAGTGGAAATCAGTGGCAAACCACCTCTGCTTCTCACTTGCTTTGAAAGCCCCTTGTTGGGGTCACTATAAGTCAGTCGCAACTTGATGGCACGTACTTATCTTTTTTTTAAAAAAAATTAAGGATTATCAAGTACATAGTCCAATTCAAGTCTTACTTTTACATTCATGTAACAATAACTTATTTACTAGTTTTACTATTGACATTTAAAGTTTCTTTTTCTTTAAATGGTTTTCCCATATAGATCTATGAAAGTTTTGTTGTTCTTCAGTTGCTTATGTTTCTATTAATGAATGGTAGATTGTGTTCGTAGATTGTATGTTGCTTGTTGTAATATAGTCAAGAAATGGCTTCCACTTACTATAAAATTCTGTTGTCTTTTCTTATATGTACTTAACAAATTGAAAAAATGCATTAGTGGTATGTGGTAGCACTTCTAACCTCCACAGTATAGTAAAGTAGGATCTACAAATCCCTCATTTTTTCCAGGAGAGAAAAGCACCAGATTGGTAAAGTTCCCATGTTTCCAGACTGATTGAAGAGGCTTTTCCTGCTCTCTCCAGCTAACCCCTCCCCAAAATAATAAATACCCCCCCTTCACACAACTGCTTTTCATGGTGCTGCTACCAGGAAGATCTAGACTCCTTTTTCTTATATGGCTTCTCTCCTTACTTTTGACCTCAATTTCTATATATTTATCTAGTACACTTTTATCCCACTCTTCCTTGAAGGAGCTCAGAGTGAGATTACAGGGTTCTCCCTTCCTCTCAACTGAACGACTAGCCCAAGGTCACCTAGCAAACTTCACGGCAGAAAAGAGAACCTAGGTGTCCCGGATTCTAGTCCAGCATCTTAATCACTACACCACACTGGCTCTCTGAGATGAATAGATGTCTATTTCCTCCTGATTTCAGGGAATCAATCTTGTCTTGACAATTATATCAGGAAAGCAGTTCACTTGAATGAGTACATGTGGACCGTAAGCCACAAAGCACAGAGAATGAATTTTTAAAAGAGAGAATTTACTTTGAACGTAGCACATAAAAATTACTGGTTACATACAAAAAATAAATATTTTTTTAGTTACAGCCACTGAATAAATAAAAGTATGGAACAAGCCCCTAATTTAACCTTAAAATTATCCCTAAGAGGGAGACAGATAAAGATTTCCTAGGTAGATACCAACAGTTATTAACTGATCAGGATAACCTGATTACCTTTTAATTGGCAGTTACAACCTTTGATTTTCACTACAGAAAAACTCTGTTACAGATCTCGAGGGGAAACTTGGTCTGAGCTCCTGGAACCTGCACTTTGTGGGTGATTTGCATGTATCATTTATCTTTTTCTAAGAAATTTGCATTGTAGAATAACGGCTCAACAAAGCAGTTTCAAAATAGGTTACAGTGAAGGAAAATTTTAAAAGATTTAATTTAATTTAATTTATTATATTTATATTCCGCCCTCCTCCCTTTCGTAGGCTCAGGGCGGATAACAAAATACAAATATCACATACCATTAAAAACATTTAAAAGCACTAACTGGTACATTTAAAAACATTTAAAAGCATTAAATGGTACAGCGCTTCTACCGCACAGTGGTTCTACCAGAGCAAATACATGCAGTAGTAATGAGTGTAAGGAAAGGAGAAGCAGCCTTAGAAGTAAACTGCAAGAACCCGGGTGGATAACCACGTCTAAGGGAACAAACAACATATACCATTAAAGACTCTCTTCAAAATTATATTATGTGAAATATTCTTAAAGTGGCGCAGTGCATATAAGACAATAAATATTTTTACAATTTTATACTTAATTCACACCAATTTACAAAGTGACTATAAGACACAAAGTCCGACCAATAATGGGAGTAGATTGGCTCCCACAAAGTGCTTAAAGTTCAATAGGGGATTGCCAATCAAGTCCATGCTGAAATGTGCAAATAGTTGCTGTTTGATTGTAGATATTTATGTTGTAGTTTTCATATTTCTTGACAGATGGAACAAGGAGATGACACAACTTGAAGGACTAAGGACCCGACAAGGAACCGGTTATTTTAAATACTTGTTTCCAGACTGCATCAGGGGTCATCAGACCTCCTCCCCATGCACTTTCAAAGCAACACTGCCGCTTTGGCAATCTCAGGCGGCATAATGGAGAGAGTATCGCTCCCTGTGGCACACCACATACCAGTGGCCTATGAGATGACACTCTCTCCCCAAGCGCCACCCTCCGTCCCCGATCATGGAGAAAGGTGGCCAGCCACTGCAGTGCTGTCCCCTGGATCCCCACATCGGCAAGGTGGTGGGTTAAAAGCTCGTGATCGACCATATCAAACGCTGCTGACAGATCCAGTAAAATCAGCAGTGCTGATCCGCCCTGATCCAGATGTCTGCGGAGATCGTCTGTGAGGGCGACCAGCAATGTCTCAACCCCATGTCATGGGTGGAAACCAGACTGGAAGGGATCTAGGGCCAAGGTCTCCTTCAGGAAATTCTGCAGTTGCTTCTCTGCTGCCCGCTCAATCACCTTCCCCAGAAACAGAAGGTTGGAAACTGGTTGGTAATTGAGCAGGTCGGCAGGATCTAATGATGATTTCTTCAGAAGAGGCCGTACCACAGCTTCCTTTCCACATCTCCGTGATCTTCTCCCTTTAAACCAGGCCCCACCGCCATACCTCCCCCGTCCCCAGAGGACTGGTATCCCTGGCCCTATCTCAGATGCCTTCCTCATATCCATCCCCCTATCACAGCATACAAACATCCTAAGCAACAATAAACAGTACCAGTTCTAACACATAGGGAGCAGAACTAATCTCATAATTTAATTTAATTTCCAATTCACATAGGGAACAGTACCGGTCCCACAATTTAGCTTATAATTCACATCACTTCCAGTACTCTAATTTAGTTCAAAATCACCCCTTAGAATTGTTGATATCTGTTGTCTAACATCTAATATCTAATGTCTAACATCATTTTTAGTCTAATTACTAACACCCATCCCCATGTCTGCCTGATTCCAATCAACTCCCTATTCTAGCATTTGCTACATTTTATAGCATTTATAGCTCTTCACCCTCCCTCCCTCTCTGGTAGCTTAGGCTCCTGGAGGCAATGTTCTTAAAGTACCTCAGGCACAGAGAGGGGTGGGGCTGAGAGGCTGGCTTCTCTCTCACAGGCAGGCAGGTGTTTGCTCCTCACTCTCCCTCCCTCTCTGGCAGCTCAGGCTCCTGGAGGCAATGGTTCTTAAGTACTTCAGGCACGGAGAAGGGTGGGGCTGAGAGGCTGGCTTCTCTCTCGCAGGCAGGCAGTTGTTTGCTCTTCATCCTCCCTCCCTCTCTGGCAGCTCCCTCTCTGTTTGCTCTTCACCCTCCCTCCCTCTCTGGCAGATGCCCAGAAAATAATTTGAAATAACATGGTTTGAATCAAATTGATAAATGTAAGATTTCTTTTATATATTCATGTTCTCTGTATACGTTTACTAACTGGTTCACTGTTGCGCTGGCCTTCTTTAAGAACCATGCATTGGCTGCTGGTGGACTTTTGACCAGGGAGCTCTCCAGAAGAAGCATTGTTTGCTAGAACTGGCATCTTGGTGTGTGAAAGCCTTAGGGATCTCATTCCTGCTCCCAGCCTCCACCTCTGCCTCTTCTTACCTTGCTGGCGGGAGGAAAGGAATGGGCTTGGGAGCTCTCGCAGTACACTCCTGTGCACTCTAGAGCACTTCCTTGTTGATTTGGGAATGATGGTATTTCCTGTGTGACAATCTAGTGTTGGGGGCTAATTTTTATCAAATCAGTCCCATGCAGGGGCCTTCAGTTCCCTGTTGTGACAAGGAAGTGCTCTGGAGCACATGTGCAAGGTAAGTACTCCTGTGCTCTGTGTGGGGCTGATTTGGCCCATTTGGTGCCCAGCCGGTGGAACAATGTCACTTCAGGAAGTGATATGTCCGTGCGCTCCAGAAGAGGCTCATGGCATAGCCGTATTCATAAGCCTTCTCAATATCGTGAGGGCAAGTCTGACCGCTAACACTGGTACCTGGAAGTGACATCGCAATGTCAGT
This sequence comes from Eublepharis macularius, assembly GCF_028583425.1. NCBI lineage: Eukaryota > Metazoa > Chordata > Lepidosauria > Squamata > Eublepharidae > Eublepharis > Eublepharis macularius. The sequence goes on from NC_072790.1 coordinate 74,263,100, forward strand.
GTTTTCTTTTAAAAAATGTCTTCCCTCCAGCTGTTTCAAGTGGTGGTGGGCAACAAGGCTTACCAGTAGGAGGCCTGGGGGGTGGGGTTGTTTTACAAGTTTGTACTGGGCCTGAAAAAATAATGTTGAAGGCTGTATAGCATGGTTGGAGCATTAACATTTTTGTACCTCTGTGGCTGCTCAAAAAGCCAATGTGCAGCTGAGAGCAGCAAAGATGACTTGTTGGAAAAAGCAAAGTGAAGCATATGCCTCTAATATGCGAGCACTAACTCCAGCCACATTTTTCTTTCTTTCTTTTTTTACAAGCCTTACTTTGCTTATGGGGGTCTGTCTCACAGGTGCATGGCATTCCAGACAGAGGAGATCAAAAGCAATTAGAACGATTTACCCTTTGAGACTGAACACTTGTGGCATTAGTGAAAAACTATGATGGGACTGAGACACCTCTGAAGCATTCGTAACTGGAAAAACACTTACATAAGTCAAACTGCAACCACTTTAAACATTCTAACTCTTTTATTATAAAAACAACAACAAGCCACCCCTACACAACCATCCAATTTAAACTTCCACCTATGTGGTATTTTTTCTGAATTCCAGAAGCTTATATGGACTATAAAAACATGATTAAAAGATATTCAACATTATTTGGAGGTGCCATTATTTAAAAGAACCTTTGATCTTGTGGTTGCTTTACATTGTTACATTATGTTATGTTAAAGACCATATACCTGCCTCAGTTAGGGAGCTTATCATGAGCTTGTTAACTGCTGTAAGACAACGTGTAATTTCTTATTGGAAATCCTCTGTAGCCCCTAATGTTAATGATTGGATTATGAGAATATGGACAATTGCTCTAATGTCTGGAATGATATATCAATGTAGAAGTATAAATAAAAATATTTATGGGCTCGTAAGTTATGGAAAGATGGATCTTGTTTATAATGTCTTTTATTTGTTTATAATAATCTTTTATTGTATTATGAATTTGATTTTGTAACTAACCCTGAGCCTATTTGTGGGGAGTCTAATAAAAGTCTAATAAATCAAATCAAATCATGTTATGAAACGATAAGGTTAATGATGGTTTCTCTCAAGTTTTATTTTGAAACTTTGTAATGAGAAGGTTTTTTGGTATGTTTTATATTCCCCCCACCTTTTTTTTTTACTTGTATAACAACAACCAGGGCTTTTTTTCAGCAGGAATGTGGTGGAACGGAGTTCCGGAACCTCTTGAAAATGGTCACATGGCTGGTGGCCCCGCCCCCTGATCTCCAGACAGAGGGGAGTTTAGATTGACAATCTAAACTCCCCTCTGTCTGGAGATCAGGGGGTGGGGCCACCAGCCATGTGACCATTTTCTCTGAGGGCAACCCACTGAGTTCCACCACCTCTTTTCCCAGAAAAAAAGCCCTGAAAACAACAATACAAAAATCAGGGAATATTCACTTGATGCCTTGGAAAGGACCAGCTATTTTGCAGGGTGTTGTATATAGGAATAACAATCTTACTGTGGGATAAGAGTGTTGCCTGATCATGTCCCCAGAGCATAACTAGTCTGCTTTTGCTACTTACACCTGGGAAATCAGACTTCAGTAAATTGGAGACTTTTTGGTCTAAGAAATTTGGCCAAAGGCATTTCTATGACATCTGGAAGGCGAGTTTCCTCTTAGCCAGCCAGGTTAGGTCTTGAAAGTGGAATCCCCTGGGATCAGACTTCCTTGCATAGCTTGTTCCTTCAGCCAAAAATGCATTGCTACCATTTAAATCATTTTAATGGACTTGGTTCTGCAGTTAACGGGAGAGGGGACAAATGGTATTCTTAAAAAGGTTTTATGATTGTACTTGAAGGTGTTTGTCCAAATGGTATACAGCAGGCATACTTCCTAGTAAGAACTGGTTAGCAGACATGATTTAAATGTAACTTCATTAAGCCTCTGATCTCTGATCATTTAAGTTGTCCATGGTTTACAGGCCTAAGAGGACTTTTAAGGCTCCTGTTACTTAAGACCTCATTCTTCTCTTGCATCTCAGGTCATATGGTAAGTAGATTGCAGTCCCTTCTGTTGTAAATTGGAAATGTCTTTCAGAGTTCTTGTTTATGTTGTAGGGGTAATCTTTGAATTAGCCCATAGTGTCTGCTTAGTATTTCACAGATTTGCTTTTTAAAGTTATTTATTCTGAAATTTTCTACAATGATTTTCCACTTAAAAAGAGGCCAAGGCAATTAAAAAATAATCAAGGAAGACACTATGGGATAAACTAGAGACTGTCTTGCTGGATTTTTTAAAACAAAACAGCTGAGGGAGGCTATGTTCAGTAGGCAAATGGTAGAAGACAGGGTTCTTACCCTTCCCCTGTCACCAACTTTCTGTTCAAAATTACCTCACCTAAACTGCTGTTCTACCCAGGGAGGGAACTATACTGGTATCTGCAGACTAGAAGAAGGTGCTTGTGAAAATACAGTGGGCCCTGGTTGTTTAGGACTGCAAGGAACATAACCAGCACCCTGAATCCTACTTGGAGGCAGATTGGCTGCTGGTATAATTGAAGAACAAATGGATAAAAATGCCTTTATTACAAATTTTACTCAATCAACCAAGCTATATTTTAGCAGCAGCTTTTGAATATTTTTGAGAACAGTTAATCACAGTGTGTTTTGCAGAAACCAATCAAAAAGTTACTAGCATATGGATGACAGAAGCTAAACCTGAGTTAATGCCTTGTTAACATGGATGCAGCAAGGAGACTGGATACTAGAGGTAACAGACACCTGTGACCGCAATAGTATAGGAACATATACTGATGGGCAAGGCTTCCCACCAAGCCAAATGAAGCCATGTATTATGGCCTGACATTTGCTTAACTGCTCCAAGGTTCTGTAGTTGCAGCCATGCAATAAAAACAGCAGTTGTGGGAAAAGGGATAACTACTTACCAGCAAATCCATTCCAGGGCAGGACAGCATAGAGAAAATGTAGCCATGTTACCAATTGCTTTAATTCATTTGCATCATTGCACTGTGATGGGCCAAGACCAGTCCACACCAATGAGCAACACATATTTTCTCCATGTGTTCATGTATAGCTTATGGTAATGAGAACTTAACAGTTTCATGTGAAACCTACATGAAGGATGGATAATTTATTGCTGGTTTTGCTTTACTAGTTTTTTTTATTTTCCCTTGTCAGGGGGATTGTATCCATTCACATAACTGCTACTAATACTACCACTTTAGGATTCTTCAATCTGTTAGAAAACAGATTGATTATATTAAGCTGCACAAAAAATACCAGTGGCAGCGGTGGCGACGACAACAACAACAACAACAGTGTGCTTATATAGTGCTCTTCTAGACAGATCAGTGCCATACTCAGAGTGGTGAACAAAGTCAGTGTTTTTATCCTCACAATAAAGCTGGGGAGCAGGGGCTCAGATGAGTGGCTTACTCAAGCCACCTGCAGAGTTCATGGCAGTAGGGGAAGTCAAACTAACAGAGTGCTGATTCACAACCCAGCAATTTAATCACTATGTCACTGCATCTCTCATATTAATTTCTATGACACTATTCAAAAACTACCTCATCTACTCAGTAGATGCAAAACAGAATTGAGTGAGATGTGTGAAATAGCATATTTACAAGACTAGCCATATTACAAAAATTATATCTACCATGACAAAAAAAATTGCTAGCCTTTTTTCCCTGTAAAGCTTTACTGTGATAAGAAGGATTAGAAGCTATGAATATCCTCTCCAAACCTTGCTTTGGAACCAGGGCAGCATTCCTGTAGGTGGAAGAACTTCTACCCATGGAGTGTGACTGCTCCCCTCCTTCCTCCTGCTGCATCCCAAAATGCCCGGGGGGGGGCAGTGGCATTTAGTGGGTGGATTCAAGCCATTATTCTTGGTTAATATCACTCATAATAAATGATGTTCCCATAACTGCGTGAACATCCTCCCAACCATAAAATCCGATCTATCTACTTCCACATCACCAATTAATCAAAACAATCAAAGCAATTCTCATAATATATTAATATAAAAGCAAAGTTGCTGTATCCTCTTTTAACAGAACACTGTGAATTGGATAGAATGGCCGATGCCTCTAGATTTTGTGTGCTCTTCCCAAGCCCTGTGCAGCTACTATACACAAAATGCTCCTACAATGTTGGAACAGCTGCATGTGGACATCATGTTATAAACATAGAAAGCCACTTTGAGACTTGTTGATCAGAACAGAATAAGGATATAAATGTTTTAAATAATACAACTGTATCTTCCAGTGACATGAAAGGGATATTGCTTGTGGGCAAGGTGTATGCATTGGCACTCTCACTAAAATTGAGCATTTTGTAAATTAGCTTCCAGGTAGTTAGCAAAGAATTTAGATACTGCTTTTTGATGAAATGATCTCACAAATGTTGTTGCATGATCTGTAGTGGTTAAAGTGTCAGGCTAGGATCAGGGAGGCCCCGGTCCGAATACCCACTGTGCCATGCAAGCTCACAGTGGGTATTCAAACCTGGACCTCCCTGCGTTACTGTGAGGATAAAATTTGGGTCCCCATTCTTTTACAAAGTAGGATATTCTTTTGTTTTTGTGTGTGTGGTTTTGAAAAAGATTGCTGCCTATAAGAAATCAAAGTAAGGCCATAATATTGAGCACACAGGAAATCATGAAAGGTTCATGATTTGCTTTACCGTTAACGTTTTTAAAAAATCTTTTCCTCATGGCCACTAGGTGCCACTGTTGATTTAATTTTCAATAGCTGAAACAGATGTTCTTTGGCAGAAGAGAAAGGCATTTCTTCAAGTTTTGTTTCTGTCTGACTTAGACATATGCACATACTATCAGTCTTTCCATATAAAGTTTGGCTGGATATAGAATATTGTTCCTATTTTTGTCTAATGAACAGTGCCTTCTGTGTCCCAGGAGCACTACCTTAAACAATAGTAAAATACAACATCCTGAGTTACATTACTGCCAGAAAATATGAAGTATTTTCTGATGCTATTGATAAAATTATTTTTGCTATTGGTACAGCACTCTAGGGTTTGATTGTGTGTCCACTATAAGAACCAAACCCTAGTTGAACTGTTCATCTTGTCTTCCCCACTTTGCAAACTAAGAAGTGATGCCAAATACAGTTAACCAGAGCTTTTTTCCTGGGAAAAGAGGTGGTAGAACTCAGTGGTGGAACTCAAGACCGCACAAAGACATCACTTTGGGTCAGCTGGAACAAAGGGGGAGTTTTTTAAAGTTTACATTGCCCTCAGTGAAAATGGTCATATGGCTGGTGGCCCCACCCCCTGATCTCCAGACAGAGGGGACTTTAGATTGCCCTCCATGCTGCTCGGCAGCACGGCGGGCAATCTAAACTCCCCTCTGTCTGGAGATCAGGGGGTGGGGTCACCAGCCATGTGACCATTTTCAAGAGGTTCCGGAACTCCGTTCCACCGCATTCCTGCTGAAAAAAACCCCTGCAGTTAACAATAAGACCAGATCCCAAAAGCTGATGTGGACCATGTCCCACTGAAAGTGACTGTTTTTCAGAAGCTTTCATACATGCACAAATTTTTCAGCTAATCTTTTCCAAGCCGTTTCTGCTGCATTGTATAACCATTACATGTGGCATAAACAATGGAGACATCAACGCCAATTGCTGGGGAGGGGGGCTAGGATGATTTTATCTAGTACTAAGCTTAAGAGCAAACTTGTTCTAGACGTTATACGAAAGAATGGGCATAGAAAGGTGAAAACACTGGAAATTGGCACTTTCTCTCTCTCTAGTAGGTAATACCTTCTGGCCCACGTGCCCATAATCCACAGGCTAGGAGATCTGAGTTCTAGTATTCTTTGAAGATATAAATGTGTAGCACAGATGAAGTGGCCAATGATTTGAAGCTTGAGTTTGGGAGGAAAGGACTTTGTACCCGGGAGTTAATGCGCATATATGGTGTGTTTTTTGTTAAATAAATAAATGTGCAACTATTGCATGTTTCTCTGAAAGCAATTGATTTCTTCCAAGAAAGACAGGCAATACAAATTACTGAGTTACATCTATGGCAAGCTGTTAGGGGTAGACGCAGCTAATTTTTAGCAACATGCTACAAGTCACTATTACTGGCATCTCTATCTGTTGCAACTGCAATGTGCAGACCACTTGAAGCACTGACTCCATATAAATTGCTTGATTGAACATTTTGCTTTTACTACACTATATGAGATTGTTCGTTGGAGATGGCAGGAGCTGAAGCTGAGATCTTTTGCATGCAAAGCAAATATATTCTCACTGAGCCACAGCCCCTTTACAGGTCATTGGTTCATCTATCCTGGTACTGCCTATGCTGGCATTTCCAAGCCCTAATATGCTGGGAACTGAACCGGCAACCTTATGCATGCAGAGCATTTGCTCTGTTGCCAAGCTGTTGTCCCACTGTGTAGGGAATTTTCACATTCTAATGAGCTGCTGCAAAGCATATCATAGAGACTGTCCATATTATGGTGATGAGCCATGGGACAAAGGGTCATAGCTAGACATGGGCACGAACCGCATTACGAACTTCAAAAACCCACGAAATTGGCGATCACGATCCAGCAGGTCATGATTGTCCTCGACCAACAAACTAGCATTCGGAAGAAGACTGGTTTGGTGCGTTTGGCTGCGGTTCGGGAAGCCAGACAGTCAGGCGCCATCAATCAATTCCCCTGGAAACGGAGCCAGGGGAATGCCTGAACTCTGCCTGCGCTCCTTCTGTCACCCTGGAAACCCAAATGGAAGCCCAGCTTACCTTGATCGGCAGGTCTTCCTTCCAACCATGGAGCTGCAAAGCGGTTACAAGTTGGGAGAAGACACCTGGGGGAGGGAGGGGGTGTTCTGTAGCCACAGGCACTCCAATCTCATCCCCGCAACCCTGATAGGCAGCTCTGATGGCCAAACACAGACCTCCTGCATTGCTCTATGGGACCTCAGCTTATAAAAAGCACTGCACTCCCAGGCTGGGTTTCGCTTTCAGTGATCAGTAGAGTATGACAGAGCTGCTGCTAGCTACTTGCTAGCCTTTGGGGAGAGAGACAGAGTATAATCGAGCTTGGATTTTGGGGATAGGGATCTATCTCCTCTGGTTCCAGGGCTGCTGCCGGGCCCTAGGGCCAAGCTCACTGGGCACCTCGGCTGAGGGCTCACAGTATTATTAGTGCCTGATCTGGTCAGGCCTCTGGGAGTGGTGGGCTAGGGCTTTAGTCCCTCCCTCTCTCTGGTGCCAGGGCTGCTGCCAGGTCCTGGGGCCAAGCTCAGTGGGCACCTCAGCTGAGGGCTCACAGTATTATAACTAGTGCCTGATCTGGTCAGGCCTCTGGGAGTGGTGGGCTAGGGCTCTAGTCCCTCCCTCCCTCTGGTGCCAGGGCTGCTGTGCCGGGAATATCAGCGCACTCCTCTTTGGCCTGGCGAGCAGGCACATGGGGGGTGCCGCTAGCGAGCGGCCAGACCTCCTGCCCCCTAAAGGGGAGGTGTCTCATTGCCACCTCCCCGTGCCCGCCAGGCCTGGCGGCCGCCGTCATAAGCCACCTGCTGTACAGTGGGCCAACGTCAACCGGTGGCTCTAATTGTATCGAGAGGGAGTTTCCTGGGGGCCTTGGATTGGAGAGGATATAACTCCAAGATCCCTTTTGCAATCTTGTCCAAACTTGGGTGATGGCTGTAGGAGAGCCTGCAAAAAACTCCCCGAGAATATGGGCTAAGTGCAATGGAGGCTGTTCTGTGTGCCATGAACTGCGAATCGCGAACCAGTTCGGCAACGGAAAATGTTCATTGCGGTTCACGACCTTGGGATCGTTGTTGGCACCAAACCACGAACCGCAGAGTAGTTAAATTTTTTTGGTTCGTGCCCATGTCCAGTCATAGCTTCCATGAAGAGCATGTACATGTGAAGGGGATTTTCACTGGTGGCTATAATGCATAGACCAACCCTAAATCACAGGGGCAGGTTTCCCAGAGTTTACTGTACAACACTGAGATTCATTGTCATTATTTCTTGAATTACCAGCAGCTGGCTGTATTTAGTTGCACACTCGTTTGAACTCATGCTCTCTTCTTTAGATATCTTTTAAGAACTGTGAGAAATTATGGAACATATTGAGAAAAAGGGGAAATGTGGTGAAACCTCAGAGGGTTGTGGTCTTTCAAAAACCAAGCTAGTATAATGTCTGCCTATATATTTCCTGCCATGGAAAAGCAGTAAAACAGCTGAATCAGTGACTTTTTCTCTTATTGGACAAAATGTACTGCAAAGAGTTTTATATATAAATCTGGATCAGAGAATGACAAATGTTGAAGGGTTTTTAAACTGGACTTCTAGTTTCCTGTTGTCATTCTTCCTTAAGTTAAAAAGAAAACTCTGCTCTGAGTCCTGTAGTATCTGTTCATGTATTAGGTCGCCGTCTAAAATTAACATAGGTGATGGGGACTATTCTTAAATTGCCCATTTACTTTAATAACATTTTGAGCTATTAAGTTTATTTATTATTATTATTATTCTTACATTTTAAAAGAAACTGAAGAATGGCCCTTGTTCAATCCCTAATTTTTTAATGAGTTGTACTATAGAGTAATTTTGATGAATTATAAATTGAGGAAATCTTAAGTGGAATTTGGGGGTAGGGAGGGCTGTTGTATTATTTTGTAACTACAGGGTACTGAATCTTCCTATGAAATGAAGAAAAAAGGCAAGAATTGAACACAGAAGATTGCTTAAAACTGTTACAGTTAAAGGTAGGTTAACCAGTTGCCTACTGGGGCTTGCTGGGTTGCCCACTGATCACTGGTAATCGGCAGGAGGTGAAAATCCTCTGGCAATCACCTGCCACTGACAGGCAACCAGGGAAAGCACACTCCAGGCGCACTCCCAGGGGGGCGAGACGTCAGTTCCTAAAGTGATGTCATTATGCTGCCTGTGGGCATGCTAATGCGCTTCATTGGGGCCAATTTTAGTCTCAAATGGGACAGAATTAACCCGGCACAGGAGCACACCCCTGGTTGGTGTGATGGCATGCCTTCCCGGAAGGGATGTCATGAAGCCTGTCCAGGAGCACACGCGAGCAAATCACGCATGGGAGGAGGCCTGGGTCCCCCACCTCCCACTGGGATAGGGACCTGGGAACCCTAGTTAAAGGCAAAGCTAGCTTGGGGGAGTCATAGAAGGACATTTCAAGTCATAGATTGTTCAGTGTTACAGCAAAAATGCATAATCACAGTTCCAGCCAAAGTAATATAATCTGCTTTATTAATACGGCAATCATCAAATAGGTGAGGAAAGTAATGCTTGTGAGCAACAGTTTAACAGAGGATACATTTACAACAAGCAAGGCAAGATTAATACATTAGAGAGGTGTTGTTTGGAAGGGGGGAAGGGAGAAGCAGGGGGTACTCTGGCCTCTTGCTAGTTGATCTCAGAGACCAGAGTGGCAGCAGCTGGTAAGGCCTTGCCTTATCCATGGCTGAAGGGGGGAAGGAGATAGAGGTGTGTGTGTGTGTAGAGCTAAAGGACCCCTGGGAGGGAATGCCCATGGCAGACAAGCCCCTACATGACTCCTCTTTCCCAGGACAAAGGAACTGAAAGTTTTCGAAAAGAGTGAGGCCTGCTTACTGCAGGGAATCATGGGGACATTTTACTTTCAGCACTTTTGCCTGGTAATCCCCCCAAATGTTGTTTTAGCAGCAGAGCTTAAAAGGCGATTTTGGGGATGTTGTTCAAGGAATAATATTCATGTTTGTAAACTACATCTCTGAATCAATTTCCTTCTCAATAATGCATTGCAGGATGACTCATTGAAATCTAATAGTCCTTGTTCCTGGTCGGTAAAAAGGCAGTACGTAGTGGAATACATCTAAAGATGACTGAAAACAAAATTAAAAATGCTTTCCAGTTTTTTAAAAAAATTATGTAAATCTATGTAAAGTGAAATCAACAATATATTCAGGTTGTTAAAGGAAATTTGCTGTTTGTAGTTGGCAAATGCTGAAGAAATTTCTAGAAGGCTCTTTGGTTGCATGTGAGCTATCTGGAATTGTGCATTCAGGCAAATGTTAGGATCTTGTGTGCTGAACAGATTAGTTGTGCTACCTTGTCTTGGCACAGCTTATTGTCTAGAAATAATAGCTTAGGCTTATTGATGATGTCATAAAATGTGGCTTGAATGGAGCAAGTTAAATGATTTTCCAAAGCAGTAGGTAGCTTTTTACAATAGACACAGTTTAAGATTATAATATGCAATAATTTGTAGTTTTGACTGTATGTAAGTAAACATCAAAGAAAGGCTATTAATTAGGATGACCTGTATATTTCTGCAACCAGCCCTTCAACAAAAGTTATGATACACAAAAGAACTAGCTGCTTTGCATTAAGGATACGGTGTGTACAAGTTTTTTGCACCAGTGAAAATTATTTTTCCATACATTTGAAAACCTGATTCAGATGCTCACCATTCTCCATGCAATTGTTTGTAGGAACAAAGAAAGGTACTGATGAGATTGCAGCCTGGCAGGGATCACATGAAGACACTTTTTTCATTTTTATAAACCAGTATCTCTATATATGCCCTGACCTGGATAGCACAGGAAAGCCCGATCTTGTTGGATCTCAGAAACGAAGCAGGGACTGTCTTAGTTGGTAATTGGATAGGAGACCTCCAAAGAAGACTAGGATTTTTATGCAGAGGCAGGCAATGACAACCCACCTCTGTTAGTTTCTTGCCTTGGAAACCCCAGTAGAGCTCACCATACAGCAGCCATGACTTGATGGCACTTTCTACCACCACAATCATCATATATATGGTTGCCGTCCTTTGAGGAAAAGTAACACTGAAGAAAGGTTGCCATGACTATGTGCAGACACTGTATGTATGGACATTGTGTGTAGCCATAGACGTTCTGCTCCTGTATATGATTGTGTCATTAGCATGCTAGCAGTTTTGCATATTCCTGCAAATGATTACGCACAGGTTGTTGAAAACCTGAGCCTGGCCTATGAATCCTGACCATTTACAGATAATTATTTTGTTCACAGTCTTTTCCCAGTCCTGTAATACACACGCCTTGAAAGCAAGTCATGCCATGGCAACCCCAGGTGATACGTATATTAGTAGAAGGCTTTTAGTGGGGCAAAAATCTGTTAAATAAATGAAACACTTCAGGTTAAATCATGATGACCACCACATTGTGCTCCTGAAATTTTGGCACTATGTGATATGCTGTGCAGATCCAAAAGGCAGGATTTTAAGATGCAGAAATATAAAGTAAGATGCAGAACTTGTCTGAGAATTTTTTTTCTCAAACTCCAATAAATATTTATTTATGTATTTAAAATATTTATATACCCACCTCTCCCCTGAGCATCTCAATGTTCCTATTGGGCTCAATTATCTCCTATTGGGCTTAACAGGGCAATATCCTCCTTCTCTCTCCATTCTCAGGGCCAAGCTACACATGACGAATGACACTTGAACAGCAAGTGTATTTCTCCCTGTTCACTTGCCCTCCACTCAATCCACTTGCCGTTCAAGTGTCATTCATCATGTGTAGCTTGGCCCTCAGAGAACACTCTCTCTACGATGTAGCTAGATAGCCAGCAGCTATCTCTATCTCCTTTTTACTTTCAAGAATCTAGTTCCTAAATAAACTCTTTTTATACCTTTAAACCAGTATGGCATAACTACCACTGTTTATTAGGCACTCTGCCCAACACAAAGACCCAATTAACTGTTGGGATCAACTGTATGTATTATTTTTATAGATGCTTTATTAGAATTTCAAATTGAAGGATACAGGGAGTAAATACACATCTGGGCTAAGGCAGAAATGCTTTCATCGATCCTTGCTCAACACTGTCTTTGCCCTCTCTCCCACTGCTGCTTAGATGTTGTTTATAGTTATATTGTCTATCCTGAAGAACCAAAGACACACAGGGATTTCTCTATACCCAATTTTGAGCAAAGTGTCTCCCTAAATGTACTGCATTGAATGCACTAGGAAGTAGAAGGAAGTGTGGATCATAATTAGAAAGAGTGAGCAAAAAAAAAGTGTTCATAGGATTTGTGCAGGAGCCAGAGGGAAGGGGCAGAGCTATAGACAGGGCTTTTTTTCAGGGGGAACGTGGGGGAATGGAGTTCCAGAACCTCTTGAAAATGGTTACATGGCTGGTGGCCCCACCCCCTGATATCCAGACAGAGGGGAGTTTAGATTGCCCTCCGTGCTGCTTAGCAGCCTGGAGGGCAATCTCAACTCCCCTCTGTCTGGAGATCAGGGGGCGGGGCCACCAGCCATGTGACCATTTTCTCCGAGGGCAACCCACTGAGTTCCACCACCTCTTTTCCCAGGAAAAAAGCCCTGGCTATAGTAATCAGATTTCTCCATTCTTCTTCCCCTGAGCTGAAACTGTGGTTGTGCCACAGCCTGACAGTTGTGACACAGTTAAGAAACACTTAATTCCACTGCTTTATTTTTTCCTTTAAAAGCAAAAGTGCCGGTAATTATATATAAGAATGCACCAATTTCCACCACTTCCTTCCTCAAGATTTGGAAGAGCCCCTCCTCTCCTTGGTGCCAGCACTCAACTCTGTTTATTTCTACCCTTTTCTCAGGAATGTTACGTTCGTTCTATCTCTGTACTTATTTTGTAGACATAGTATTTAATTAAGATTAGCTTCTTAAATCCTACCTAGAATCTCTGGTATGAGAAAATGTATATTTCCTCATGTTCAGGTATAGCACAAAGTTATGTCAAATGTGTGTGTGATTAAAACTAACATTTCCTTCATATGATGTGAATGGATGCAGGATGAATTGTTCAAAGCTCTTTCTCCTTCTGGGAAAAACTTCAGTTTTCTTAACATAGTTTTGAAATTTCTAGCCATTCCTTGAAGTAACTGGCCATCATAGGTCCTACCCTAGTCACTTTTTAGAAATACAGGGCAGCTAAAAACATATTTCAAATGTTGGAGGAACACAGGAAGCACTGTTCATTATTAGGAATTACTTAGCATTTCTTTTACAATTTATTATAACGTACCATGGATTGGATCTTATAAATCCATTCTACTAGAACAAAGCCTTCCTTCAGTGGTGGAAGAGTCGTGGTCTACTGGTGGAAAGCCTTCTGCTGGAGGAGAGCTCTGCTACTAGAGGAATTGATTCATAGGATTCAACCCCATATTCTTGTTGGTTTCCTCAACAGAGATAGTTGTCCAGGTACAAACATCTAGAGTTTGGAGGTTTTGGAGTTTGTACAAAATGGCATCTCAGTTGTTGTATTTCAATAAATACTGGTTTGTCTGAGGTCATGGATATGGCCAGGAGTATAGGTGAACAGTTGTTGGTTTTGACCAAAAAGATCTCAGAGGATTTTTTTGCGGGCCAGAAACATAACTTGCCTAGTGTCTCAACTAAACATGCCAAATAGAGTCTAGAAACCCAGAATAGCCTTGGAAATAAAGAAATAAAATAAAATGGCTTTTTAAAGATTAGAACGAAAGTCTAATCCATATCAAGAGGTAGTATGTCCAGGGACCCAAGGGTAAGAGGGCATGACAAGAATATCTAAACTTCACAGTAGTGAAGATACAGTTCAACGATAGGGTGTATTGGTTGAGGGTCAACAGATATTCATATGTGTGAGAAACTTTTAATCACTGTTTTTAAATATACTTTGTTGAGATAAAAGTAACAAGAATGAACTAACAGTTTTTATATATTTTAAGAAGATATTCAAGTATAGGTAACTTTGGTGTTTGAAGTCATAAGATAAAAAGCAGGTGACCTGCAAGGACTCATTCCCCCTCCTCTATTATTTCTTCTTGCCCTTCCCTGAAAGCCCCCATAGCCTCTTCCCTTTTCCTGCTCCCTCATCTCCTTCCCACGCATCAGCCAAACTACCTTTGTCTGTCTCCCTGTCTTTAGTTTCCCTCCCTCCCCTGGCACCTCTACCCAGGGGTTCATGCAGGGTTGTGGCTTGCTATCTTTTATGCCTGGATCCAGCTGAGTTCTACATTTGTGTAGTTACCAACAGCCATCTCTTAGGTCTAGGGCTATAGCCAGCCCTTCTCACTATGTTTGGCTGCCATATTTTCAGGTGGGATAAACCACTTTTCTAAGTGAGGCTGCACACTCACTGGCCTCATCCTGGCTACTGCATATGACTTCCATTCTCTTGACAATTTATTTCCTCAGCTGGTGATGATGACCTCCCTGCTTGGAGCAATTAGACCTTTCAAAACCAGTTTTGCTACTGCCACAGCCACACTGAGGAGATCTGTGATGGTAATCTGATCAACACTGAGGCAAATATATTTGGAATGTGCTTCACATGTCATGAAGAAGTACAGTGGGCATGTTCTTTTCTTCTTTCCCTTTTTTAAACTGGGAAGGTTAACATCTGAAACAATCTTGAGACTCGCCTTTTGATGCAATACAGTCACAATCCCCAAATTTTAATTTAACCAATTTATAAGTTTTGAAAAAGACAAAGTTAAACTGATCACGAAAGTGCCTTATTTAGAATGTGTGAAAGTACTGTACATGAGATTTGTGTAGGAATAATCTATAGTGGTTTGTGCTGGACATTATCTGCTCCATGTACTTAGAGACAATTAACCTGTAACAGGAAGGTAGCTTGGTGCATGCACATTGCTTGTCAGATCCCCATGAACTTCCTCATGAACTTAGTTATGTGAAAGGGGAAAGATGGAAATGTGGTTTAAGACAGACCCAGGCTTCTATAAATGCATATGAAATGGTTCTGCTTGCTTCGTGCCCATATTCAGAAATAAAACAATAAAATAGAAAAAGGCTTTCTGTGAAACTAGCTAAAGAATCAAAGAAATCTTGGCAGCTGAGGATTTTTCTGTCCATTGTTTTGTCCTAGTGGAAAAGTTGTTCCCAGAACTCAGCTTCTGCCTGAAAATAGAGTGGGGCTAAGCCCTGGACCAGATGAAACCCTGGAGTGGGATATGCAACCCAACCAAGACTACTTGTTATGCAAAACTATTCAAATATGTTTAATGTTTAAGTTGGGCAAGTAGCTAATGTTATGATCTGTATCTAGGACAGGAATTAGGGTCCCCCCACCCCCTCCATGTGGCTTGTGTTTGTTAGGATAAGGACTGCAGAGTGAACAGCATTTTGTTTTGGTTTGAATATATGAAAGGGTGCCGTCTGCCAGCAGCAAAGAAGCCGTAAATACCCTGCACGAGGAAGCCCTAATATCTCTGTATTTCCGCTGGGTCTGTATTTGATAAACTGTTGGGAATTTAGATGTTGGGCACTGATTTTGTTTTTGCAAGGAAGCACCAGCTATTTTCCTGGCTTATTGGGCTTCAAAGGAATAAAAATACTTTCCCTCAATTGAAAACAGTCTTATGAACTGATAGAACAAGACAGCAATGTTCATTAAGATGTCTGTAGGCTAAAGCTGATTTTAATATTCTGATTACTGTTACTTGGCCAAGCTCTATTCCAAATCATACCAGAGAGACTTTGAAAGCTTCATCAACCATATCATCATCAATTAAGTTCTCATCTACAGTCTTAATTTTCCAGACATGGAAGGAACTTCAGTTGGATTGTGCTGAATGGGGAAAGCTGTGTATATGGGAAATGTATGCATGCTTCAAAATGCATACAAACTTCTGTTTTGGAGGTGCTATATGATACAGCATGTAGTAAAAGCAACCAAAAGGAGATATTAATAAAGGAATGTAGGGTCTATATTGGTAAAAAATCTCCAGTATTATGAAAAATCTCCAGTATTTTAACCTATTTGTAGATCAAGCTGCTGGAATGGAAGGGAAGCCAGACAGCTAGATTGTCAGGCTAATACAGCATTCTTGGAAGATCCACAGTTCTTGATTTAACTGCAGTTTGTGTGTTGCATAGTTTTGCATTTTTGTATCTGCCAGGCCCCCAATTCTGAATGTCTGCACCTGGTGTTGGGCGCTGGGGGGGGGTAGATCAGGAGTAGAGGTGGGTACAAACAGTAATACTAACTAAAAAAAGCCACAAACAGCCCAAACAGCTGTTCGCGAACAAGCTGTTCGTGAGGTCCCATTCTAAACTAACAGGTGGTCATTGCACGCCTCATTCGTTGCTCTTCATTGCTGTTTGTCAAGCCAGACAATCTGGCACCTGCAATCAATTCCCTTGGCAACCAGAGGCAGGGACTGCCTGAACTCTGTCTTAACTCCTGCTGTTGCCCTGGAAACCCCAATCTAAGCCCAATTTAGCTTGATAGGCAGGTCTTCCTTTCAAGTGTGGAGCTCCACATTTGTTACAAGGAAGCAAAGAGCTGGGGGCTCCCAGCTCTGGTTTTGCAGACAGTGAGGGAGAGACAGTTGCTGTTGGCATTTTGAGAGAGAGAGACAGGGAGAGTGCATTGGAGCTTGAATTTTCTTTGTGTGTGGTGGGATAGGGCTCTACCTCTTCAAGTTCCAGGGCTGCTGCCAGGTTCTGGGCCAAGCTATTATTTATTACTGGTACCTTTCCTGCTGCCTGCTCAGGTAAGGTTTCTGGGAGTGGTGCGGTAGGGATCTTGATGGCTGGAGGAGAGCCTCCTGGCCCCCACGAACAATGAACAACAAACATATTCATGAACAGGTCATGTTCTTCAGTGTTTGTTGTTAGTTGTTTGTGGATGGCAATGAACAACGAACACCATGTCCGTTTTTTTCTGTTCGTGCCCATGTCTAATCAGGAGTTCTAATAGTGTGCTGTCAATCTCTCTGTCTAAAATACTCCCTGCCTGAGTTTGTGGAAGGGATTTTGAGCCTTGTGTTGAATACACTTGTGACAGGGGACTTCAACTTTTATGTTGAGGCACTCTCAGGAATAGCTCAGGGTTGCCACCATAAAACCACAGAATATCCAGAAGATTTGTGAATAGCCACATATTGCAGGACACTCTGAAATGAAAAAAATGTGATTTGGATTTGGGATTATGTCAACAGTGGTTTTGTCAAGACATAGATCACTACTCACTGAGGTTTGGGCTGTCAGTGGTTCTGTGTCTCTGCAGAGGTGAGGGACCCTTTTGGCTTGTCTACCTCTGGAGACATATGTATCCAGAAGGCCTCCTGGTAGCCATTGTGGATCTTCCTACTGATGGTAGTGTTTCTGTGAAGGTCTTGTTGCTCTTTGGAATATAGAGGATGTTAGACACAATTGCTCCTACTGATTGTCTCACTGATGAAAAACAGGTAAGTCCCCTATTTTTCCAGGGAACTGCTGACAATGAAACAGGATGGCTAGAATGTAGATGGAGGCATGTGGCCACCAAACTGTTGACTGTGGTTCGCCCCAGGGAACATATTTCCTCATTCCTTTTTTAAAAAATACTTTTTATTTTAATAATAAGATTAAAAGCCCAATGAAAAGGGCTGAAAAAGAAAAATTAAAGAAAAAGAAGAGAGAGAGAGAGAGAGAGAGAGAGAGAGAGAGAGAGAGAGAGAGATATTAAAAAACAACCGAGAAAAATACATATTTCGTTTTCCAGTTTCTTCTGCAACATCTATCATATTTTTACACACATTATACTTGTAATTTTAATACCTTTAAAGTTTACCTTTTCAATACTATCGCCTTCTATTTATTTTTCCCAAGTTTATCTTCTTAGAAACCAAATCCACAAATCAATTCATTTTTTCTCATCTCACGCAGAAAGTCAATAAGGGGTTTCCAATTAACCATAAAGGTAGACAATATTTTATCTATGATCAGAGCTGTAAGTTTATCAATCTCTGCTAAACCCCATCATTTTCACAATCTAATCATCCATTGAAGGCAATATTGTACTTTCCCATTTTTGTGCATATAAAAGCCTAGCCACTGTTTTCATATATAGAAATAGGATACCATATTTATTTTCCAACTGTTAGTCCATTAGTCCCAACAAAAAGCCTTCTGGTTTAAGTTGTATATTGATCTTCAAAATCTTCTGTATTATCATATGAATTTGTGACCAATTTTTTTTTGCTTTAGGACAAGTCCACCGAAGATGATAAAATGTTCTTTCATGTTGCTCACATTTCCAATATTTATTTGACATACTTTTATTCATTTTTGCTAATTTATCAGGAGACATATACCACCGATATATCATTGTATAAAAATTTTCTTTAACAGCGCAATCCTATGGCCGGCCCCAACGCCGACGCGGCTGCACTGGTGGTGTGGCGGCGCCGCCGGGCCGGATCCTGTGCCAGCAAAGTGTGGCCGCAGCGGCGCCCGCAGCGGCGCAGAGATGCAAATTTGGAGAACCAGAAAGTGTTGTGGGCGGGTTTGATCCACGGCCGCCGCCAGGCGCAGCCAAAGGGCGCTGTTCCTGACAAGCGTCAGGGGGAGGAGCCAGGAAAGGCGCAGCCTATGGGCAGCACGCGATCCCGGCCAGGCCCCAGAGCAGCAGGCAAACCGCGCCCATGCTGGCAGACTGCCTCGGCTCGTGTGTCGGGCGGGGCTCGCAGTCGGGAAGGAGAGGGGTGGGCGTAGTCTGAGAAGCCTTTCCCCCGTTTGCCCAATGTAGCACCAAGTCCCTGGCGGCCGCGTCCAGAGAGGTTGGCATGGGACTGGCAGGCGCCCTGCCATGAGGAATCCAGGGCAGCAGCCAGTCTCTGGCAGCAGGGGACAGCCCCCAAGTGGTGCCGAAGGGGAGGGCTGGCCTGAGGCCGCCACCAAGAGGCAGACACAGCGGGCCTGCCCCCTCGTCCCCATCCCAAGGCAAAGAACACAGACACCCATTGCACAGAAATCAGCCTTTATTATTATATCATCCCACCTCCCCCAGCAGACGTGAGGAAGGGGAGGCGTGTAGGAGAGCCGTCTGTGCAGCAAAACACCCCACCCCACCCCCAAGGCGGCAGCGGCGGTCACCGGCGAGGCCGGCGGCCGGACCCCCTTGGCCGTCCACGGGCCCGGCCTCTCGCACGCAACTGGGCCCGAGGGAGGGGTGCCTCTGGGGCGGGTGGAGCTGCTGCAGCGGGTGGGGCCGGAGGGTCGAGGATGGCGACGAGCCGCCCGAGCAGGGCTTCGGCACGGACTTGAGAGGCACACCCCACCCCTCCCAACAACCATGGCCTGTTGGCGTGGGAGGCTGGCAACTGCTCCACGGGATTGGATGCGAGGCAGGACGCCCTGGGGTGGAAGGTGTTGGAATGACCAATGGGGCTGCTGCAGACGCCCGAGGGGCTGGACCCACTCTGGGAGGCGGCCGCTCATGGGACTGTGTTGCTGGGGCTGCGGCTGCGATGGGGGCGACCCTCCCCAGGCGCGCGAGACCTCCTGCCCGGGATATGGCATCCACCTGCCACCACCCTGGATTCTCCATTGGTGGGGGCTAGGGTTCCAGCGAGCGGACCGTTTGCCCTGCCATCTCCCGCCCCCTTGAAGCTGCAGCTCGCACCACCCTCTCCCTGGCTTATCGTGTGCCAGCTACTCTCCCCACCGGGGATCCCCGCTCACATGCCCCGCCCCAACCCTCTACCTGGCCATAGATACAGGGGGGTTAGCCGTGTTAGCCTGTGGTAGCGAATTCAAAAAGGGTCCCGTAGCACCTTTACAACTATCCAATTTTATTGTGGCACAGGCTTCTGAGAATCAAGTTCTCTTCGGCAGATGGGTGGTACAGACACTGGTCAAATACAGAGGAGGAGGGGGGGAGGAGGGAGGGAGGGGGCGGGGAGGCAAGACGGGGTGTGTCGGATACATTTGTGGCAATGTGCAGGTGGGGAGATGTGACGGGAGTGTTGGGGGAGGGGCGGAGGACGAAGTCAGACTCGCAGACACAGAAAACAGTTGTTGTACATCTCGTTTTATTGCACTGGAAAGAGCGGGCTTGCGTTTAGGCTGGCGAGGGAGCTGGAGCATTCCACACAGCCCTCCTTCCCGCTCGGAGGGGCGGGGCTGGGATGCAGGCCGCGGCGCGACGGTGCTTCCTGGGCTGCAGCCAACCGTCCGTCAGAGATGTTTGGGGAGGGCGGGGCGCGGGGGAGCAGCCATGCCCTGGATGTGCCTGTGGGGGAAAAAGACACGTGTGGGCTTTGCCTCATTCCACTGGCAAGGCAAGCCCCACACTCCGCCATCCGGGGGGGGGGGTTGCACATGGTCGAGGGCAGCAGCTGATGCATGACGGTCTGGTGAGGATGCACTCGGCCTTGGCAAGCCTTTACCTTTAAGGGAGAGAATGAGCTGGTCACAACAAACACCTGGCCACATGTGGTTTTCGAGGCGCCTGCCTCTGAGGCAGCCAGGGGCGGCCATGGTTGCCCCCCACCCCTGCTGGGCCTCACCCAAAGCGGCAAGTGAGCGGGTGGGTTCAGGTGAATGGGCGGTTTGCACTAATCTGCGGAATGCCCCCCCACCTCCTCCTTACCTGTCAGCGCTCCGTCGGTCATCACCAGGTGGGAGCGCCAGAGTCAGGGCACCTGCAAGGAAACGGGAGAGCATGCGGTTAATTTGCAAAGTGTCATTCCCTTCTGCCACGGAAGGGTTAGTTTGTTTGTGCTTAGTTAGAAGCAACTAGCATGCATCAGTTAGCTGTGGAGTCATTCTTTCTATCACGGTAGAAAGAGAGTTAGGCAGACATTTGCACCTCTTCCCCTTTATGCGAAGTTCCCCCAGTTTTTCGCAAAGTCCCCGGAGTGCATTCTGCGCCTGCCAATGTGAATGCCCTCAGCCCGTTTCGGTTTTCAAAGGGGCAATGCCACTCAGCAGACGGGCAGAGCCTCCGGCCGAGTGCTCACTTACCTGGGGGTTTGGGTGGCGCTGGCCGGATGTTTTGTAGGGCGCGGTCGCAGGTGATTGGGTGCAGAGAGGGGGGCTCGTCCACGCCGGGCGCGCATGCTGATTGGTCCCCGGGATAGTTCTCATCCTATGCTCCTTCGGGCCATAGGGGCGGGGCGAGGCGCTCAGAGAGGGGGCTGATTTTTCGCCGTTCCATGGACGCCTATGGGCTACGCCTTCTTTTTCCGTGGCGTAGCTTTTTTGCGCCGCTGTGGGCGTTCCCGCTTCTGGAGGAGCTTAGGGAGCGGACTAACTCTGACCCCGCCTTGCTCCCCGCCCCCCCCTGCGTCGGCGTAGGGCTCTACGCCACTTCTGCGCCGCCGCCCGGGCGCCTGTGGCTTGCACCGGTGCTGGCCCGCCGGCGGGCCAGCGCCACATCCCAGCGCGGGCGGAAGGCCACTTACGCGGGCGTACGGGCTAGATGCGCCCTCGCAAGCCTTAGTTCGGTTCCTGTTCACTTTCCGTGCCCTTATTAGGATTGGGCTGCCCGTGTGGAACTCAAAGTGAATTTGAACCCCTTTACCCACATATTTTCCCACTGGTCCATTTGTATACCATACCCAATTTTTTAGCCCATTTTACCATACAGTCTTTCACACATTCATCTTCCATTTCAAATTTCAACAAAAGCTTGTACATTTTGGAATTAACGTGTTCTCATCATTTGTACAAAGCTCTTTTTCAAACTCTGTTTTTTCATAGTCAAAACCCCATATTTTTTTATCTGATTTAAACCCTTCTAATAATTGTACATAGAAGAACCATCGACACTTTAGCTATTAGATCTTCTCTTGTCTTCAATTTCCTTGTGAGAACTCTAATAATTCTCCGTAAGTCAATCATCTCTGTTTAGTTGTCATTTCACCCCTATAAAAAGTTTCCTGTGTTGAAATACAAAGTGGTATATTTTCTCATTCCTGAAAGAACTTCATATACTTCTAGTTTGCTTTTGAGCACATTTCAAACTGCTGGCCTATAAAATTCTAAATGGCCTGGAATCACTTGGCACCATATGAATCTACCCAGCTATTAAGTTCTTCTGTTGAGGCCCTTCACTACATTACCCATTATCAAGATTAGGTGGCTAGTGGATAGGTCAAGGGTTTTTTCAATGGTGGTGCCTCAACAATGGAATTTCCCTCCATCTTAAGTTTTCCTTGTACCTCCAGCATCAGAATTTAGGGTGTCAGATAGTCTATCCTATTAATCAAGCTTTTGACATCTAATCTGGTGATACACTGATATTCATATGGTGTTTTATTGCACATTTGGTTTTTATTGTCTCTTTTATTATCTAATTGGTGTTATTTTTAATGTTTTGTTGTAGGCCACCTTGTAGGCTGTTATTAATATAAATGTGGGGTAAAAATTCCTCAAATTAAAAAACGTGAGATGTACTGTTTCAAGTTACTTCCTAAAACTCTACTTTCCCAAGCCAATATTTGTTTGAAGATACATAATAAAAATGGGGGTATAAAATTATATTTATCTTTCAACAGATAAAGATGTCATCATTTCCTATCCAGGATAGGAATTGCTTTAAAGTACTTGGTAAAAGTGCAACAGTTAAGAGTAATCATTCCCTCCCCCCATCATTGCACACTCATGTTTTTGGACTGGAACGCTTCTGAATCAAATTCCCTCCCCTTTACATATTTTGCTAGATGCCTGTATTTGTGATTAAAATATAGGGAAAATATATTTCACTCCAATAATCTCTAATTTAAGTAATTGTTTCTAGCAGTATTATGTTGGTACTTCCTAGGTGGAGGAGATCTTGGAGAATGTTCAGAACTTATTCTCTTCAGCTTCCCTCATAAAGCAAAGATGTTTTTAATGGAGAGTGGAAGACTCTCATTTGATGGGCTGCTGTTCATATGGTTAGTCACATGCCTCAAAGAGATTGGAACACCATGAAAGTTCAGTGCTCACAGCTGAAGTTTGCTAAGGTCTGAGGGAATGACATTCCATGGCCTACAGCCTTTGGGTTCCGGAACACGTACAAGACCAGCTAGAGGTCATCTGTGACATTAAGCAGCTGGGCTGGTTGTTTGGAATGTTTGCGGTCAGGAAACTCATTCATAAGCTGTAGCTTTGCAGAACTCCCCCACTAAATGGGATGCACATTATCCCTATGCTTTGAAGACCAAGATATTGTCTTATTTTAATATGCATATAACTTCAGTCTAAAAACTCCAGAAATTTGTAACCTCTCTGAATGTAATTTTCATTGTGAGAAAGAATGATTATTCAGATTAGAAATGGCAAGTCACATCAAAAATATTCCTATACAAGGCAGACATATTAATAGAAAAGCCTCTACATTCCCCTTTATTGGGTATTTGATCGACAGTGCAATCCTAGGCAGAATTACTCTGATCTAGTGAAATCAAGTTTTTCATTGGATAGCATTGCACTGTATTGCAAGTGTTCTTGTTTGTATCTAACTTTAGGACTGACACTCAAATTAATTTTTTAATGTGATAAAGCTCTCTACAACGCAACTGCATCAATCTGCTGCATGTGGTAAAACTTTCATCTGAATGTACATCCCCACATTTTGGGATCTGAAATATACTTCATGCACTATCTTTTCTAATATCATAGAAATGTAACATTCAATGTATTTCAAATCTCACAATCAGAAGCGATGTGAAATACTAGAACAGTTAGCCATGTGGTCCATATCCAAATCAGGTTGTGTGCTACTTGTCATGTGCAACCCTTGATAGCCCTAGATGGGCATGTGTATACAGCCCGTTCAGATAAGCATCACAATGTGCACTCAGATGCAAATTTACATCCACATCATCCTCTGAATCAAGGCGTTTGTCATTTCAAATAACTGGGCCTTCAGTTAAAGGATTTAGACTAAAAAACTTTCATACTGATTTAAAACTAACTATATAATTTTTAATAATTCTGTCTTATTCTCTGTGTTAGGCAGTTAATCATTTTAAATATTCATGAAAGGAAATGAATTACTCATTCAAAAAGGAAATGGTGTGAAAACAAATTTGGTCATACATCCATTTCTTCTACAGTAAATATTTTCCATATCAATTCTAAACAGATCTTCTCTCTCAAAGAGACATTAGTTTCTTGAAGCATAAAATGGCATGTACAGTGCAAGACAGCTTACAATTTGGAGTGAAAATAATTTTGTGCAAAGCTCCCATAATGACAGCATCTTCCTAGTGCGATTTCCCGTCATAATTCTGGTTCTCGAATGAAATCGCGCCAGGAAGACACTGTCATCCCGGGAACTTTGCATGATGTTCCATGGCTGGCAAGAAGTGTGAAAATGGCCCATTTCTAACAGCCCAGCCCGATTACCTGGTTAAAAAGTCTTCTTGAATAATTCACCTTTGCATAGTTTGTGGAAACCTAGGGCAGTGGGAGCTTTCCTGACTTCTTCAGGCAGGCCACTCCATAACTTGTGGACCACAGTGAATACATGTGTATAGGTAGCTGTTGATTTTGCCCATGTGCTGGGTGGTTTCTGCAGAACGCCCTTTTCAGATGTGGTGGAGCATAGGCAAAGAGGCAGTCCTGTCGATATGAGGGAACAAGACTATCAAGGGCTTTGAATGTGATAGCCAAAACCTTGAATTGAGCCTGGTAACTGATGGGTAGCCAATGGAGTGATTGCTGAATGGGAGTAATATTCATGCTCTGCCTAGCTCCTGACAATAACTGAGTTGTGGCTTTCTGCATCAACTGGAGTCTCTGAACTGATTTTGAAGGGAGACTCTTATAGAGTGTATTACAGTAGTATGGTCTGGATGTTACCATGGGAGGGATCCAGGTGGCCAGATTGGCCATGTCAAGGTAAGGGGGCCATCCTCTGGGATAGACTGTGTTTGAAGAAGGCATTTTTTGCATCTGCATTAACTTGTTTCTCTAACAGCAATGTTGGATCCAGTATAACCCCCTAGATCCAGAAGAGTTAGCCGTGTTAGTCTGTAGTAGCAAAATAGAAAAGAGTCCAGTAGCACCTTTAAGACTAACTAACTTTACTGTAGCATAAGCTTTCCAGAATCACAGTTCTCTAATATAACCCCTTAGGCTCTTAATCGAGTCTGTTTTCCCTCCCCCTCAATTTTTCTCATGACTGTACCTTCAAGGTGTTTCATTCATATTGGACAAAAATCAGCAGCATTGTAGTATTTCCTGAGGCAAGTATTCTGAGGCAAAAAAAGCATCCATGTTAAACACTGACATCTATGGGAGAATTGATAGGAAAGATTGCAGACTGTAACAAAGATAGAAGAACAGTCTTTGAGGAAGAGGCAGGCTGACAGAGCAAGGGCATTTGGTGGCACAAAGAGAACAAGGCCTTTTGGTAAGTCAGCAACAGGAGGAGAACCTTGAGGAAGATTTGCTTGGATAGGGGATAAGGTTTGGAGAGCAGCAGGCAAGCAGGGAAGTTCAGAGTGCATTATTAACTACAATCATTGATCTTTTGTAATGATTGTAATTAATAATGAAAGATATGTACAAGTCTGTTGCACACCTCCCTTGCTGTCTCTCCCAGAATGTGGTGTTACCACTAGAGATGGACACAAACAGCAGTACGAACAAAAAAAAGCCACAAACAGCCCAATCTGCTGTTCGAGAACAAGCTGTTTGTGAGGCCCTATTCTAAACCAACAGGTGGTCATTGCAAGCCTTGTTCGTTGCTGTTTGTCAATCCAGACGGTCTAGGACCTGCAATCAATTCCCTTGGCAGTGTAGGCAGGGATTGTCTGAACTTTGTCTGAACTCCTGCTGTTGCCCTGGAAACCCCAATCTAAGTCCAATTTAGCTTGATAGGCTGGTCTTCCAAGTGTGGAGCTCCAAATTTGTTACAAGAGAGCAAAGACCATGGAGGAGGGGAGGGCTCCCAGCTCTGGCTAGTCTTTGCAGAGAGTGGAGAGGGAGAGACAGCTGCTGTTGGCATTTTGATAGAGAGACAGGGAGAGTGCATTGGAGCTTGAATTTTCTTTGTGTGTGGTGGGATATGGATCTACCCCTTCAAGTTCCAGAGCTGCTGCCAGGCTCTGGGGCCAAGCAATTATTTATTATTGATACTTTTCCTGGTGTCTGATCAGGTCAGGTTTCTGGGAGTGGTGCATCAAACTTGGATGATGGCTGGAGGAGAGCCTGCTGGCCCCTACGAACAGCCAACCATGAACATGTTCATGAACAGGGCCATGTTCATGGTTGTTCGTGAGTCCCTGTTCGTGGATGACAACGAACAACAAACATCATGTTTGGGTTTTTTTCTGTTCGTGCCCATCTCTAGTTACCACTGCTTCATGTGCTTCCTGAAAATTCACCTTTTCTTGCAAGCGTTTGGCTTAGCCCTGATCACCAACTAAACTGAAGTGTTTCCGGTTTGAGGACCAAAGCAGCTTTTCACATCATTCTCCCCTGTCCACTCAATCTGCACAACAAGAGCCTTGTGAGGGTAGGTTAGGCTGAAAGATTGTGATGGACCCAAGATTATCCAGTAGGTTTCCATGGCTGAAGAAGGGATTCAAACCCGGTTGTCCTTGGCTCTAACCATTCCACCATGCCACTTAAAAGAATCAAGTGATGTGGAAGATCTCTCTGTGGGACTCTGGATAGTCACAGCCAATCTGAGTAGACAACACTGACCTTGATGGACCAATGTTCTGATTCCACATAAGGCAGCTTCATATGTTCAAGTAGATGTTACCACATTTGTTCACATTACTCTTCTTATTATTCCTCTTTCTGTATTGTCTTCCTCTGTTGAAAATTAAACTGTTCCTTTATTTAAATGGCAGACCAGACATCTTTGTCTTGTTTATGTTATTCCCTAAATGCCATATACATTGTGAGTAACTGAATAATAATAATGTAAATCTAACGTTAAATCATAATCTGCACCTCACATTTGCATGAATGTAGCAAAAAGCTGAAACAACTTACTTGAACTATCTGTAGATGTGTGCACTATATTTGGGATGATATCATAATTGATTATACACATCCACTTTTCTTTGAAGTGTATTAGTAACAGGAAAGAAGAAAGTGACCCAAGTCTGATCTCAATGGAGATCCAGTTTTCCAGCCAGTTCAGTTCAGTTCAGTTACACCAGCTTTGCATTAGTGTTACTGAGAACAAGCATTTGTCTTGGTCCTCAATTTCAAAACAAAGGTCAATATGATAAATTGTGCTTTGTGTTTACTGTATGAGAAAATCTATTAAAGTTATCCAAAAGTACTTGAAAGAACAGTATATGGTAAGTGGTGCCAAAAAATCACCTCAAAGAAGATGTGCTTCATTACTCTGCAGAGTTTCTAAGACAGTTACTTGGCTAATCTACTACATATTAGATATTTACATCATGCCTTCTTTCTTTTTCTATGCTTTCTGGAGACAAGATCTACCTCAATCCTTGTTTCTGTGTAATTATGTGTACACATTATAATGTGGTGTGATTTCTGACGTAATTGCACCACAAAACGGACTCATGACGGGAAATCGCACCATGAAGATGCTGTCATTCCGTGAGTTTCACGCGATTTTGCATGATGGTTAAGATGTGTGAAAATGGCCATCATTTCATTTAATTGAAACCTTAATGTGCAAGCTTGTGTCTGTGTGTGTTTGTGTGCAAGTGTGCTTGTGCTAGGACCCTTCATGGCAGCCATTTTATGGTGGCAACCCACATGCTCATCAAAAGTTGTAGACTCCTGTTCTGACCTGCATCAGTTAAATAGTCTGTTACTCAGACAAACCCCAGTCTATAGTTTATTCTAGAAATACACTAATATTCAGTAAAATCCTGGAGTAGAGAGATTACATGTATTTCTGTCCCCAGGATGAGATATACAAAACTTCTGGAAATTAATAATAAAGGCTATAAAATTTATTATGGGATATGAGATACCTATGATTCCAGAAATAGTGTTACTGAATTATTGAAATGACCCATTAATCCCAAAGATTAGGAAAAACCTTATTTCAATACTGCTGCCCATAGTGAAGTCTGTTATAGCCTCTAATTGGACATCCAACATCCCACCATCAATTGCAACATGGCAGAGCTGCTTATGGGAATATTTATTATGGAAAAGCTAGCAAATCATATTCCACAATTAGAAACCTCAAGGTATAATGATATTTTTTTCAACCAATGGTTACCTGTCCTTGAGTTTCTTAATAACAATGAATCAACAAACTTAACTACCTCAAACATGGATTATTACAAAGCACTAATATCCTATTGAAGTCACTAATCTATGAGCTGCAGTGGTTAAGTGGTTCGGCTGCGAATCAGCACTCTACTGGTTTGAATCCCACTACTGCCATGAACTCAGTAGATGACCTTGAGTAAGCCACTCCTCTCTGCCCCAGCTCCCCAGCTGTATTGTGGGGATAATAATAACACTAATTTGTTAACTGCTCTGGGTGAGGCACTAATTTGTCTAGAAGAGCAGTATATATCTGTCTAGAAGAGCAGTAAGTGCAGCTATTATTATTATTAATCAGTAAAAATTGATAATTTTTGAGAAAAGTTATATTATAATGTATATAATGTATAATGTAAGTTTGTCTACTATATAAAGTTATTAATTGTTAATTATTTATTGTTTAATGGTAAAATTGTTAGTTGTAGTTAAAAGTTTCTTTGTATTATAAAAGTATTTTGAAAAATAATTGTAAATGAAAAAAAATTACTTTTACTACTTACTATGTTAAGTCCTGCCATCTGTAAACTTTACTGTCTACATGGAGACCCGGAATTAATAGATTTCATTTACATCTGTTTAGCCAGTATAAACTGCATAAAATGTTTTATTTTTAATTTAGGAATCTTTCAATATATACAGGGAAAGGCAAACGTTATCAGTTTTAACCTCGTGATTTAAAAGGGACAAAGAGATGGTTTCCAGTTGTGCAATTATTCTTGCAAGTCCTTATTCTTGTTACTGGACAAATGTGCAATAGTGTTACATGATTTCTTCATCCAGTTTGTACAACCTATATTTCACCAAGGCAAACAGCTCTCCAGCCATACATCATGACTAGAAAGGGGCTGATAATTCTTGTTTTTATAGTTTCAGGTGGGCAACTGGTAATAATTTGTGGTTAGGCATAATACAGTTGTTAGATGACATTCAGCTTTGCCAGTCACAGTTTCACTTGCAAGGTGCACACAGTCTGTTCCTCAGTGGTTTTTTGCTGACAATAAAAGGAAAGGCTATTTGGAACATATTGTCTCAGGGATTTTTTACCATTTTGAAAATTGTAATGCATAAATTGGCCTTTTGATACATTACTAAAAGTATTTTTGAGCCTTTATATAGCAAAGCCCAAAGATCTCAGAACACTTGCACATCCCATTCAAGGGACCTGACTGGTGTCGGACGTCATAGCTGTAAACTGTTTTAGACTGTTTATGAGTCCAATCTATTACTTTGTAGTTACAGCTAAATTTCAAGTATAACATTTCTTAACCAGGAGGTATTTTAAATACCACATCAGTAATGTAGTGACCAAAATCTTTTTACAAGATTAACACTAAGTAAAATTTACTGCACTTTGGATACATTTTCTGATAGCCTTCTTCTGCATTGTACTGTACTATTTTGAAATGTGTTTTCCTGCTTGTATTCATGTGTTGTACAATAATAACTTTGAAATTATTTGCTAGCTATTATTTTAAAAATACCCTTGTCTTAGGGACATGTGTTTCGTTCTCATTTTCATAAGAAGGATAATTTCCTGAGCCTCTGTCTCCATTATTTTGCATTGCACTATACTACCTCCTGTATGCTGCAATAGCTTGCTTGGAAATATACAAGAAAAACATAATCATCTCGAAGTATGTCAACAACAGCTTAAAATGTACTTTAGATTGTAGTGCATAAAATGGCAGGCTAATCCGTGCACTAGAGGCAAGATATTTCTATTTCCCAGAGACATAACTTTTAGAAATTCAAGGGAAGTGACAAAACTTAGAGTGAAAAGTATAGCATCGCATATGAACAAAACTCTAACAAGAGACTCCTACCAACAAAATGTGTATGTAAGGTGCCAGTAAGTCACAGCCAATTTATGCCAACCTAAGAGGGTTTTGAAAGTAAGAGATGAACAGAAGCAGTTTGCCATTGCCTGCCTCTGCGTAGTGACCTTGGACTTCCTTGGTGGTCTCTTATCTAAGTAGGAACCAGGCCTGACCCTGTTTAGCTTCTGGGATCTGATGAGACTGAGCAAGCCTGAGCCATTGAGATCATGGCACCAACAAAATAGGGAGAGTGTTTTGATTGCTGCTGGAAATGCAGTCATTTCAAAGTACATACAGTTGTACTGGGAAGATACAGTTCAAATTGTCACTCAGCGATGATGTTAAGGGATGTCAGTTGAACAACTCAATAGAATAAAAAAGTTCAGTTCCAAAGGGTTAATGTGGTCATGTTCACGTGCTGCACAGCATTACAAACCTAGCCTGTTTTGGTTTAACTGTTGGATTTTGCACTGGAAAATGTAAACTGTAAACCTATACTTTACTAACTCTCCAAAAGTTTTAACACTAGGTTTGCAGTTCCCCCAGTCCCAGCTTCCGCCCTTCACTACCACTCAGCTGGACATTGGGGGTGGGGGTGGGGGTGGGGGAGGCATGGGAATGGAAGCACTCCCAGAGAGGTGCAACAACAACATTTTTGATGTGACATCATTGCGCAGGCCGTGGGAGCACTCCTGCACTTTGAGTCGGGTTGATTTTGGTTCTAAACAACATGCATGAAGACTTTCTAAAGGTGAGTGCAGGGGTTCCCCTCCCACTGGGAGGGCCAGGGGACCTGGCAACTCTATTTACCACTGTTTTTTTCAGGTAGTGACAGATTTCTCATTAAACTATAAGAGGATGGCCCCAGGGCTAGAGTTTCTGGTGCCTGAGGCTGGGGGCAGCTTCAGGGCTGTTGCCACCCCCAAATGTGTGCGCAAAGCATGCATGTGCTCAAACCTGGACTGCGTGATGTCACTGTATGTGATGTCATCACGCAAAATGCCGCTGCGAGCCGGCCCCATTGGCATGGCAGGCAGCTGGGATAGTGTGTGGGTGGCCTCCCAGCCCTCCCGCTCAGTTGCCCCATGCTACCCCCGGCCACCTGCTGTGCCTGGCCCACAGCTGTGTGCAGGCAGCGGCAACAGCATGGGGCCACTGAGCAGAAGGGCTGGGAGGCTGCCCGCTCAGACTGCCCCACGCTGCCGCTCCCAGCATGCGCTCCCAGCCAGGCGCAGCAGCTGCGGGCCAGGCATGGCAGGCGGCCAGGGCAGCGTCCCAGCCCTTCAGCTCAGCCACCAGTGCTGCCACTGCCAGTGCTGTGGCACGTGCCCCTGTCCCCAGCACCCCCTCTGGCGCCTCAGTGCTCGAGGTGGCTGCCGGACCCACCTCCATGGACGCACCGGCCCTGGATGGCCCCCACACTGCTGAGCAGAATTGCTTTCTTTTCATTCTCATCTGTTACAACGTTTGTAGTGAAAAATGTGTGATAATTTCACAGTATTCCTCCCACGTTAGTTGCTGCAGATCAAATTGTGACACAGTCCCCACAATGGCAGACATTTTCTTCTCTCTTGAGGAATTATTTACAACGTCAGCCAAAAAATAGAGAAACACACCCTTCTGAGGCTAGTCGTTTGCCAGGATGGGGCTTCAGTTTAGTCTTGCCACACTATTTAATTAGTTAATTAATTAGATTTATAATCTGCTGTCCCCACAAGCAGGCTCAGAGCGGAGCGCAACAAATATCATGATAGGATAAAACATGGTAGCATAAAACATTACCACCCCTATAATACAGTTTACTTAAAAATAGCAGTGCACATAATTGCATAACCCATTGAAACAGTGGGGTTGGGTGTCCAGCTACAGATGGACAGCAATGGCACATGGCATGTAGTATCTTGAATACTAGGACACTCCAGGTTTTTATAAATAAACAGTTTTTTGTTTACCTCTCACTCTGACTTTGAGTTCTCATTCCCCCATTCGGGGCGGGGGTATCCCCCAATCCACCCCTCCCCCCCGTGTGCACTTACTTAGCTGGCAGGTGCATGCGCTCCCTGGGGCACCCCCTCCCCAGGCAGTGTGGCACGCCCCCAGGTGGGGGGGGGCGTGCTTCCAAGTCGCGAAAGCCAGCGGCAGCGGCAGGTAACTTCTTATGAGAGAAGGCAGTCCTTAAGGTATGCTAGCCCCAAACTATACAGGGCTTTAAGGGTCAATACCAGCACCTTGAATTGGGCATGGAAGTAAAGTGGGAGCAATGTAGATGGGACAAGACTGAAGAGATATGGTCCTTATGACCCACTCTGGTCTGCATTCTGATGGCAGAATTCTGCACTAACAGTAGCTTCTGGACAGTCTTCAACGGCAGCCTCAACACAGAGCATAGTGCAGTAATCTAACTTAGATATTACCAGGGCCTATACTACAGTGGCAAGATATTTCTTGCCCAAGAAGGGCTGCAGCTGCTCACCAGGTGAAGCTGGTGAAAGGCTCCCCTGGCAACCACTGCCACCTGTTTATCTCACAAGTGGTGTGGACGTAGCACCACCACCAAGCTACAATCTTGCTCCTTTGGGACAATACAACATTATCTAGAACAGGAAATAACCCATTTCCTGGACTTCTCCCCACCAGTAGCACCTCCATCTTGCTGGTATTAAGGCTTCAGCTTCTTTCCCTCCAAAACTGCCTCCAGGCATCTGTGGATCTGGGTAGGGATACCTCCTCAAAGAGAGAGGGAGAGTTAAATCTAATGTGACCTAATTCAAAGACCTTTTTATTCCTAAATAGTTGTCACACTTTTCATCTTTGCATGGCAACTGACCTATCCTGAAAAGCCAAAGTTTTTATCTGTAGATAAATGTTAAGTCCGTACTCTCTAGGGTACTTTACATAAAACTTATTATGGAAAATATCTTTGATGATCCACATAGACTCAGGCTTATTGTTTTGGGTGGATTGCCATATTAGTGGGAAGGGAATGAAAATCTTTAGATGCTTTAAAACCTCTACCACAACTTGGTCTCTCATGTGATACGTTAAACAAATCATGTCATTCACTAGAAATGCTATTTTTAAAGTCAGAAACCACTGGAAATAATGCCACTGATCCCAGATGGTGATGGAACTGTAGGAATTTATTGCTCCATTTCAATGAGAACTAAAGGGCAGCCTTATTGGGTCAAAGCAATGGTCAGCTTAGCATCTCTGTCTTCTGCTGCTCCCATGAATTTAAAAGTTTAGAGGTAGCAGAATAAGGAGAGTGCACATATAGGAGATCTTTACTATCTACGATGACACTTCTGTATTTTTCCACTTGCTATCATTAGTTGCATTTACATTAGAAGAGCATCTACCTGTGCTTGAACAATGTAAACATTATTTTACAATCTTAATTTTTCAACTTTTAAAAAAAATACAAGCCAGACTGAAGATGGGAGACAGCTAGGGGGGAAATTTCTGGGGGCCATGCTCATCCTATTGGGATCATGATTTGTTTTCCATATGATGTTTTCTTTGTATATGGGTAGTATAAAGGCGGCTAGAGGGGATCTTTGTCTGGGGGCCTATGGTAGCTTCTGGCACTTCTGCATAAGAGAAGATACTATATACACTTACTTAGGAAAAAGTCCCATTGAGACAGGGCTTTACTTCTGCAGAAAGAAACATATGTTTATAACAGAGCTTTTAATCTCTATTACTTGTGATTAGAGATGGGAACGAACAGCAATACGAACAAAAAAAACCCATGAACAGCCCAATCTGCTGTTCACAAACAAGCTGTTCGTGAGGCCCCATTCTAAACAAACAAGGTGGTTGTTGCAAGCCTCATTCGTTGCTTTTCGTCTTGCTGTTCGTCAAGCCAGACAGTCTGGCACTTGCAATCAATTCCCTTGGCAATTTAGGCAGGGATTGTCTGAACTCTGTCTGAATTCCTGCTGTTGCCCTGGAAACCCCAATCTAAGCCCAATTTAGCTTGATAGGCAGGTCTTCCTTTCAAGTGTGGAGCTCCAAATTTGTCACAAGGGAACAAAGACCAGTGGGGAAGGGGGCTCCCAGCTCTGGCTTTGGAGAGGGAGAGACAGCTACTGTTGGCATTTTGATAGAAAGAGTGCATTGGAGCTTGAATTTTCTTTCTGGGATAGGGATCTACACCTTCAAGTTCCAGGACTGCTGCCAGGCTCTGGGGCCAAGCTATTATTTATTATTGGTACCTTTCCTGCTGCTTCCTCAGGTAAGGTTTCTGGGAGTGGTGCAGTAGAGATCTACCCCTTCAAGTTCCAGGGCTGCTGCCAGGCTCTGGGGTCAAGCTATTATTTATTATTGGTACCTTTCCTGGTTCCTGCTCAGGTTAGGTTTCTGGGAGTGGTGCAGTAGGGATCTTGACTTGGATGATGGCTGGAGGAGAACCTACTGGCCCCCATGAACAGCCAACCACGAACATGTTTGTGAACAGGCTCATGTTCATGGTTGTTCGTGAGTCCCTGTTCATGGATGGCAATGAACAACGAACATCATGTTCAGTTTTTTCTGTTCGTGCCCATCTCTACTTGTGATGCTAGTGTTGAGAATATGGGGTGGGAAATTTCTTCATGTTCTGTGAGCAGTTTGTTTGAGTAAACATAATAGTATAATAGCATCAATTAAATCTGCAAAGGAATCAACTTTTTCTAGCAATCCAGGTTTGTGTTCTCTCCCAATAATATTGCCTTTTTCAGTGATAAAATGTGGTAGGACCCAATATGCATCACTAAAAGAGCATTAAAATAGTGATTTCTCTCTTGTGGTGTGCTCTGCTAACAGGTAAAGGCATATAGATTTTTGTGCAACAGAAATGCAGTATGAATGTCTGTGTAACTACAATGACACAAAATATGACATTACGGTATATTGCAGTGACATTGCACAACATTTAGGACAATAAAGGAAGCCATGTTCTCCAGTGTGCAATAACTGAGCAAGTCTGTTAATGATAGGCTGTTTTGAAGGTCTTTCTTTCATAGGGTTGCCATAAGTCAGAAGCAATTTGATGGCACATCACACACACTCACACAAACACAGAGACTAGTGTAAATAATTAAGAGTCTGGAGGTAAGAAAATATTCCTCAATTGCTCATCACAGAATGACCAAATGAAGTGAAATGTGACTATAGAAAACAAGTTGCCGAAAGACTTCATGGATAAACTAGAACAATGAGAATAAATTTAAGATTTTAACAGTCAGCTGTGGATGAAGTGTTATGTCTTCTTTCTCTGAATGCAGTTTGGGTACTGGACTCATTACATCAATCGTCTGTTTGTGAACTATTCAAAAGAAATGTAGGAGGCAATCATTCATTGGCAGACCTTTTCAAAAGATGGCCCAGACAGATCCATCTTTAGTACTTAGCAAGTTTGATTTAGTGGGCTAGAAATATACATTTCAGGGCCATGGTCATATATTTTATCATGTCAGAGCAATGATACATTTTTGTTAGCATAAATCTATGGAGTATTATTTTAATGTCATGACTACATTCAAAACTCCATCCAAGTGTATGGCAGCTTTTATATAACCATTCTTTAGAAACGTCTGACTAACACCAGCAAATTATGGATTGTTCCATGTGGGAATCTGTTTGAGTATTCCACCCACATGGTTCAAGTGTTTTAAATTTTGCCCAGTGGAGTTGTGTGTGCTGATTTGTCATCTGGGGAGTACAGTGATTGAATATTTGAGTTCTGATCCTCATTCTCAAAATCTGGGAATGATTGGGGAAAGGTTAGGAGAATGTTTTCCCTCTTTGTCTAACCTTCCTCTGTTGCTCCTTGACCTGTCCATGGTGGGATTCATGGTTGTGTTTCTTAAGCTTCTTGGAAGCTTGGGGAGGAGGAGAGGAGATTGGGGAAGGGACAGTTGATTAGCGCAGGGTTTCCCCCTTCTTTCCTGTCCCCCATCCATTGTCATTTGACTTATCCAGGGCTTATGCCCACACTGATCTGCTTGGGAATCTAGGTCTGTAATCAGAGAGAGAATGATTAACCTTGCTAGTAAAAGAATTGAGGTGTTAAGTGACATCATTTGACACCCGCTCTCTTTCATGCCCAGCTGAAAGTAAAGAGCCCCAATGGCTCAGACCATCTAATTCAGTGCAGTATAAATATCTGAACAAACAAACATAGAATTCTGGATTTGAAATAATTATGGTTACAATGTAAATGCAAATTAAGGCAAAGGAAAGAATGGTTCGAAGTATAAATAATGCACACTTAGGCATTTGTAATTCAAATAAATCATTAATTGAGAAACAGATAATTATTTTACAGTGCACCACTCTTGAACTTATTGAGCATGATATTACAGACAACTGCTGCACAATTGTCCTTAAATGTCCCTATTATATACACACAATTTGCCTCCTTCATCCCCATGTTACACATTTGGTCCAGCATAATAGTCTGTGATATCAACGTAATCCTGTTAACAGTGCAAGT
This sequence comes from Eublepharis macularius, assembly GCF_028583425.1. Classification (NCBI taxonomy): domain Eukaryota; kingdom Metazoa; phylum Chordata; class Lepidosauria; order Squamata; family Eublepharidae; genus Eublepharis; species Eublepharis macularius. The sequence goes on from NC_072790.1 coordinate 74,299,421, forward strand.
ATAAATGAAATGACATCAAATACCAAAGAACCCAAGAGGACTTCTCCTTTTTCCTACACTGCAAATGTTTGCGCATCTTACAACTGTCACATATCAAAAGGGGTGGGTGGGGGTGGAATTAGTAACAAATTATGAGCAATAGCTGATTGTTACAAGATATGCTTTGTATGCAGATGGCTCTCAGTTCACTCCTTGCCATCTCCACCCAAAACGATCTCAGGTGCCCTGCCTCTGACCTGGGGCTTCAATACATATAATTCCTGATTTTTTAAAAAATAAATAAATAGCGATTTTAAGTCACACAGAAGTTACTGAATGGCACCAATATGCAGAATCTACTGCTTGCTATATAATAGGAAATGCCTACGCTTGGTTATGGAGACTATTTATGAATGTGTGGGAATGACATTCTGGAAATTCATGTCTTCTACGCATCAGTAAGTTACTAGATGAATCTATGAACACAGAATGTTTTGATTTATGTATGTCATAGCTTTACAGAACTTCCAGGATATGCCTTTCTTGCTTTGTGATGAAACGTTGGTAATTTGAAGTAAATGATTTGTGCAAAATCTTTAGTTTTAGCCTCCTGCCAATTGATCCCATGAATGTTTAGGAATTAGTTGAAATATTATTGTATTTTATCTGTTGCTGTAACCCACCCTGAGCCTGCTTGCCGGGATGGTGGACTATAAATTGAATAAATAATAATAAAAATAATCTCTTTCTAAGCACTATGCAAGGCATAGAAATACCCACTCCCTATTAGCCTTTTCATACCCTGATGTTGTCAGCATGTTGAAACTAGATTTTATCAATTTTCATTGTTTAAGGAGAGAGGCTCTGACATCATCTTGATTCATGGAAGCTGGCTAAATTTATCAAACACTTTTTCATATTAGAGAAAGAAATCATTAACTGAAAAGAGTTTCCACGTAATTTTGATTTGACTCATTATGTGGGGGTGAATCCTAGCTTTAAAGGGCTTCAGGCACGTACTTCAAGTGCAGCAGTTTCCTGGGATATGAAGGAAACATTATGGATGGAAAATAATCCTGTTGTTGGTAATATTTTAAGATACTCTTTTATGCTGACAACCCAATTTTAGGTTCACTTCTAGGGAAGCAAGGCCTCACTTGTTACAATCCTTCAAGAGCACCCCCTCAGATGCTGTGAGTGCATCATCTTTTTCTCTGCTACTGCTATCTCTTTTTCAAAACAAGTCTTTCAGTGCCATCTTAAGCAGAGTTATACCCTTTGAAGCCCATAATTATTAGGATGCCATGAAGCTTGATTTGGTTCTGGAAGGGGCAGAGAAACTGGGGAAATTGTGTGGCTGTTTGCTTTGCAACCACGTGTGCTCCTTCTGCTTCCAATTGTGGACTTGTTCACATTAATGGACAGGCCTTACTGTTTGGTAAATGCTTGTTTTTCAAGTAGCAAGTGGCTACTTCTCAAACTATACTTGGGTGGCCTATTACATGCATCTGGTATGCATAGAAAAGTCAAGAAGCAACAACAAGGAACAACTTCAGTTTGCCAACAATTAGTTGAATTCCCTAAGACAGAAATCCATCAGGCCTTTCTCAGCTGACTGTTCTCTTCTGGAACAATTTTCATCCATAATTTTTACCCATATGGAAAAATGTCCCTCTTGGGACACAATCCTGTCAAGTAGAGCACATGCTTTGCAGGCAGATGGTTCCCAGTTCAATCCTCAGAGTTTCCAGTTAACAAGGGGACTGGGTAATATGTAGGGGCAACTCAACTCTTCGCTGCACCAAATGTCAGGAGTGGAATATGTGAGGGGATGTCCTCCCACTGATATGTCTGCTTCCTAGCTCCAAGACAGATTATTTTGAAGCTGGGTGGCTGCCGAATGAGTGGGATCATCTCCTGTTATGCCATGTTTCCACCATTTGGAGGCGGCAAAAAGAGCTGAGGCAAACTGTCTCTGTAACTCGTTGGAGTCCAATGGCAGCAGCACTCATGGAGAGGGAGAACACATTCCTTCTCTATTCATGTTCCTCTGGCTCCAAGGGGCTACAGAGAGTCTCCGTGCACCCTGTTGCAGTTTAGCTGTGGCAGCATGAACGGGAAGATGGCAGGTTCTTCCTCCCCACTGGTGCTTTCCCATTCCAACAGAGAGTTTCTGCAGCCCCTTGAAGCTGAGAGGTGGGGGGAGGCAGTGGGCGGGGAGCTTGTGCTTCCTCCTGTGCCCCTCTAAGGTGGGCTGCTGGTGGACTTTACAGTTGGCTTTGGACCCAAAATGGAAGGTGATGACAGGTCTAAGCCAAACCTGTAGTCTCCTTCTAGGGAGTGTGCTAGTCAGCGTAAGCCATATTAGGCTAGATGCACCAACAGACTCAGGAAAATCCAGCTTCATAGTTTGAAAGCTGATTTACCTCTTTGATTGCTTTTGTAGAAAACTCAGGAAAATCCAGCTTCATAGTTTGAAAGCTGATTTACCTCTTTGATTGCTTTTGTAGAAAACTATGGCTGGTCTAATGGCTAGTAGGGGTGTGCATAAAGAAATACTTGAGTCAAAGATATACATGGAAATCGCTGTTTACAATCAGTAGCTTGATCTTCTGGAACAGTAACACAAAGCCAAAATACTTGGGAATTACAATAGCTCTCCCATCTGTTTTTCCTCCCAAGTTCTGTTGCTTATCAGCCATGCAACATAAACACATGTTTCTCTTTGATCCTACTGACAATGGCAGTTCTCCCTTCCAATTGAATCCATGCAAGGGAGGAGCACAGAACACTCCCAGCCAATCACAGCCAATCCCAAGCTGCAGAGAGCTGCCTTCTCTTTTCTCCCTCCTTTATGGGGATTTCCTCCTGAAAGTAGAAAGTCTGGAAGAACCAGTGGCCATAGAATTAGAATGCGTGGTCCAATTCACTTGAAACTTGGATGGGCCTTATTAGACAGGCAGTTGTTGCTCCCCAGAAATGTTGGTATTATTTGATTGAAAAACACCCCCTCCCTAGCTCTCCAACTAAGTACCCAATAAGAAATAGTGGGAAAGGCACTGATCTTCTTCCTTACTTTGTAAAACAAACAGGCTGCAACAAGGATGCATGGCAAATGGGAGTTTTCAGTACAAAGGCAAAAATTTTGTACTGTTGGTCAGTCATTGTAAGAATACGAGAATGAAATAAAGGCAGACAGGTTTCTTTTCTTTTTTAAAAAATGCTGTTGCCTGTCTAGAGCTCTCTCGCTAAGCTGCCATCATTTTAAGAATCAGTAGAGAGAGGTGTGGCTCTGCAGAAAGGGATCTATTTCACAGGTCTGTAAAATCGACCCCCTTTGCTCAATCGGTTTGAAACTTAAGGGGACTTTAGAATAGAGGGAGGGCTATGTTCTGTGCAAACTGGGTACCATTATCTTTATAAACAGCTGCCCCAGATCCTTGAATAGATTATTCATTGAAAATAATGGTCCGGGAGAAAAAAACCATATATTTTTGACTCCCAAACCAGTACTATCCTTCCTGGAAATAAGCAGTCAAGATTAAAATCCGTCCCCCTGAAGTATGGCTTGAAAATTGTAATGAAAATTTTCAGGATGCACACGCCTAATGGCTAGGATGTTAATGTTAGACCAGGAAAGAGTCCTTTCCCCCTACTCAATGAAAGAGAGGCAAAAGTACCCTACAGCTGTGAAAAAGGCTATGTATCTACAATAGTAGGTGCCAGTATGGCACTGTTTCACAGTTTAGACCACTCTGGGCACACTTGCTAAAACAGTTGGTAACAAACTGTGGAAAGAAATAGATGAAGGACACATTCCGTTTCGATAGTAAGTTTAAAAATCAAACCCCACACATTACAGAATAGATGATCAAAAAAGGTGTTGCTTTTTCCAATTTCTCAAAGATCAGAAAATCTGTTCCCTAAATTACTTAAGAGTATCTCTACATGACACATCTTACATGAAATGCTCAAGTGTAGGGAGAAGCATAGTTTGAAAAAACAGAGCCAAAGGCACTGTCAATTTCACCTCTCTATAGAGCCAGCAAAGATCTCTCCTCAGAGAGTTTGTTAATTTCCTCTTGGCCTCCTGAAGGCTCTGTCAATTTCACCTCCCCTTCAAGGATGGATCTTTGTGGGCTCTGTATAGAGGTGAAATTGACAGAGTCTTTGGCTCTGTCTTTTAAAACTTCGCTTACCAGCTAACATTGCATCTCTCGACCCTTGAGCATTCTTGCGTAAGATGTCTTGCGTAAAGACATCTCTCGGGTAGGTAGCTCTGTTGGTTTGCAGTAGAACAGGAGGATTTAAGTCCAGTGTCACCTTAGAGACCAACAAGATTTTCAGGGAATAAGCTTTTGAGAATCAAAGCTGTGAGTTATCTGAAGAAGGGAGTTTTGACTCTCAAAAGCTTATACCCTGAAAATCTTGTTGGTCTCTAAGGTGCCACTGGACTCAAATCCTGCTATTCCTAAATTACTGTATCATTTAACTTCCCTCGCTTCACCTGAATTTCTCCTTTTTACAGGCATCGTTCCTGCTTTTTGCAGCTACTAGGAGAGCTGGACCTGACATACTCTCAGATGTTTATTCATGATCCTTATCTATGAATCTACCATGTTCCTGGCTATATAGAAGAACACACAGCATATGTTTTAGGTTATTCTCCTACCCCAGGGCCGTCCTTCCTTTCCATTGCCACAAAGAATGAGATTGGCAAATGCAAACCATGATAAGAGAAAATAACTTGCAAGCAATCATAGTTATGATGAACAGCGGATGAGCACGTACTGTCAAGTTCAGAGGGTTGGAGTGTTAAGAGAGATGCAGTGCTGGCAATTTGTCACTGCTTGGACAGATACAGAACAATCTGTGAAACCTGCAGCACCTTTGCAATTTCTGTATAAAGTGAAGGACTGAAATGATAAGTAGGAGTAAAATTCAGAACTGGGAAATGGAAAGTATTTCAGTTGTTCATAGCTGCTGCAGTGGCATAAACATCTGCTGCCACGCCTGCCAAACAGACCTGTAATTTTAGGTAAGAAATTTTAGCTATTGTTCTGAAACTACTTGCTCTGAAATAGGCTTACAATCAAGGCCAAAATCTGTAGAGGAGATATAGTTAGAGTGGTGCAAGCAGTAACTTGTTTCCAAAAGCGAATGGAAGTCCCAGAGAGAGATGCCAGCAACTTGCTGTCTGCCACCATGCACCCTTTCTCCCCAAAATATCTGGTTAGACAAAATTTAATTCCCAGTTAATAGGCAATATTATTGGGTAATATGATTGAAGAATAGACTCAGAAGTTTCCATATTTCAGTCATTCAGGTAAGATGATCTGTAAAGCATTCCAAATAAATGGCCTTCTCTATGTGGAATTATTAAAATATGTATGAATCCATTGCATTTAGATTTTATAATCACAATTGGCAAAATATTAGAATTTTTCATCACCATTTAATATTGCTATAAAAGAAGGTACCTGAAGGTTAAAGAGATTGCATTTTGGTCTTCTCCAATTTTTCTATTATTGTCTCGGAATGCAACATAAAAATAGTTTACTTAACATCTCAGAGAGAATTTGGTCATCATGTTTAATACTCCAAATGAGTTGTTGATTCATTGGGGCCTTCATAATGTTTCCCTTTTGCTGTCATTGTTCCTGGAGATGGCCTTTAAATGCTGCAGTAAACTACATGACAGTTCAACATTGCCATTAAGGTTTCATGTATTATTTACAATTCTTTCATGGGGTAGTCATTGGTATGATAAATCCCATCAACTATTGCAAGACAACAAATGGAAAATTTCTTTCTAGCAACCATCCTTTAGAAGTTTATGTCCTTCATTTCAGAAAAGAAACTTCTGGCACCGTCCATTGGTTGTTTCATTTTGTTTTGAAAATTAGATAATTGACAATGGCTTAACAATCTGTCCTGTGAAATACTTTCCATAATAATTAATCCAAACAAGAAATAAAATATGTTAAAAAAATATAGAAATTCAGTATCATTGGTAAATAACGTCAGAATAATTTTCTAAGGCTTTTTTTGTTGTTGCTGAACAAACTTACAGCCAGGATAAAAGAACTGGGCTGACAGTAACATAAAGTTATTTGAATGTTTATGATGTCCAAAATCTAATATTCCACTTTGGGCACATTTCAGAAAAATATGTATGTGCACTTAAGGTTTTGCTGGCAAAGAAACACCCTCCTGGACAACTTTTTCCACTCTTTTACTCTGTATCATCGCATAGCAAATTAGCATCTCTATATTTTTTTTTTAAAAGAACCATGTATGCCGCCATGAGGTCTTTGGAAGAAGGGCTGGCTAAAAAATGCAATAGTTTGGTAAATAGAGCCAGGAAGGATGATGTTGGCCCAAAGGAAGTACATTGGTATGTAATATATTTAGAATATGATCCCAGTAAAGGTAAAGCCCTTTAAACACACAGTTTTCAAAAACCATTATAACACAAAAGTTGAAATTGTAAAATAACAAAAACCTCAATTCCTTCTCCATGACAAAACTGAGAAATATTTGTGTGCAATCCTGGAGTTACATCATTGAGCATAACTTTGTTTAGGATTGCACTATTAGATGTTTGAGTATCTAAGTTCTATATTATATCAATGAAAATGTTCGAAATTTTTAAATCTTTTTCAAATGAACTAGTTTGGTGTAGTGGTTAAGAGCAGCAAGACTCCAATATGGAGAACTGGGTTTGATTCCCCACTCCTCCGCTTCAAGCCAGCTGGGTTACCTTGGAGTCAGTCACAGCTTCTTGGAGCTCTCTCAGCCCTACCCACCTCACAGGGTAATTGTTGTGAGGATAATAATAACACATTTTGTAATCCGCTCTGAGTGTGGCATTAAGTTGTCCTGAAAGGCAGTATATAAAACATTGTTGTTGGTATTGGTGTTATTAAATTATTCTTTGTGAGGTTTCTCCCCTCTCATGTGGGCACATAAGACATTAGAATGTTATCCTTCTATAGAAAGTTACAAGCATTTGAACTTGTTTGTCTTAATAATTCCCTTAACTGATTGTAAATCTGTGTGTGGACTAGTGACCAGTGCTTGGACTAGTGATTGCTATATGGAATACAGCTGTGTATCAGTAGCAACTATTGGCTAATGCCTATTATGTTATAGTGACCAGCAACACAACTTCTCTCTCCCCAAACCAATCACTATTTTATATATCTTTTAAAAGTAATATTTTATTTGATTTGATACAGGCTTGGATCAAATAATGTTCAAGCAGAAACATAAACAGGAAGTGCAGTTTTATATGTGCAAGATCTTGTACAACACATAGTGGTTATCTCCCTATATATTATAGTGCCTGGAAAACAATTGTCAAAATCTTGTGGAAGCAGAAACTCAACCAATCAACCAACCAACCAATCAATCAAAGGTTTATTACAGTCACAAGACTAGCCAAGTTAAGTACAGATAAAAAGGGCAGTTTTTAAATACTTAAAATGAAGCAGAAACTTAAATGGGGATACCATAAGCTTGGTTTAGTGCACTCAACTCTCAGTCTTTTTCTTGCTTTTCCACAAGAGCTCTTGTGCAAGAGGAAATTTTGCAGTGGGGAATATTAGCAAATTCTATCCAAGAGCCTCAGATATATAACAGATATACAAGTACTTTTGATAATCAAGATTTAGATTCCTCCTCTGCATTTTAAAATTCAGCAGCATTTAAGTAGACAATCCAAAACTGCTTCATGATATGCATTCCGTAGTTCGTTTGCATTAAATGATAAATGGTTTACATGTGTGTGCGTGTGCGCACACACACGTGCAGGCGTGCTAAAGCCAAGCACTTTGAACTCACGTTGGCGTAACTGTTAACTGCATGAAATGTAAGCCTATGCTTAATTTATCAATAGAAATAAATGGGATTTAAGGCTGCAAGGTCTTGTGCCTAACTGGTGATTTTAAAGGGGCAGGGTAAATCTTAGCAATCTTATATGTAATCAGTTGACTTGGGGAAAAGTAGGGATGAAAGGCCTAGTGCAGCTGGAGACAAAAAAAATAAAGCAATTAAAACTTTTGTGTCAGTTTTCAGGCTCCATACACCACAGGTAGTCTGGGAAGGTGCTCTGTGTGGTGGCTTGGTGGGAAGAACACAGGCATGAAGGAAGCGGCCAGCAGCCATTCCCAGCCCTGGTCTTCTATGTGCCAACTAATTTTATGCAGTCTTCAGTGCCCCGCTTGGAGCAGCTGTCTCCAACTGCATGCGACTAAATGAGGAGCCTCTCCTCCCCCATTTGCTAAGCAATATTGAAATATTTGGACGAAGTAACTTACAGTGAAATCCTAAGTAGAGTTATTTCAATTGGCAGGGCCGATATGGGCTCTAGGCTAAACATCCCAAGGCATCACTTGGTGCATTCTTTATATCAAGTTCTGAAGATGAACTGGGAATGGAGCATGCTCACCTAACTTACTTGGGACTTAGTGGTGGCCAGTGCAGTGTAGTGAGTAAACTATCAGACTAGGATCTGGAAGACCGAGGTTTGAACCCACATTCTGTCATGGATGCTTGCTGACAGATTTTGGGCCAGTTGTACACTCTCAGCCTACACAGGGTTGTTTTGAGGATAAAATGGATAAGAAGAGATGTAAGCTGTTTTGGGTCCTCTTTGTGGAGAACGGTAGGGTATAAATGAAGAAAATAAATAAACCTAAACACATCCTAGAATCTCAGTAGATTTTGAGGTATATTGCTGAGAAAGGCTAAGGGCAGTAATTTAAACTGCTCTGGGGGATTTGACCCAAATCCAGGCTGCTCTAACACTAAAGTAAGATGAGGTGAGTAAGATCATCATCAGCAACCCTTCCCAGTAAGATAGCTTCCTCAACTGGAACAGAATTACATAGTTTAGTTAAAATACAATGTTACAGATCCTTTTTTATCAATAAAAGTGTAGCCTGTTTTGCTTTTCATGTCTGCTTGTAAAAGCCAAGAGGTTTATTTTACAGGAATTTATTGTATATTTAAAAATATTTATTGAAGGACTGGAGTTTCATGGCATTCGATAAAGTTCTGATATGGTAGGGTGCGGGGGAAAGAAGAGATGGATTCTGCAGCTGTCTTTTGCACTGTTACTCCCACATTTCTGTTGTGCAATAAAAATTGCTGATGCATACTAGTGGAGTGGATCAGACAAATAAAGCCAGGTTTCTTTGAACAAATTCCCAAGAGAAATGCTACAATGATAAGAGACTTCATTAACCATTTTAAGTCAAACGGAAATTTAAATATACCCGCATCTGTGAACTGGATGTCACTTTCAGAGCCTAACTAGACGCTATTTTATTGCCGGGGCATGCACTTATTTTAATGTGTTCCCTGCAGTGACACAGCAGCTGTGGAAGCTGCTTCTAAAAAAAGGAGAGCCCAAACAGGCTCAGAATAGCACGGTGGGGATAGGAAGGGGTCTTGTTCCCCCCATAGATTTCTTGCAAAAATACTGTACAGGGCAGGCGAGTTATTTTGCCCATTTTTCTGATCCACATGCACAGATTTTCCATATGAAGCAGCAAAATTAGCAAAATGACTCCCCCCACAGTTTTTGCATGAGAGGGCCTTAGGGACATGGCTCGCACCCAGGGCAGAGGGTGGCTCACCCATACAGGTTACGGTGGAGGTCCAGGGTGACCCCAGGGCCTAACCTGTACTGCTAGATAGGCCATTGCCATGTGGTCAGATATGTTGTTATAATTTTAATAAAGTGGCCCTTTAATTCCAATACTTGTGTCTGCCTCTTCATTCCGACAGGGGAGGCAAATGCAGATAACTCTTTAAATAAGCTGAATAAAGGTTGGAATATATCTTGAAAAACAATATAGAGCTGATAACTTACTTATGATAAATCAGGATTCATTGGTTTTCATGGTCATAATCAAAAGGTTGTTGTCTTTCAGTAAGAGTTGAAGAGTTAATTCAAACACATCTGTGGATGCAGAGGAGCCGCTTCCCTGCTGTAGCAAGGGACATAGGAAAGCAGTCGAGAAGAATAACCGCTATGCAATCCTAAACAGAATTACACCTTTCTAAGCCCCTTGACTTCAACTGACTTTTTGGAGGATGTAACTGCTTAGAATTGCACTTTGAGAGACAGAGAAGGAACACACTGATTGAGCGACCAACCAGGAAGGGGCAAAAAGACACACCAGGAGCTGGAAGAACACAGATTAGATGAGGTGTAACAGACTTACTCAATCAAATAGTTTTTTAAAGTCGATATGAAGACTTACTGGCCCTTAATGATAGCAAACACTTGAACACCTGTGGTACTATCCGTTGTGGCTGAATTATGTGCAAAGATTGGGACTGATCAAAATCTCATTCTCACTTGATTGCTTCACTTCCTCCTGGGGGGGCTGGCAATTAGATCGAGCCATGGGACCAGCCAAGCAGATCTAGTATGGACACTGAGAGATCTCTGTCTTTTGGTGCTACACCTCTGAAGATGCCAGCCACAGCTGCTGGCGAAATGTCAGGAACCACAATGCCAAGACCACGGCAATACAGCCCGGAAAACCCACAACAACCATCGTTCTCCGGCCGTGAAAGCCTTCGACAATACATAGATCTAGTATTTATTCACATACTGCAGCAGTATAGGGTAGAACTGCAAAGAAGCACCTCCCATATGAGAAGGGAAGGCTTGTAGCTCCTGATGCGAACTGTCCTCTGGAAACATATTTTAGCCATCTGTGCTATTATTGTCTTCTGAGCAAAGTGATGATGATTTAACCTGTACATTTGTCCCTGCTTGTCTATCTAATTATGTACTTGCCTATGTTTCATCTTGGACTGACTAGGACAGCCTTCCAGGTTATACCATCCATATTGGACTGTCCTTCAAGTCTATAACATAAAGGCAAATAAAGTTTCTTGGTAGCTGTTTGATGTCTGTGGAACACCCACCTCCCGGAGTCTTGCCAACTTCTGAGTCAGATAAACTTCTGGAAGCAAGTATAAGATCTGCTTATTGAAGCTCATGTTTAGTGACTGGAAAAGCCAGCTTTCAGGAAGATCTAGCTGGATCTTGTAAAAATTTTGTTGGGCTGTGTATGTTTGCATCAATATTTTTATTTATATAGTTCAAGTTTTATTTTGAAGGTTTGGGTTATCAGTATGTTCCAGTTTGTTCTGGATCCTTGAAGACAAAATGTGAAAACTGGATTTGCCCCTATCTGGGACAACTCAAAGATGTGTCTTACACTTTTTTGTTTTATTGTTTTGCAGAGTGCTGTTGGCAATTAGAAAAATGCATATGGATGCAGATAAAAAGCTGAGCTATCTCCAACAACTTTCCACTTCAAAGTCATTCCATTTACTCAAGATCCATGGATGGTGCTGTGACTTGTGGCAGAAACTAATTCACTCATTCCTTTTTACTCTTGATGGTGGTGAGTAGTTAATAGCCATATTTTTCATGTTTCTTGTGTCCCTCTCTTCAGTACTTATTATTAAAAATATGAGCTGAAAAGAAAAAGAAAAACTATATAAACTAAAAGTAAACGTCATATTGGTATTTTCAAATGTTCTCTTACTCTATGTTAAAAATAAAAACTCTGTTTTTTCTAATGTTCACATTCCTTAGTCCATAAATCCACAAGTCATCAAATCATTATTATCTATTTCAAATAAAAAGTCTATAAAGGGTTTCCATTCAGCAATAAATGAACTTATTTTCTCTTTAATCAGTGAAGTAAGTTTTGCCATCAATGCAAGTTCTAGCACCTTTAATCAAGCATTCCTCTATTGTTGACAGTGTTGGACTCTTCTAGTTTTGTGCATATAATAGTCTTGCTGCAGTAATCATATATGAGAACATATATGAGAGTTCCATAACTTCTAACATATATAACGGTAATCATATATGAGAATATATATGAGAGTTCCATAACATCTTTTGAACTGTATATCCATCATTCCCAACAAAAAAGTCTCTGTCTTCAATTGTATTTTAATCTTTAAAATCTTCTACATTAATAGTTGCATTTGTGTCCAGAATTTTTTTGCTTTCTTACATGTTCACCACATATGGTAAAAAGATCCTTCATGTTGAGTACATTTCCAGCATAAGTTTGAAGTACCCTTGTACCTTCTAGCCAATTTCTCAGGAGTCAAATACCAATGGTACATCATCTTATAGAAATTCTCCTTAAGACTAGAGCATAATGTAAATTTCAACCCTTTTAACCACATATTTTCCCATTGTTCCATTAATAAATTATATTCAAAATTTGTAGCCCATTTAATCATACATTCTTTCACATGACTGACAACATGTAATATAGGAAACCATGGGTGTACATTCCAAGGTTTGAAGAATTTGGTTTTCATCTTGCTACCATGGACACAGGGATGTCTATAGCTGAACAGTATTGGAGAAAAGAGGGGAAAGAAGTAGCTGATGTCAAGGTGCAACCGAGGCAGTAGATAGAAGCAGGACCAAGGTTAAAGAAGACAGGACCAAGGCTAAACAAAGCCAGCTGGGAAGAACAGGTAATCATTGACCTACTCAATTACAGCACATGTTTATGACTTCATTCCTACCATTTGGTAGGTATGAATAAGTTGGCCTCTAGCTTTCCTATCTAAAAAGACACATTATGAAGTGCTTTGCTTATTTATAGTACTATTTATATCATGCAGTTTGATCTAGGCTGCCTTTCAAACTCCAGGACCTATTTATCATTCTTAGTTCTATTTATTTATTTATTTATTTACTTACTACATTTATACCTTTCTTACTGAGTCTCAAAGTGGACTATACATTGTAAATTGATACAATCAATATGAGGAGACATCTAATAAGAAATGTACAAGGATTACAGAAATCTGAAAAATCATAGCATATTAGACATGATACAGAGTGCAGATACAATGCAGAAAAAATGGTATTACATCAGTAGGAAACAGTGCTGTGACAATAGGGTAATATGTGCAGCAAAAAGCAGATATGTCCTATACACAGTCTGCAGTCCCTTTCTCTTTATATAGCATTTTCTTGAACCATTCCATTAAAGTATAGCCCTATGATCTTTACAGAGAATCCCTCCTGAATGGCTCAAGTTTACACAGACTGCAGAATCACAGAAGCGCTGGAGCCCACCTGACCTGCTCAAACAGATCATTCCACCAAAGGTTGTTGATCTTGGCCATTTGCAGGGTGGTACCCCGTGGTACCCCATTGAGAGCCCTGTGGCGCAGAGTGGTAAGCTGCAGTACTGCAGTCCAAGCTCTGCTCACGACCTGAGTTCGATCTTGGTGGAAGCCAGGTTCAGGTAGCCGGCTCAAGGTTGACTCAGCCTTCCATCCTTCTGAGGTCAGTAAAATGAGTACCCAGGTTCCTGGGGGTAAAGTGTAGATGACTGGGGAAGGCAATGGCAAACCATCCCATAACAAAATGTCTGCCAAGAAAACGTCATCGTGATGCAATGTCCCCCCATGGGTCAGTAATGACTCGGTGCTTGCACAGGGGACTACCTTTACCTTTTTTAACCTTTACCCACAGAAGGCCTTGAAAAGAGGAGTCATATAATGTAAAACATGTATTGCAAGAATGTGAAAATCACAGTGACAGAGAAATTCACAAAACAGCACTGGTTTCCATAAGCTATAAACAAGCCAACTGACTACTATTCAAATATCTTTTTTGAAAAATGGATGAAAAGCTAGTGTTTTTCAAGCAAAGTCCAGTGAAATTTATTTTTATTTGGTCCTAGGAAACTCAGATTCAAGTTTCACCCTAAATAATGAGTGGCCTTGGGCAAGCACGTTTCTCTTTTGTAACAAGGGAGTAATTAGGCTTTTTCTAGTTTTTCTCTTCATCATCCTTGCAAATGTTACGTAAACATTATGCTGATAAATAGAAAGGGAATGCTTTTTCAAATTCATTATCACTGTGCATGCTGAGCAATTTTAAGATGCATCCTATATAGATGTAAATGTCTCATACATGTATGAAATACCTAACATGAAGTAGTTGCTTCTAGTACTAAAACTTATTGGTCCCTCTTGGCTTCTTGAAATAAATTTCTCTCTTTTATTAAAAACACACAAACAATAGTCTTGTATAAGTGCTGGAAAGTCGTCAAGTCTTTTTAGATCAGAAAAATAATTCTTTCCTTTGCATAGTCTGGGATAGTCAACATTTAGTTTTTGGATAAAATGCACTTATAATGAAAACCAAAAATTGCTGGTATTTTATTTTGTTTCAAGTATGTCTAAGTGCCAATGGTTATGTATAGTATAAACAGGGAGAAAGTTCTGAAAAGAGTTTTTAAAAAATAAAAAGATCTGAAGGAATTTGAATACATAAACCAAACAATAAAGATGTTACAGATAATCCTCAAAAACTGCCACCGTAGCTATAAAAGACTGTTAGATGTGATTTTCCATTCTATAGGGTGAACATGCAATTGACTGGATATGCAGTTGTATTGGCTTCACAGTTAGTAAATGTAATCTGCTAGTCTTATCAATGGCAACCTGCTCGGTGACAATTTAAGGAACCATAGAATTTGCTGTTGATTTGTATGCATGATCATTCACTGGAATCACTTGTTGGACTCAGTTTCAGGTGCGTAGCCATGTAGTAGAAGAGGAAGATTTGGGTTCAGTAGCACCTTAAGGACCAACTAGATTTCCAGGGTATGAGCTTTCAAGAGTCAAAGCTCCTTTACCTGTCGAAAACTAATACCTTAGAAATCTAATTGGTCTTTAAGGTGCTACTGAACCCGAATCTTGGTCTTTGGACTCAATGATAGAACCAGCATAGCACAATAAAAAAACCATGAAATCTGGATCAGAATGATCCAGGTTCAAATCCCCAGTAAGCTACAAAGTACACTGAATGATTGTGGTCTAGTCACCCTATCACTCAAGTTAAATATATCTCACAAGGTTTTTGTGAGGATAAAATTGGGATGGAAGGGAGAAAACTACATACACCTGAGCTCTTTAGAGGATGGATTGAAATGTAAATGTAAAAATGAGGGCCAAGTCCTGCATGGCCTTGTCCTGATAGACTATTAAGGCAGTGAGGTCCCCCAGAGCAAAAACCAGGAAATGGGTGGGTTGTGTGTGGGGGTGTGCAATGGGAGCACTTACCCCTTGCGCGAGTGCACAGTGTGAGTGTGCTCTGGAGCACTTCCGCATCATGCCAAGAATGATGTCATTCCCAGTGTTATGCAGAAGTGTTCCGGAGGACGTGGGAGTGCGCTTCCCAGAGGTTATTATTGTCCTATTCCTGTGCCTTTCCCCCTGCCAGCTGGCTGAGAAGTGGTGGGGGCAGAGGCTGGGAGTCGGGGATCCCCCGTCCCCACCAGAGGAATGTGATCCCTTTAGACTACCTCTATGGTCCTGGTCTAATCCATGTTTGTGCTTCCTACCAAATGACTAAGGAAAGGAACTGTTTTCCTTACATTTATTTAGAGTTAGGTATTATTTAGAGTGGTGTGCAGAAGAAGTGACTAGCTGATCAAGGCTTGTCTTCTTGACCAAGAATTGGAAGCATA
Source organism: Eublepharis macularius (assembly GCF_028583425.1). NCBI lineage: Eukaryota > Metazoa > Chordata > Lepidosauria > Squamata > Eublepharidae > Eublepharis > Eublepharis macularius. The sequence goes on from NC_072790.1 coordinate 74,314,954, forward strand.
ATGCAATAGAAAAGGTCAAGGAAAAGGTCAAGCAAAAGATTTGAGGAAAGCAGGTTTCTGACAACTGGAAACAGAAACAAGCAGCTAGGACAGCACTGTTAGAGCACTGGTAAGGAAGAGTCAAAAGTCAATGGCCATCATAGAATATCACCTTGCAGGAAGATTCAGTGTCAGAATATGTGCCAGAGGCACAAGAGTTCAAAGATCACAGAGCCTTCAAGGTTGGTAATCTTTGGGATATAATATTCCCTCTTTAATGACATGGAAATGGCACTTTAAATAGGTACCAAAGGGCACATCTTTTACTGCAAAAATCTCCATTGCACTCTTAGCTGTTTACCAACCCATGCTATATGCTATGGACCTTGCATTCTTTTTGTAAGAAATGAAGGACTGTTATGCTGTCCCTTGTCTCAGGTGTCAGAGAGGGAATATAGAGCGGTCAAGCTTCTGTCCATCTTTCTTTTCTGTTATCTTGAAACTATCTCTTTGAAGTGAAGGTTGTATTCTCAGAGACTTCCTCCTTCTTGTACCACATCTTCCTCTCTTTGTCCTTCTTCATCTTGCCACAATGGGTACAGGATATGCTATCCTGCAATCCCTTGCCATCTAGTAAAAAAATCTATATAGCCCACTGATGCAGAATAAGGAGAGCCGATACCATGAGCTGGTATAATCAAGGGGCCAACCTTCTTTTCATTGCTCAAGAGGATCTGCAGGGCACATGGGCCATAACTCATTTCCAAACCTAGTTGCAGTGTGGGTGATTGAAGGGATGCCAATCTCACCAGTATCTGTATCAGGCATCTGACGAAGAGAACTTGATTCTCGAAAGCTTATGCTACAATAAAATTGGTTAGTCTTAAAGGTGCTACTGGACTCTTTTTGATTAATCTCACCAGAGGAGCCAAAAATTCCTATCTGGCCCTCAAAAGGGCAACCAGCTTGTATCTACTCTGAAACAGAAGGTGGGCAGGTGGAGGCCTGCTCCATATGCTGTGATAAAGAGGTTGACTCTTATATAGTCATCTTCACTAGGTGGCCCATGATGCTGCACATACAGCCACAGCATCAGTTTCGGGATTTGCCCTGTTTGTTTGCTATACACAGCACCAGCTTAGGCTGTCTCTTCTTTCCCTACAGCCACAGTCAAACTCTGCCCCACTTCGGTGATGGGGAGGGTGCAGAAAAGCCATATGGTTATTAGTATTATGACAATATGTTTGGATTGCCTCTCTTAATCCATAGATTGTTCAGATTTGAACATTAAATATAAATTTCCAGGAAGCTCCTAGCTTGGAAAACATTCTGAAATGACAGCTCAGGAAAACTCAACAGAGGAAGCTAAGTTGGTTTGCTTTAAGGAATTAAGTGTTTAGCAATAGTTGGAAAGGTAAGCAGCATTTTTTTTCTCTGATGAAGAATGAAGACTATTTGGAAAGGTATTTCTCAAGTTGAGGCTGGGTGGGGGAACCTCCTTATCCTTTATGCGCTACAGACTATTTCTTCTGTGGCATTTCCTCAACAAGAGGAGCAAGTACTTCAACTTCCATCTGGACCCAATTCTACAATATGTCACAGATGACAAATTCCAGACATTTCATGCAGATGGGATTAGCAGAGAAAAAAATTGTAATCACATATAAATTCTCTTGCACAACTGAAGTCCTATAACCTAATATAACCCACTGTAATGAGTTCCATCTGTGTTATTGGGACTCAACATGCAAAGGTATTAAAGATATGCTAATTGGTAAATAATAGGTAATTATTTACTTTGGCTCCTGACAACAACCTCTTCTATAGCTTCCATTAAGTGGTAATTTCAGAAATGATATTAAGGCAAATATTTGTGCCAGATGGATTATGTACTCTCCCAGTCCTTGAAAGAAAAATCTTATCAGTCACACTTAAAGATTTACAAAGAATGTTATTTTTATTCTGGCTGTGCAGGTGTTTGTTTGTATGTCCATATGTTCTTATTGTATTGTAAAATATTTATAGATACATTTTAAAATTACATTTTAAATATTATTTTAAAGTTCTAAATGTTTTCATGCCTCGTAGAAAAGAGTCCACTAGCACCTTTAAGACTAACCAACTTTACTTTGCATGCATCTGACAAAGAGAACTGTGGTTCTCGAAAGCTTATGCTACAGTAAAGTTGGTTAGTTTTAACGTTGCTACTGGACCCTTTACTATTTTGCTACTGCGGACTAACACGGCTAACTCCTCTGGATTCATGCCTGATGTTCACTGCTTCACTTGGGGACTCTATTTGGGTGGAACGGTAGTATATAAATGTTGTTGTTGTTGTTGTTGTTGTTGTTGTTGTTGTTGTTGTTAATAATAATAATAATAATAAATAAATAATATAAGCAGCTGTCAGTGGTTAGCTTTGTGAAAGTGCATGGATGAAGCCTGAATAGGTGTGCGCTGCAGGCATTCGTGAAGGGTGTTAACTGGTCAACTCACTTCTTATCAGTAATGCTAAACTTGACATATTGGGAATATCATTGCAGTGGAGTTCAATGAACTATGCACATAGTAATGTGCTAGCTAAAGTGAAGCTCCTGCTGTGGTGTGGAATTGTATGAGATCACTTCTTTGTAGATATGATGCCATCATCTTCCTGACATTGGGCTTCTTTAAAATTATCTTTTATGTTTTCACTTGTGTAGAAACGTGGAATGCAGATAATTTAAGAAGCAGAGTGACGGCACAGTCTCCGGCAGATTTTAAGCCTGGGAGTAGCGGGATAGGGGAAGGCTGCCTGCCTGCCTGTCTCTGCATTAGTACAGTAACACAATAAATTGTTGTATCTGAGCACAAAGAGAGATCAACACTGAAGATATGACACTTGAACTGTCATGGCTTTCCCCAAACAATCATGGGAATAGTAATTTAGTGATGAGTAATTCTGCATTGAAATTCCTTAGTTCCCTCCACCCCACCCATGTGAAGTCCCTGACCTGCTTGACATGTCCTACTTGACCTCCATCTTGGGAATCTGCAAAGCAGTCTTCTTGTTCATGTATATCTTCCATTTCCTGTGTCTGACTCCTGCTTGTCACACACAGGAAGCAAGCTTCATATTCTTTAAAGTCTATCTGCCCCTTTTGGGATTCTCCACTGAAATGTTTGTCCATTTTGTTACCTAGCAGAGCTGCAATTACTCAGCTTTTGGTTTATCATGTCATTCCTGACTTTCCCAGCTCTAATTAGGCCAGGGAGCTGCAAGTGTGTAGTAAAATTTTCTTATCTTGGTAAAATATTTTAGATTTAGGAAGGAGATGGGACGGGAACAGGGATGCCAGACCCCTGGTGGGGGCAGGGGATTCCCCACCCCCACTCCCCACACCCCATCCCCACTTACCTAACCAGTGGGGGGTGCGCACCTTCCATGTGTGCTCCCCGGTGGCACTGCGCGCTCTCGTGTGCAGCAGCCACCGGGATTGGGCACATTTTGGCCCAGATCAGGGCCATTGCAGAGTGCAGGAGTGCTCCTGTGCTCTGCAGCACCTCAAAACAGACATGTTTCAGCCGAAATCGGGCTTGTTTCAGGCCTGTTTTGCCATGGATCCTGCGCTCCACAGCGTCTCAAAATGGGCCCATTTCGGCATGGATCAGGCCCATTTTGAGCCCCTGCAGCACCTGGGCACACTCCCAAGGGCCGTGCAATGACATCGCTCCTGAAGTGACATTATCGGGCTTGTGGGGGCGCACACACATGCTTTGTGCGTGCGCACCCCCCTCTCTTCCAAGGTAAGTGGCAGGCCCCTATCCCCTGCCAGGAGGTTGAGGGAGCCTGGCAACCCTAGATGGGAAGCTCTCTCCCTGTTTTCTCTCTGGGCCAAGCTACACATGACGAATGACACTTGAACGGCAAGTGGATTGAGTGGAGGGCAAGTGAACAGGGAGAAATACACTTGCTGTTCAAGTGTCATTCGTCATGTGTAGCTTGGCCCTATGTCTCCATGCTGTGCATACTTATTTAAATTATGTGGTCCTGTTACAATTTATATCAGCTTTATCACCAGGGCTCAAACATATTTTGAGGGTGGGCAGTACAAACTTGTAAAATGCCTCCCAACATCACAATCCCTCAACCCACACATGCAATTTTATAAAATTACTGTTACATATTATGCATTTCTGGAAAAAGTCCACTTTTGCAATGTTTGTTTAACAATAACACCCAGCATAAGAGTTCTAGAAGTTTGCTAATTATTTTGTAAGTTTTTGGTCACTAAAAAGGATTATCCTGTCAATATCTTAAACAAAATTCTACTGGATCAATGTGGCTAAAAAGATTAGATCAATTAACATGAAGCTTTCTTTTATGGCCTTTTTCATTTCAAAATCATGAACTAGCCCCCCAAAGTAAATTTCTCATGCAAAATTTCAAACTAGGCTAGATTTTTTTTGCAGGTGAGGGAAGTACTGGAAATATATTGCCTGTCTCCTGCAGTGCTGGGAAGAGAGAAGAGACATTTAGCCCGCCATACAGATTCAGAGCTTGTGGGCAGGTTCTGCTAACTCACCACTGTCCCAAGTGAAGCTCTATACTGTTCAACATAAGAAGAAATAATCTCCTCTCAATCCATGGGAGAAAAATGCAGTATAAATACCTCTCCCCCTTCATGTTGACTCATCATGGAAGGAAGAAGAGTGCACGGGCCCTGCCTCCTTCCTCTGTGTGATTGCCTGGTCATCTACAGAGTGTGACTACCTGGAGGAAGTGGCCACGCATACAGTCCTTCTGCATAATCAGGGAAGCCCACTTCTATTCTGCGGATATCCAAACAATTGCATAGAGGCAGAAATGGGACCAGCATGCTGATGCCCATTCTCTGTCCCTGAACAGTGAGTCAACACATAATGGCTTATGGTAAAAGGGGAAGTGGTGAGCTAGAGTATGATTACGAACAGGCCTGGAAAAAAAGTTCTGTCCCCTTGAACAGAAGTTTAATGAGATTCTCCCTACACATTACTAAGTACCTAGGGATGCTCAAGTGAACCTCATTTTACGTGTCCCCCCTTCAACTTTCCATGCACTCACTCGCAGTCACACTTCAATTTGCTCCATGTGAATTTATTCACACATTTGATATCAACTGCTAAAGGTATCCCAGTTTTTCCCACATCCATTCTTTGAAATTCAGATCTTGCCATTTTTTCACACCTTAAAGAAATGCAAATTGGCAATTGAAAGGAGCCTACAGTATTTGCTCTCACAGGGAAAACAGAGCTGAAATGGTGCTTTGCCCTCTGGAATCACTTGCAGATGAAGTCACACAAAGGAAGCTCCCGTAAAAGTGGCATTAATGTGCACAGAGCAAGAACGGCTTGCCCCTGAATTGAGGACTACACATACAATCCTGCACTTGAGCATTCCTAGGTACTTAGTAACATGTAGAGAGACTCTGAGTGGGAATGGGTGGTTGAAAATTTTCAGGGAATAGAGGTTAGTTACCTGCTAAATGTAAAAGCCCATTTAGCCTCTGTTAAAGGAATGGGACATTTTTAAAATTGACAATCCTAAACTAAATCTATATCTGTCCTTGGTGAGCCCAGTGACAGGCGCAATACAGAGATTCCCTCCCCAGCTGTTCAAAAAGCAGTTATTTTCATTTGCGGAGGGGGAAAATTACAACTTCTTGTCCCCAGTGCCAGGACCCCACTACAGCCATTTTTAGTTCCAAAGAATAATAATAACATTAATAAAAACATTTGATTTATATACCACCCTTCAGAATGACTTAATACCCACTCAGAGTGGTTTACAAAGTATGTCATTATTATCCCCACAACAAAACACGCTGTGAGGTGGGTGGGGCTGAGAGAGCTCTGAAAGAGCTGTGACTGACCCAAGGTTACCCGGCTGGCTTCAAGTGGAGGAGTGGGGAATCAAACCTGGTTCTTCAGATTAGAGTCCCACTCTCTTAACCACTACACCAAACTGGCTCTCAATACACCAGAGAGAATACACCAGGACAATCATGAAACTCCAATAACAAGAGCTGGATAAACAAGAGAAAGCCAGGTGAAAGTCACAGAGTTTCTTCTTTCCATTTGTGCCCTTTTGTTTGTTTAAATACCCTCTGAGTGTAACACTTCATGCTCTTACAAAGTATGCTCTATATGAGAAAAATGGATGCCAACATAAATGGGTTGGTCTTTAAGGTGCCCCAAGGCCCTCTGGTTTTAATTGCAACAGGCAGCTACCCCTGTGGAAGAAGTGAGGGGAAGACTGTGAAGGAATCTGAAAATCAAGAGAAATTTAAACAACACAAAAAAGTGAAGGGCTTAAAAAAATTATATAAAAATTAGTCAAGAATAAAAATTAAAAGCAAATAACTATTGTGATCTAGAAAGGAAGACAGACAAAATTTCAACTGTACCTGCTTAGCCACATGTTAAATAATACTTAGAATTTTTTTTTAGTGCTTTCAGTACTCAAAAGTGTTTTACATATGCTATCATCCTAGTTTATAGCCTCTCTGGGTAGGTATACTGATTTTTAGCTGAATATTGCAGATGGGGCCTAAGACAAAGTAGCTTGCCTAATGTCTCCTACTGAGTTTGTGGCAGAGTATGAATTGAACTAATGACCCCTAGATCATAGTTCATTCTCTTATATAGTGTGATCCTATCAGTACAATCCTAAACCAAGTTATGCTACCCTAAACCTATTGAAGTCAATGAGTTTAGACTGGAGTCTATTGAAGTCAATGAGTTTAGACTGGAGTAACTCGGTTTAGGATTGCATTGTAAGAACACTTTCCTGGAAGTAAGCCTTATTTAATAGACCTGAGTAGAGATGGGCACGAACAGCAATATGAATAAAAAAAAGCCACAAAGAGCCCAATCTGTTGTTCGCAAACAAGCTGTTTGTTAGGCCCCATTCTAAATGAACAGGTGGTCGTTGCAAGCCTTGTTCATTGCTGTTCGTCAAGCCAGACAGTCTGGCATCTGCAATAAATTCCCTTGGCAACATAGGCAGGGATTGTCTGAACTCTGAACTCTTGCTGTTGCCTGGAAACCCCAATCTAAGCCCAATTTAGCTTGATAGGCAGGTCTTCCTTCCAAGTGTGGAGCTCCAAATTTGTTACAAGAGAGCAAAGACCATGGGGGAGGGGGGGGGGTCCCCAGCTCTGGCTAGTCTTTGCAGACAGTGGAGAGGGAGAGACAGCTGCTGTAGGCATTTTGATAAAGAGACAGGGAGAGTGCATTGGAGCTTGCATTTTCTTTATGTGTGGTGGGATATGGATCTACCCCTTCAAGTTCCAGGGCTGCTGCCAGGCTCTGGGGCCAAGCTATTATTTACTATTGGTACCTTTCATGCTGCCTGATCAGGTAGGGTTTCTGGGAGTGGTGTGGTAGGGATCTACCCCTTCAAGTTCCAGGGCTGCTGCCCGGCTCTGGGGCCAAGCTATTATTTATTATTGGTACCTTTCCTGGTGCCTGCTCAGGTCAGGTTTCCGGGAGTGGTGCGGTAGGGATCTACCCACCCTCAGGTTCCACGGCTGCTGCCAGGCTCTGGGGCCAAGCTATTATTTATTATTGGTACTTTTCCTGGTGTCTGCTCAGGTCAGGTTTCTGGGACTGGTGCAGTAGGGATCTTGAGCGAACTTAAATGATGGCTGGAGGAGAGCCTGCTGGCCCCTACGAACAGCCAACCATGAACATGTTCGTGAACAGGGTCATGTTCATTGTTGTTCGTGAGTCCCTGTTCGTGGATGGCAAAGAACAACGAACATCATGTTCTGGGTTTTTTTCTGTTCATGCCCATCTCTAGACCTGAGTAGGATTCTGAATAGATCTGTTTAGGATTGCCCTTAGCCACTGTTCTATGCCAGCTCACCAGTTGTGTAATCTGCCTGCATCTTGAAAACATCTGGCTCTTAAATAACTGGTGGTACCCAGAGGCATCAAGCTTATTTCTGAACTGAACGTCCCTATTGTGTTTTCTGTGCATGGATACAGAGATAGTAAAGGTGAAATTAAGCAGCCACCAGTGTACATTTATGAGACACATACCAAATGTTTTCAGGCAGAGCTATGTTCGGAGTTGCTCTTAACATTTCATACCAGGAAGGCTGATGAAATAGTACCATATAAATGTGTAGGCAAAAGGAAGATCCATTTACTGGAGTGAATGCAGGAACTGGAAATAAGAACAAGTTGATTGCCCACAGGGAAGCAAACAGAGGGAAGGAAAATAACACTTAGGAATCTGCACTCCCTCTGGTTGCTCAGCATTACTGAGCTCCGAAGCTAGCCTTGACCTCTTATAATGTGATTGCCTGAACACCTGACTTTCATTGCTAATACAGGAGGGAAGTATTTTACCACACCCTCTTTGCTTTCTATGATTGTGACTCTCATGGCATGTATCCTACAACACTTTTCACCCCCATTTCAGCACACTTTCAGGGTCTCTGAAGTTTAAATAATTCTTGTGGAGGGATGGTTGAACAGTTAATCAAGATCATGAAAAGTATTTTTCCAAAGATCTCCCCTTCAAGATGCTTCAGTTATCAAAATCCTTACAAGCTTATGGCATCCTTGCCTAAGGAAGAAGTCAAGGAATATCCATCCCATGGCATACATATCTGATCCTCTAGCATACTATAAACTGTTAGGGGACTGAGAAAGCCAATTTCCTATTGCTCCGTTTTCCTCTTCAAAAAATGCTCAGCATTAGAGGGCTTTGATTGTGCTCAGTTCTCATGAGGCTTCCTTTTGGGAGGGGGGAGGGTAATTTTTTTAAATTTGGAAAGACTTTTTTAGTACCTCTAAGTATGCAGAAACCATGGTTTTGTATCTTGGCAGTCCTGTTTGGCTGCAGTACTAGTAGGCATTTGACCGTTACATTCTCTATTAGAAACCCCCCCCAGGATGAACTGCCAAGGCTAAGAGTGGACAATTTGGAAATCCTTCCCTCCCCCAAATCTCCACTTTCAGGATTCTATCAGCTTTCAGATGTTTGAGGAGGCAAAGCCCCCTTTCACTGACTTTTTAACTGCACTTGTATGGAGGAGTACTTAATTCTGAACTGAAGAAGGATGTAGTATGATACTGTATTTCTTATTAGCTTCAGGAGGAAATCACACACCTTTCTTACTCTTTGGTGACAGCAGTGAGTTTAGTGTAAGAATCTGCTATGATTGGCTAGTGTAAGAATCTGCTACAGCTCCTGACCCTCAATGGGGTGCTACTTACGCCCGTGTTGACAGTTAAGAGTCTGGGGGTGATTCTAGATGCCTCCTATCAATGGAGACCCAGAACACAACAGTTGCCAGGTCTGCCTTTTTCCACCTGCAGCAGGTCAGGCAGCTTGCCCCCTACCTTTCAACCCATAACCTAATGACAGTGATCCAGGCAATGGTCACCTCCAGACTGGACTACTGTAACTCGCTTTAAGCAGGGCTTCCCTTGGGCCTGATCTGGAAATTACAACAGGTCCAGAATGCAGCCCTGCATGTCCATACAGATACTCCGTATAGGTAAAGGAAGGTAAAGGTAGTTCCCAGTGCAAGCACCGAGTCATTGCTGACCCATGGGGGGACGTCACATCACGACGTTTTCTTGGCAGACTTTTTATGGGGTGGTTTTGCCATTGCCTTCCCCAGTCATCTACACTTTACCCCCAGGAAACTGAGTACTCATTTTACCAACTTTGGAAGGATGGAAGGCTGAGTCAACCTTGAGCCGGCTACTTGAACTCAGCTTCTACCAGGATTGAGCTCAGGTTGTGAGCAGAGCTTGGGCTGCAGTACTGCAGCTTATCACTGTGCAGCCACAGGGCTCTAGGGCACATATAATTCCAGTTCTATGGCAGCTACACTAGCTCCTCATGGCATTCTGGATCAGATTCAAGGTTTGGGCTTTAACCTATAAAGCCCTTAGTGGACTGGGACCAGCATATCTGCGGGACCATCTCTCTACATATGTCCCCTGGAGGATGCTCTGATCAGCTGATAAAAACTTGCTGGTGGTCCCTGGGTCCCTGGGAGAGTCACCTGGCCTTGCCCAGAGCCAAGGCCTTTTTGGTCCTGTCATCAACCTGGTGGAACTCTCTGTTGAGACCCAGGCCCAACAAGGTATATTATCTTTTCACCAGGCCTGCAAGACAGAGATGTTCTGTGAGGCATATGGTTGGGGCTGGGCCATGGATGAGCTTTCCTGCCAACCACCTGGGGAGGGGGAACCCTTGTCCCAGTTTTTTCTTTTTCCATCTCCTGGACCATTGCTGTTCCTCACCTTCCACCCATAGAAACGGTTTAGAAATGTTTTATTGGGACTAGGTAATATTATTATTATTATTAATTATATTTATATCCTGCCCTCTTTGCAAGCGGGTTCAGGGTGGGTTGCAACAGAAGATAAAATATACAAGATAAAATCACAGTAAATTAACACAGCTTTCTAATAAAACACCTGCTCACCATATAACATCTGACGGTGGTGGAGGTGCAGCTTAACCATGCGTGGTTGCTCATATATGGGGGTAGATGGTCAACACCCCATACAGACATAAAGGAGACCGGAAGAGAGGCTCATTTGGTGGAAACCCTGATGGCCTCAACCATACGCTTGGCGGAACATCTCCGTCTTACAGGCCCGCCTGAAGGAGACAAGATCTTGGCAGGCCCGGGTGTCCTCAGACAGAGAGTTCCACCAGGTAGGGGCCAGGACTGTAATATGGGCTGCCAGCTAGAGCTGTTCTTTACTACTGAACTGTATGTTTTTATGTTTTTAAATGAAAATTTTAATGTAAATTTAAATGTTATCTGCTTTGAGCTCACTTATGAGGAAAGCAGGCTATAAATTAAATAAATAACAATAAATAAATAACTTGGCAGTTTGTGCTTTCTGGAGTCTGTTCAGTTCTAACAAAGCATTCTCCCCCATTTTGGTAAGTTTGAAAAGTCCCCTTCACCCCAGTTCTGATGAGGGGAGCTTTGAGTCTTGAAAGCTCACACCTTGGAAATTTAGTCGGTCTTTAAGGTGACATTAGACCCAGATCTTGCTCTCTGATTATGTAGTCTCCTTCCTTGTTGGTGGCCTGGATTAGCATGCTTTCATGGCCGTCCCAAGTTTTCCAATTCACTCTAAGACATGGTGATTAAAGTGATAGCAAAGAGCTGCGGAGCAGAAAAATACTTTTATATGAAATTAATATGAATTGATTTGGAGAAAAGTAACAAATAGGTGCATTGGACTTAATTAAAGCTACTGTACATCTGTACATGACTTCACTGTAGTGAAAAAAAAACAATTTTGAAATGTGCAGGTATTGAAATGACTAGAAATGGCAAAGAGAGCAAATTTGGAGGAGGTGTGTAAATTAAGCTATTTGTTATAAAGGTGGATAATGAGAACATGATACATCTCTCACACTTCACTAGGCAAACTGTTTTCTTTTAAAAGGGAATAATCCCAGATATGACTCCACAGCCACCTAGGTAAGATTTTTGGTTCCCTGTGTCTGGCTCTTGATGAACAATAGCCTATCTAAATAAAAAGGAAATGCTGGGTGATTTTTCTTAATGCACCCCTTACGTCTTTTCAAATGGCAGCTAGTTACAGAAAAGCATTTCCTAAATTTAGTCATGGAAAACTCATTGAACATTTTGACCTATTCACCTTACTAAATCCAAAAATAACATAATTTAATTTTTTGAATTGCCTAGGTCTTATGAATGCTTTACAAATGTGGAAAACTGAAAGTCAGTGTAAAAGTAACCTTGGCAGGGAAATTATCTGAAGTTATTAAGTTTGCGCCTTTTGGAGAAACACGCTTTAAATTGTGGTTTATGGTACTAACAACACATTTGCAATTCTACCTATTAAAACATAGTGATTAATTTAGATCCCAGACTTCTTCACATTAATTTAAAGAAACTACTTTTTGTCCCCAGACAAACACATATAAAACACAAATTCCTTGGAATGTATCCCAGAACCATGTGCTAGAAATGGTTTGCAATGCGAACCACTGTGTTCCAGTATCAATATACATAGGTGGTATATAAACAACGAAAGGCTCTTAAGATCCCATAGCCTGATTCAATGTCATTATATTTCCAGGCACTGTTCACATTTAAGAGGATGTGTTCCTTGGAACAAAAAGTCTTTGGTTTTTTTCCCCAAATGGAATCAGCATCCTTCATTGTTCATTCATAAATCTGTATTGAAGGTCACTAGAGCCCTGCCCTAGAATTTCTGAAACTTCTCTACGGGCTTATATGAAAGGGACATCTAATAACATAGGTTTTAACCTTTGGTTCTGACCTAGGGTGTGTGTACAATGCATCTCCTCTGCTCATAACTGTTGAGCAGCAAATGATGGGAGGGAGAAGTAACTGAGGAGGGGCAAGTGCCTGGATTCCTCCTGTTCTAGCGGCATGCATGTGCAAAAGTAGCTCTCTGCCCAGGCATGAACTGCTGACCTGTGCCTAATGTTGGTTTTGCACCTACAAGCTATTGCAGACCTCTGTACAGTTACAGTGCTTGAGCAGGATATATTGGGCTTCTTGAGATTGCCTACATGAGTTTTTTTTAAGCATCCTGTACGTTGTAAAACTGCACTGTCAGTAAAATCATGAAATACCTTGATATTTGTCCCTGATGGATTAATTTGTGACCTTCTAAAAATGATGTGGCTTTGAACTGCCTGAGACCTAAACAATTTGGCCCGAACTAGGAGGTGAGCTCTCAGGCTGTGGGCAAAACTCTGAAATAATGGGGAACTCCTTGGGATGTCAGTAACCAAGAAGTTCCCCTGTGCTTATTTCCACGGAGTCTGTGATGGATTGTGTCCTTTTGTTACTTTAGATGACACCTCTTTCCTGTGCCAGTGAAGAAAATGGTCAAGCTTCATTAGGAAATACTTGCAGCATGCCATTAATTAGATTGAAAGAGCCCTTCTCCCAGGAGAGGAAAAAGGATAGGTGGAATGGTTCCATGTATGACTTATTAGCCTAAAGATTTACATTTTGGCTCCCTTGCAGAGTTTCCAGTCACTCAGTTTATACATTCTTGCCTAGGAGCCTACTTTCAAAACATAATCCTGGGAAGACAGCAAAAGCAAATTGCTTAGCTGCGGGTGACTGCTGTTTTACTGCTTGTGTGACCTAATGCTTTCATGAGAAGTCTAAAGCCATTTAGCAAATGCATACAAATATGGCCATAGTAAAAAGTGAAGATAATATCACATGGGCAGATTGCTAACATATTGGAATTAAAACCTTGAGATTTTAATCCTGTATTTTCCTTAGAGGCTCAGGTAAACTGCAAATCTCAGGCAGGTCTGGAAAAGAATAAACAAGAATATGGACTAATGATTCTGCTTTCCCTTTCCAGCACCATCATTAAAAGGTATTTAAAATAAGATTTTGCAGTGCCTTGAGAAGGAAACCAAGGTTTAGAATTTGCCACTGTGAAGAGAAAATGACAGCAAAGGGGAGGGGGACACATGAATCATGCCTTTTCTGGGATGCAATCTCTCTGAAACTTGGGGGGTCTTTGGAGGACAGTGAGTACTATGTCCCTTGCAAATTTGGTGGGTATTGGACATTGGAAAGGTCAGTTTGTGGGGTGTTTAAAGGGCCCTGCCCCTTGCACGTGGCAGGAAAGGGCCCTTTAAACTATCAGCTGGCAGGCAGCCAGGGGGAATTCCCCCTGCCACCTGCCAGCTGATAGTTTAAAGGGATCTTTAAGGGGCCAAGAACAATGAACAATGAACATGTTTGTGAACAGGGTCATGTTTGTTACTGTTAGTTGTTCGTGGATGGCAATGAACAACGAACAGCTTGTTCATTATATTGTTGAAGGCTTTCACGGCCGGAGAACAATGGTTGTTGTGGATTTTCCGGACTGTATAGCCTGGTCTTGGCATTGTAGTTCCTGACGTTTCGCCAGCAGTTGTGACTTGCATCTGCAGAGGTGTAGCACCAAAAGACAGAGATCTTTCTGTGTCACAGTGTGGAGAAGATGTCGGCAGGTAATTTATATCTACTCAGGAAGGTGGGTTTGGGCTGAGTCATCCTGTAAGAGTTTCCCAGGGTGTGGAATGCTAATGGAGGGAGGCTTCACTGTATCCTGAGGAGGTTCTTTTGCATATGGATTGGTGCTTGATATGCTAATCTTCTCTGCAGGGCTATTGTAGGATGAAGAGTATTTTGTTAGCCTGGTGTTTTTCAGGACTGGAAACCATACTCTATACATTCTTAAAGTCTCTTCTTTCCTGTTGAAATTGTGCTTATGCTTATGAATTTCAATGGCTTCCCTGTGCAATCTGACGAAGTAGTTGGAAGTGTTGTCAAGTATTTTAGTGTCCTGGAATAGGATACTATGTCCTATTTGAGTTAGGCTATGTTCTGCCACTGCTGATTTTTACGGATGGCCAAGTCTGCAGTGTCTTTCATGTTCTTTTATTCTTGTATGGATGCTACGCTGTGTGGTCCTGATGTAAACTTATCCACAGCTGCAGGGTATGCGGTATACTCCTGCAGAGGTGAAGGGGTCTCTACTGTCTTTTGCTGATAGCATCTGTTGTATTTTTCTGGTGGGTCTGAAACTTTCAGTTAGGTCACAAGGTCTACAGGAAACCAACTCACACGGATCGGTACTTACACAAAAACTCCAATCACCACCCTCAACAGAAAAGAGGCATAATAAAAACATTAGTAGACCGATCAAGACGGATATGTGAACCACACTTTCGCAACGAGGAAACTAATCATCTAAACCACGCACTTCAAGCAAATGGCTACTCCAGAAATGAAATCAGAAGAGCGATTAAACCAAGGATAAATCAAACAATTAAGGAAAAACAGTCTCCCACAGGAAAAGTGTTTTTGCCATATATCAAAGAAATCACTGATCAGATGGGAAAGCTTATGAAAAAGCACAACTTACAAACAGTATTCAGACCCACCAGAAAAATACATCTTCTCCACACTGTGATGCAGAGAGATCTCTGTCTTTTGGTGCTACACCTCTGAAGATGCCAGTCACAGCTGCTGACGAAATGTCAGGAACTAGAATGCCAAGACCACGGCTATACAGCCCGGAAAATCCACAACAACCAGCATGTTCATTGTTTTTTTTCCGTTCGTGCCCTTGTCTAGTCATGGGACGCAGAAATGGTTCTTGTCCGGCTTTCTCCCATTTTTTTTCTGTGTACATTCTGCAATTTTTTTAAAGCTGCTGCCCAGTCGCTGCTGGTGCAAGTTATATCCATGCAGAATCAAAACCTCCCATTCTGCTTCTTGTGCCCCCCCCTTCCTTCCCTCCAGGAGCTGATTGGTCTGTTTGCCGGTAACCACTCCTACCATCCTCATCTCTCTGAACTCCTTTCCCACCATATTTACCAGTAAAGCGATGTAAGGGTCATAAGGCTGCTTCTCAGTTTGCTTCCTGCCTCCCAGGTGTTATGTGTCGCGCACAGGGCTGGGCTCAGCAGGCAGGAGGCCCACTGGTACTGCAGGGCAGAACACAACAGGCAGGAAGTCAGTAGTCCAGGAGTCAGGTCAGGTGTCAGAGCCAATATGTCAGTCAGAGAGAGGAGCAGGCAGAAGAGTAGTCAGAAAGCAGGCCGGGGTCAAAATCCAATCCAACAGCAGGGCAGGGCACAAGGCAGGGCAAGAGCGTCCAGGCGTAGAGCTCTGGTAGCAGGGAGTGGCGAGCTGAGTTGCTTCCACGCTTGGTTTCCTCGGCGTCTTCCTTTTATGCTGTCCTAATGAGGAACAGCTGTTGCCTCTCTCTCTAACAATTCAGTTCGGTGTTGCGCCTGTAAACGGGCGCTCCTTCGCCTATCCAACAGAGCTGACTTATCTCTATGTTTCCTCCTTTCAGCTGGCCCCAGGTGCTCAGGTTTCGCTTTTGCCCTGTGGGAGTCTTTGTCTCTTACAGCCTCTGTGGAGGTTTCTGGCTGTTCCTCATCCCTGACAGTCTCTGCAGAAGCTCCAGGCTGTTCTTGCTGAATTCCTCCTGGAGCAGCAGCAGTGGTTTCTGACTGCTCTTCCTCTCCAATAGCTTCTGCGGGGGCTTCTGGCTCTAGAGAAGACCCTTCTGGCCCTTCCTGCTCATCTTCTGAGGAGGACTCTGAAGCAATAGGTAAGGTGGCCAGCCGGGGCTGGGGCTGACTCATGACACCATCCCCCCTCCCAAGGCCCCCTCCACCCGAAGGTCCGGGTTTGCTGGGGTAGGTCCGATGGAATTGGCGGATGAAGCGGGGTGCGTGGAGGTTCTCGGCCGGTTCCCATGATCTATCCTCAGGTCCATAGTCCTTCCATTCCACCAGGTACTGCAGACGGCCCCGGTGCCAGCGAGAGTCTACGAGCCGCTCTACCTCGTACTCTTCCTGTCCGTCTACCAGGACCGGGGGAGGCGGTGGTACAGGTTCCCGGAGGGGGTGTGGAGGTGCTACCGGGGTGAGCAGGGAGCGATGGAACACGGGGTGGATTCGGAGTGTTGGCGGGAGCTCCAATCGGTAGGCAACAGGATTGATCTGGGCGGTAATTCGGTAGGGCCCGATGAACCGGTGGTCCAATTTCTGGGAGGGCCGCTGTGACCGAATGTGCCGAGTGGAAAGCCACACCGAGTCCCCCACCTTCAAAGGGTCCCCTTCCCGCCGTCGCCGGTCCGCGGTTGCTTTGTAGGCCCGTTTGGCGCGGTCTAACTGTTCCCGCAGAACCAGGTGTAGGGCCTGCAGCTCCCGGACAAAGTCATCTGCTGACGGTACTGATGAGTTTGGCGTTGTTCTGGGAAAGTAACGTGGGTGGCGTCCGTAGGTGGCCAGGAATGGGGTCTGGCGTGTGGAGGCGTGCACTGAATTGTTATACGCAAATTTGGCCATGGCTAGGAGGTCTGCCCAATCATCCTGCTGGTAGTTTATATAGCAGCGCAGGTATTGCTCCAACGTGGCATTGGTCCGCTCCGTCTGCCCATCGGACTGTGGATGATGGACCGAGGACAGGTGAACTTGGGTTCCGAGCAGTGTCTGGAGGGCCTTCCAGAAACGCGACGTAAATTGCACCCCCCGATCTGAGACCAGGTGCCGGGGAATCCCATGGTGCCGGAACACGTTTTGGACATACTGGTATGCCAAATCTTTGGCCGTAGGCAGCGATGGGCAAGGCACGAAGTGGGCCAGCTTGGTGAATAGGTCAACAAACACTGCAATGTATGTGTGCCCTTTAGAGGGTGGCAGGTCCGTGACAAAATCCATGGAAACGGTTTCCCAGGGCCCCTCGGGTGTGGGCAGCGGTTGTAACAGTCCTGTTGGCTTCCCTGGAAGGTCTTTGGCCCGCCGGCATGTATCGCAGGACTGCACGTAGCGAAACACGTCCACCTGCATACGGGGCCACCAGAAATCCCTGGACAATAGGTGCAAGGTCTTGTATCTCCCAAAGTGACCAGCTGCTAGGGTGTCATGAGCAAGCTGCAGTGCCTCCCCTCGTAGAGCACCCGGGGGAACATAGACTCGGCCTTCATATGTAAGGAGGCCCTGCTGCAGGAGATAGCCTGGGGGGTCTGGCTGCGCGGGGTCCTGTAGTCCCTGGGTGATGCGTTGTGTCCAGGGGTCTGTGCTTTGAGCTTGCCGGATCCGATCCTGCAGGGCATCTGGGGCATTGGTGGCTGCAAAGCACTCAGGAGCCAGAATGGTTGTGGCTGGCGGCTTCTCTCCTGCCTGCCGGCTGAATTCAGGTTTCCGGGACAGGGCATACGCCAACTTGTTCTGTGAGCCAGGGATGTATTGGATAGTAAATTGAAAGCGAGAGAAGAACAACGCCCATCGGATTTAGCGTTGCGTTAGGTTTCGGGTGGTTTGCAGATGTTCTAGGTTACGGTGGTCTGTATATACCACCACCGGGTGCCGAGCTCCCTCCAAATGGTGCCGCCAGGTCTCAAAGGCAGCCTTGATGGCCAACAGCTCCCTCTCCCAGATAGTGTAATTCCGCTCAGCTGGAGTGAGCTGTCGGGAGTAGAAGGCACATGGTTGGGGCACCTCGTGGGAGGAGCGTTTTTGTGCTAAGACTGCTCCCAAAGCGGTGTCAGAGGCGTCAGCCTGCACTATGAACGGGAGGCTCGGATCTGGGTACACAAGGACCGGTCCAGTCGTAAACCGGGTCTTCAGGGTTTGAAAGGCCTGTTGGGCTTCCTGGGTCCATTGGAATGGCAGGCGGGGCCGTGTCAATCAGGTCAAGGGGATGGCTAGTGCAGCAAAGTCAGGGATGAACTGTCGGTAGTAGTTTGCAAACCCTAAGAAGCGCTGAACCTCTTTACGGTTTCGGGGAGCCTGCCAGGAAAGTACCGCCTCGACCTTAGTGGGATCCATCTGTACTCCTTGGTTGGACACTCGGTGTCCCAGGAACTCAACTTCTTCCCGGTCAAATTCGCATTTCTCGAGCTTGGCATACAACCCATGCTGTCTAAGTCTCTCCAACACAGAACGCACATGCTCCCCATGCCTGGCAGGGTTGCGGGAGTAAATCAGAATGTCATCCAGGTACACGATGACATAGTGGTCGAGGAGGTCCCGGAACACGTCGTTGATTAAATGCTGGAAGACCGCTGGCGCGTTGCATAGGCCAAAGGGCATTACCAGGTACTCGAACTGGCCGTAACGAGTCCCGAAAGCTGTCTTCCATTCATCCCCTGACCGTATCCGGATGAGGTTATATGCTCCCCGCAGGTCTAGTTTGGTGAACCGAGTTGCTCCTTGGAGCCGCTCTAAGAGGTCAGGGATCAGAGGTAGTGGGTAGCGGTCTCTGACTGTAATCTGGTTAAGGGCCCGGTAATCGTTGCATAACCGCAAGTCCCCTCCCTTCTTTTTGACAAACAGGACTGGTGCAGATGTCGGAGAGGCTGAGGGTCGGATAAACCCCCGCGCTAGGTTTTTTGCCAAAAAGTCCTTGAGGGCCACTCGTTCTGGCTCCGACAATGAGTACAGGCGTCCGCTGGGAAGGGGTTTATCAGGAATCAGGTTGATGGCACAATCGTACGGTCTGTGCGGAGGTAGTTGATCAGCCCCCTTCTCCTCGAACACGTCCGCGAACTCTGCATAGTGGGGTGGCAGCAGGGATCCCTGGACCTTGGCGTCTGTGCTGGCGAGCAGCTTCGGGAGGGGATCCGGCTTCCTGGTCGGGAACTGGACGACTTGGCGCTTCCAGTCGATGAGCGGGTTGCTGCCCACGAGCCAGGTCAGCCCCAGCACCACCGAGAAGTGCGGCATGCAGACTACATCGAACTGGATGCGGTCCCGGTGGCCTTCCACAGCTACCTCCACCAGCTCAGTCTCGTGGGTTACTGGACCGGATTTCAGTAGCCGCCCGTCGATGGCCTCCACTAGGGCAGCAACAGGTTTTTCGTGCAACGGGATGTGGTGCTGATGGGCAAACTGCCGGTCCATGAAACTCCGGGAAGCGCCGGAGTCGACCATGGCACGGGTTTCCACGCGCCGCCCGTCTGGCAACTGGATTTCTAGGTGGAGGAGGAGGTGTCCCCCTCCGACGTCAAGGGCCCCATTGGTGTAAACCTCTCGCCCCGGTCCGCGTGGGTCGCCGCGAGCCGGGGCCGGTCTTTTGCGGCACCTTCTGGGTGGCGCTTTTCCGGGCAGGCGTTGGCATAGTGGCCGGCCCCGCCACAGTACAAGCAGAGCCCCTGGGTGCGTCGCCTTGCTTTCTCCACGGCTGTAAGACGGGGTTGGGCGCCGCCCAGCTGCATGGGCTCCTCCCCCTCCGCCCCCTTTGGAGCAGTGGGGGCAGAGGAGGGGCCTGCAGGCACCAGCCGGGGCATCCTTCCCTGCCAGGCCCCTTCGCTGCGCGCCTGTCTCTGGGCTTCCAGGCGCTGGTCAATGCGCTGGCACAGCACTACAAGGTTTTGAAGGGAACTGGGGCGTTCCGTTCGGGCCAGCTCATCTGCAACCGCATCAGACAAGCCCTCTATGAACTGGTCCTGCAGCGCTGCCTCGTTCCACGCGAGGTCCTGAGCCAGTAACTGGAATTCTGTTGCCTAGGTGGCCACGGACCCCCGTCCCTGGCGGAGCCGTCGGATGCGCCGGTTGGCGCTCTCAGCCTTAACGGGGTTGGCGAAAGTTTGCTGGAGCCGCTCCACAAACCCAGTATAGTCTTGCGGCAGCGGCGATGATTCCAGGAGCAGAGGGGTAGACCATTTGGCCGCCTGACCTTTCAAGAGACTCAGGATGAAGCCCACCTTGGTCTTATCATCAGGAAAGTCTCGGGGGCGCAGGCTGATGTACAATTGGCACTGGGCTAGGAAGACAGGAAACTCCTCCACATTGCCCGCGAACTTTTCTGGTGGACTCACTGGGCACTTGGGCGTGGCTGGCGGCGGCACTGCTGCAGCTTGCTGCTGAAGCTGTTGCTGAAGCTGAGCCACAGCATTGCTCAGTTGGGTCACCGTC
Source organism: Eublepharis macularius (assembly GCF_028583425.1). NCBI lineage: Eukaryota > Metazoa > Chordata > Lepidosauria > Squamata > Eublepharidae > Eublepharis > Eublepharis macularius. The sequence continues at coordinate 74,335,397 of NC_072790.1, forward strand.
TGCTGCAGCGTCTGGTTCTGAGCTACAAGTGCAGCAGCTGTGGCTGCATCCATGCTGCCAGTAGCTGCTGAGTTGTTGGTGGAAGCAACGTGTCGCGCACAGGGCTGGGCTCAGCAGGCAGGAGGCCCACTGGTACTGCAGGGCAGAACACAACAGGCAGGAAGTCAGTAGTCCAGGAGTCAGGTCAGGTGTCAGAGCCAATATGTCAGTCAGAGAGAGGAGCAGGCAGAAGAGTAGTCAGAAAGCAGGCCGGGGTCAAAATCCAATCCAACAGCAGGGCAGGGCACAAGGCAGGGCAAGAGCGTCCAGGCGTAGAGCTCTGGTAGCAGGGAGTGGCGAGCTGAGTTGCTTCCACGCTTGGTTTCCTCGGCGTCTTCCTTTTATGCTGTCCTAATGAGGAACAGCTGTTGCCTCTCTCTCTAACAATTCAGTTCGGTGTTGCGCCTGTAAACGGGCGCTCCTTCGCCTATCCAACAGAGCTGACATCTCTATGTTTCCTCCTTTCAGCTGGCCCCAGGTGCTCAGGTTTCGCTTTTGCCCTGTGGGAGTCTTTGTCTCTTACAGCCTCTGTGGAGGTTTCTGGCTGTTCCTCATCCCTGACAGTCTCTGCAGAAGCTCCAGGCTGTTCTTGCTGAATTCCTCCTGGAGCAGCAGCAGTGGTTTCTGACTGCTCTTCCTCTCCAATAGCTTCTGCGGGGGCTTCTGGCTCTAGAGAAGACCCTTCTGGCCCTTCCTGCTCATCTTCTGAGGAGGACTCTGAAGCAATAGGTAAGGTGGCCAGCCGGGGCTGGGGCTGACTCATGACATTATGTATTGCTTGAGTAGGAATGAAGGCTCCTGAGGCCTACAAGACTATTGGTCTTTTGTGCCGGTAATGGCCAATCATAACTGTTGCCTTATAGTCCAATCACTGTGTTGCAAGTAGTTACTTTGTATATAGTTCATGCAAATGAAGGATTCTAGGTGCTCGCCTTGTATTGGTTGCTGTTAAAAGTGGGTGTGGTTTCTGTAAGTATAAATTAGTTACTGTTGAGCCTGTCAGCAGTCTGTCTGCTTCCAGCTTCCAATAAAGATGTTTAATATAATAAAGACCTGTTAATCTCAATATATAATATTGGGTATGCACATACTCTCTTTTTTTCAAAGCCAGGAATGAGTCTTAATGTTGCTCCTTATTCCCTGCTGGCTTTAAAAGCCAGGAAAATTGTTAAATGGCTGCTTTCCCCTCCCTCCAGCATGTTGAGGCTTCTCCTAATGTGAAAGAGGGACAAAAAAAGCATTTTGCATAGCTGTTTGCGAAACAAAGCGGCAGGGAAGCTGCAGAGAGGGAATGAAGCAGCAACATTTTAACCTTTTCCAGCTAAATAACATCAGCTCCTGTCCCCACAAAATGTGCCTCCAAATAGACACATCTCAACTCATCAGCAGTCTCCAAATTGCCTCAAGGTTGTGCAGTACAGAATGATGAGACCCCAAGCCATTTCAGCACTGATCGGCATGAATGCTCAGCCTCACTGGCTTAAATTGTGTCATGTGGAATGGGCCCAAGGTCTAGTCCAGGGGCGGCCAAACTTGCTTAATGTAAGAGCCACATAGAATAAACGTCAGATGTTTGAGAGCCGCAAGACATGATGCATTGAAGTGACTTCAGATGAAGAGGTGGGTTTGGGAGAGTGTCCTGAAAGTGACATCACAGGAAGGGGTGGGGTTTGGGTGCAGTATGCTGGAAGTGACAGCATCGGAAGTGGTGGAGCTTGGGAAGAGCCATCACCTGACCTTTGACTTGGAGGTGACATCACAAAAGTTTTTCGCTGCTGTTGGTATCTCAGAAGTGATGTCACATCCTTGCTAGGCTTCACCCCCAAAGTCCCCAAGTATTTTCTGAGTCAGACCTGGCAACCCCGAAAGAAAGAAAGAAAGAAAGAAAGAAAGAAAGAAAGAAAGAAAGAAAGAAAGAAAGAAAGAAAGAAAGAAAGAAAGGAAAAGGGAGGGAAAGACATGGAAAGAAAGGAGGAAAGGGAGGGAAGGGAGAGAGGGAAATAAACTAAACTAAAATGTATGGCCATGACAATACTCAGAGACCTCCAGGAGCCACACAATATATCTAGAAGAGCCACATGCAAGTATTGATTATGGCTTCCAAACTCTGGTGAAATCAGACTAATCAGGGCTGCAGACTCTGCAAAGTATACTTCTGCCCTCACATCTAATATTGCTACCTACAGTGACAGATCATCCTGCTCCAAGTCTTCCTCTTTAAGAATAATTAATCTCATCTCTAGATTATAGTTGGGCCAACAGTGTATTGAAAGAGGGGATGTCTACCTATCATCCTTTCTGACTGTGAATAGAAAACAGCATAAAAGGATTACTAGTATTTGTTAAAGAACTGTTGACTGTACCATTAAGTAAGGCAGTGAGATGGAAGTGGCTGAATTTACTTTATTTATTTCTAAATTTTAATGGTGGGGTCCTCAAAGTATATTACAATGAAAATAAAACACAATCATCACACAATTCACTAATAAAACATAAAAACAATTACATAAAATCATCAATGGAATTCCGTTTTAAACAGAATAGAAACAGCAAAATCCAGATATAGGAGGCATAGCAAGATTGGTCAAGTTTTAATGGCTGCTTGAAAATCTTAGTGGAACCAACATGGCATGCTTCCAAAGGGAGTGGTATAATACTGGTGCCACCGCAGGAAAGAGTCCTATTTCTTGTGGAGGATACCTTCACTTTAGATGGGGAAGATACTTGAAACAACATGTCAGCTCACGGGGAGGTGGGTATATATGAGGAAAAATGCTCTCTAAAGTATCCTGGATGTAGGTTTCAGCACTTCTTAAATGTTTAAATGTTGATTTCAGCCCAGAAGAAAGTAACAATTGTATTTTTATCCTACTCTTCACCCAAAGAACTCAGATTGGTATACTTGGTTCTATGTGTCCCTGTTTTGTTCTTATAAAATAGGTTAGACTGAGAGTAGGGGTGCCAGGTGTCCTGCTATGGTGGGACATAGCTGAAGATGGGGGAGGGCAATCACATGGGAGAACCATTGGTGACAGTGTGATGTTACTTCCAGGAAGAACCTGAAAATGACATAACACCTCTCTAATAATCACAGGAACTCTCTGATAAAACTATAGTTTCCAGTAATTCCTAGAGAGGTGTGACATTGCTTCTGGGATTTCCCTGGAAGTGACATCACACCATTGGCCTGATGGCCATTTTTAATTTTTCTCCTGCTACTTCTCTGAATGGCAGTGGGAAACAAGAGGCATGTGTGTGGGATCCCCTTCTGTCAACTGGCAACCCTAGTAGAACATCTTCTGCTGCAGTAGTAGGAAGCTCCTACTGCAGCTTGGTGGAGCTCCAGGAGAAAAATGAGGGGGTAAGGTGGCATCACATGCCACTGCAATGGCACTTCCCATTACCTACCCAGAAGTGATGTTACTGTCTTGCAGAGGTGCTCTAGGAATTCCTAGGTTTTACCATAGTTATTTGGGAAATTCCTAAAGTGTTGCCAATGCCATGATATCATTCCTGGGTGCATAACCTGAAGTGATGTCACATTGTGTGCTCCACCACTCACCTCCCCAGCGCCCAAGCAGGCAGATTGCTGGCAACCTTAATTGAAAGAGAGTGACTGGTCTAAAGATATTCACTGAGCCTCCAGGCTTAATGAGGATTTGAATCCAGGTGTCCTGGTTTCTAGTCTAATCGTGAAACTACTATACTAGACTATTGGCACTTTAAAAAAGAATAGATACTATCTGAACTAGCCAGATGGCTCATACTCTGAACAGTTCTAAATAACAAGAAATTTCCAGACTATTTTAAAGCATATCCCCATGAACAGCATATTATGGAAGTTGAGTGAGACATGGAAAGTAGTGGCTGGATTTTAGTCTCAAGAAAGGAAAGTAGCTATCACCCCAGATGAAGCTGATAGTACCCTTAGCCATGGCTGTCACCTGGAAAAGGGGCCAAGACCATTGCCAAACTGCAGACCTGCTTTTTTTTGAAGGCTGAAAAACTGAATTTATAAAGCCTGAAAAACCTTTGCCTTGGAGTTTTGGAAAAAAACCCAAAACATAGTGGAGTGTAAAAGGCTAAACGAGAAACATTGAATACTATAGGGAAGCTTTGTTAAGCGCAGTGAAAGCCACTTCACTCTGCTCTAGCAGTTGCTAGAATACATTTACATCTTCTAAATGAGTTCATTAAAATTATATAGGGTCCATTGGCACAAGGATCTATAAAATTATGCATTTCAGGATAGAGTATTATATACTATTTTCCTGGACAATGGCCACCTCTTTCTATAACTTGAACAGAATTTTTTAAAAATGCTCTTCTAAATGTCAGCCCATGCACGTTGTTGGGTTGTGGTGAATTATGTCAGGTTATAGAGTTTCATATGATGTAAGATACAAAAGTCCAACTGGCATTATACTGAACAAAAATGGGAAAAAGGCCCCTTGAGGGAACTGCAAGTCTTGTGCTGTTGCCAGTTACTACATGCAACATCTATGTAAGCCACAGATCAGAAGGAAGGTCATGCTGAATTCTAATATTAGGCAACTAAAAGAATAATTTCCAAGCAACATTGCCCAACATAGTTATGATAAGTAGTGCTCAGTTTCCCGATATACTGTTATCAAAATACAATACCTGTATAACAGACTCCTCAGATAAAAATGGATGACCTGGCCATTTTACCTAAAGGGAAAGTCCACTGTGGACCACCACTGGGTCACTGACAGAGAGGAACAAGCAGAGCCAAGCCCCAGGAACTCTGGCGGCATTACAGAGGCCACTTGGGTCAGACTGGCCAGCAGGGCATACAGCGGCCGTTAGCTCACCTGCTGCCTTCTCCTGCACTGCTGCCAACAGGAGGGGGGCAATGGGTGAGCTGGTATCCATGGTGGGCTCTGTGCTGCCTGCAGTGCTGGCCCCTGCAGTTCTGGTTTTTAGCACCATAGGAGACACTCAGTCTAGTTTGCCCCTGGGCTGTTTTAGCATCCCAGCCTACTGTTGGGCAAAAGCTAATGATCTCACTGTACTAAAACAGGAACAAGGCAACTCTGTGTATAACTCTGAAAACTTTTGCCCAAACATGGTCTCACCTTTTACATTTAGCTTTCTACCTTTGCTCTTGTATATGATGACCTTTCTAAGAGTCATGTTTTCTGCTTTTAACAGGAACAAAAAAATCTCTTTGCATGCAGTATTTAATTTTTGTCTTCATATTGTTATTGCATTTATTGCTAGAAGAAAAGGATGGAGAATACCAAATACCAATGGATCTTGAGAAATATCTGACATTGCTATACTAGGAAATATAATACCAGTCACTTGAGCAGGCAAGTTAGAATGAACTGTCCTATGTAGAGAATTAAATATATTGTGCCAAAACTAAAAGTAACTCTAGCTTTAAACGCAACTCATATATACAGATGTATAAGTTGCAACTGATTTACAGCAACCCCAGCAAGGGGCTGTCAGGGCAAGTGAGAAACAGAAGTGGTTTGCCATGCCTTCCTCTGCAGATTTAAGTGGTTTCTCATCCAAGTATCAACATTGCTTAGCTTCTAGGACCTGACAAGATTGGGCTATATCATGCCGTCTTCCCTCCCAAATGCAACCCATAAATTTATTGAACAGAAACTTGCTTCAAATTCACTGTTAGTATAATGTGCTTAGATTGATGGTATCAGAATGTATTGTCTATGCAATATAAAACATTTATTTCCTGCTTTGGAAAATCGAGACTTGACTATGCCAGCCTGCAAAGGATTATCCATAACTTACACACAATGTATCAGCTGGTTGACAGAAAGGCAAGTGTTTCCTACCTAGGAAAATATTTGTTTTTTCCAGTGATGACTGGATTGCCTTTTCCTGTTGATGTGCCCTCTACAAGGCTCATTACATCCAAGGTCTGCTCATAGTTTTGAAATAAGTTGGAAATTGAAAACAGAATAATGCAGTTTAAGAAAATCAATACAACTTCTTTATGGGCCAAACTTTCAGATCTGGAGAACTGTGTTTCATGTATTGTGGAGATATTTAGTGAGTTTAGGAACAGCATAAAGCAGCACACATGAACAATGCGAAGTAATTAAGATTCACAGTTACTGGAAAGGAAACCAGCCTCAATTAGTAAAGTTGCTCCAGTTCCTAAAATAGTACAAGCTAATAAAGAAGAATATAGAAGGGATTCTGGCAAACAGTCTCAGTTCAGATATAGTACAAAACCCTGCTTTACTTTAACTTGTAGATCATTTAGAACCTGATTGCCTCAACAAATATCACCTTCTCTTCCCCCCCTGCCTTAGAGACCTGGCTGGTATCCTTGCTGTGACTACAAGAAACAGTACCCCCATGTTCCACTTTCCTTTTTTTTTCTCCCAACCAATTCAATGAAATTCTCAGGGATTGCAGCCTGCACCCAAAAGATCCTACCTTTCAAACTACACATACAGAAGAGAAAGCAGGTCCATGTTACAAGCCATTAACATTGTCTTTTTTTTAGGGCCAGCACATTCCTGCACTAGGTTCATTTACTTCTGCATGTTTCTTTACCTTGTGTGTATTTTAATTTACATCCTGGTATCCATCGAGGAACTGGTGGATTTGCTGGGAGAACATTAAATGCTTAAGGATGACATAGACTTTATCCATCTTTTATCTCTCCTTGTGTTTCATTTTGCACTTGAGGATGGTAAAAGATTGATTCTTCACTCTGCAAAGCTGGTGGATTGTTTATTGCTGGAAAGGAGCAGCCAGTGATTCCATGTCCTAGGCAGAATGGGGCCCAAGAACCACTGTGGGTGGTCACCCATGGCCCTATCTCACACAGTAGGGAGGGTGAGAGGAAATATTGGCCTATCTGGGTGCCTCAGCCTCTTGACATACAGGTAGCATTGGGGATTGGGTTGAGCAGGCACCTCCTCCGCACTAGGGAAGCTGCCTGCAGGGGTGGTGGGACTCCCCAGCATGGAGGTCCTAAGTAGCTGCCCCAAATATTTCATGGCAGACTGCCCTGCCACTGGGATGGGGGGAATAGAATGCAATAAGGTTCCGCCTATCCTCCAGGGCTCTGAACCAATTCACTTGCATAAGAGAGATCCATTTCATTGGCTTGCCTCTGTTGACTTATGCCTCTCATCTTCTTCCCAGGGAACTCTATCAGTTACCAGACAATCTGCAGGGGAAAGTGAGGTTTCTTCACCGGTATCTTTTTACCTGTTCATATTTCTTTTCTTAGCTACCTAGAGTTTTGAGTTGGAAACAAACTCTGGAACTCTCTTCATAGGGAGTCTCACCTGTCTCCTTCTGTTGACTAGCATTTTGCTAGTTCAACTCCCACTACTGCCATGAACTCTGCAGGTGGCCTTGGGTAAGCCATTCCTCTCAGCCCCAGCTCCCCAACTGTATTGTGGGGATAATAAGGAGACTGATTTTGTTCACTGCTCTGAGTGTGGCACAAATCTGTCCAGAATGGTGATGTATAAGCACACTGTCGTCGTCGTCGTCATCATCATCATCATTCATTAATTCATTAATTCATTAATTTATTCCCTCAGTGATTCCTCCTTCTTACCCAATGTCTTAATTGTTATTTTCAAGTTTTTGTATCATTTTAGTTCTGGTTTTTATTGTTTAATGATGTATTTTTGTGGATTTTAATTGTTTAAGATGTTTTTAATTTTTTAGCCACCTCAGTGGCCCTTATGAGAACAGAAAGGAAGGGTATACATTTTGTAAAATGAATAAATGAAATAAATATAATTAGTAACTACATATGTCTTTATAGCTATCAAGGAACTACAAAGGAAAAGAAAGTACAGCTAAGACTTAGGTAGGGGGAACTATTTAGCCTTAAGAAATAATAAACATAGTTAAGTCTGGGGTAAGGGAGAACTACTTAGCTTTCAGAAATAATAAACACAGGAAATGTTTTATCATGCACCATAACAAAGATATAATCATGAGAAATATACATTACATATTTTCAAATTCAAATAGTAATGCAGTGTTTTCCAGTAAAAACTTTTGGAAAACATCTCCGTATCAGTATGAAATCTTTCTGTTCTATATAAATGTATCTAACATGCTTATATCATTCATAGTACTTAGTTGCCAAGAACTGTGTGATAAATAATTTTCAGATCTTTAGACAATATGATTCATTGTTCTGGGATCAAAGCATTTTCGTTCAATGCAGAAATATGTCTGTATTATAATGAAGATCAAGTTATGCATTGAGGAAAATATGTTGGATTATCAATGTTAGTTATCTTTGTTCCTGTTCTAGCTGTTATGATGCATGAAGACATATCCATCTGCCCATGGCATCTACCAGTCAATTAATCTAGTCTTAAAAACCAGTGTCACTATTTGGTGTGATGTTGCAGAGAGATTGGAGGCATTCTGGTTAATATATGAAAGAAAACGTAAAGATGGCCAGCGATAGAATAATCAGGCCCACTTCAGCTGTTCTGACAAATAATGTATGTAGCAAGATCTGCAGCTGCACTGGGCTGAAAATGTAGCAACAGAGGAAATTATACCAGTTATTCCAGTTAGTTTGCATATAGACAGTATCATTTTATAGGCAGCAAAGTTCCCTTTAAGGAAAAATTCTTCAGAGCACTTCCTTTTTTGTAAATAGGGCCTCCTGCCTTTCTATACACAAACAGATGAAGCTGCCCTATACTGAATCAGATCACTGACCCATCAGTATTGTTTACTCGGACTGGCAGTGGCTCTCGAGGGTTTCAAGGAGAGATCTTTCACATTGCCTACTACCTGATCACCCCTCCCTTTAGCTGAAGATGTTGGGTATTGAACCTGGGATGCCACAGCCCCTCCTCAAGGGGCCACACTACAGGTTTGCTTCAGCCCATTCAATCATACCAATTACAAAAAATAGATAGACTGAGAGTTCAGGTGCTTCCCACAGCCTCCTTATTACCATCTAGTTTTCTCTCAAAAAGGTTCTCATCTCAGTGCATACTGAAAACATAACCAATAAAAACAAGGCATGTGGCTCCTCACCAATGACATCTTGAAAAGTATAACTTTTAAACCTCAATTTGCAGAATAATTTCTGTAATTCAGTAATTTTTAATTGTAAAAATGCACACTAAATATACACTATACCAGATTAAGTCTTCTTTTAAAATTTTTTTAGAACCAATCTTGTTCCAATATATAGTAAAGGGAGTCTGCTGTTGTAAAAGACATTTTTGGATACAGAAACACCCTACCTCACCTCTTAAATTAGTTCTGCTTTTAACAGCACGTTTCTTAATCACCATAACATTGCTTAGGAAATAATTTTATAACATTTTAGAGCAAATGATTAACTTTAAGATAACAAAAAAGATTCAGAAATGATAAGTTGGTAGACAGGTAGGTATAAATATCAGTGGTTTACCATACAAACTGGCTGATTTTCATTAGCGAGTTAGGGCACTGTTTGATTTAATTTAGTGTTGGCAGACTCCAAGTTTTCTTTGAAATAATGACTAGCTAAACATTTTCCTGTTAAAGCTAATTTTTTATCTGGAAGTTCATATATACTGGAATAGTGAGAGGAAGCACTGTAAAATAACTCCGTTCCATTTAATTTGTTAATTGGTTAATTTAAAAGAAAGGGATTTAATCTGTATTTTTTAAAAAAAGAAACAGACATGAAAATCAAAGGCAACAATACAGATAAAATACAAATCTGTTATGCTTCCTCAATTATAAGAAATATGTGTATAGTAAAAACTTCATTATCTGGCACTTGATTATCCAGAATACTCAATTAACTGGCATCAAGTAGAGGGTAAGCTTCTCCCCTTCAGCCCCCATTTCCCTGTGTCTTTGAACAGTGCTCTCCCCACTTCCCAGAAAGCCAGCTTGATGCCTCTCCAGCTGTTGCTGGGCTACTGACAGCCATCTCAGCTGACATCATCCTTAGGTGCCTCTTTCCCCCTCAGCCTTATGCAGAGTGGTAAGCTGCAGTACTGCAGCCCAAGCTGGGCACACGAGTTGAGTTCGATCCTGGCGGAAGCTGGGTTCAGATAGCCGGCTCAAGGTTGACTCAGCCTTCCATCCTTCCGAGGTTGCTAAAATGAGTGCCCAGTTTCCTGGGGGTATAGTGTAGATGACTGGGGAAGGCAATGGCAAACCACCCCATAAAAAGTCTGCCAAGAAGACATCATGATGCAACATCCCCTGTGGGTCAGTAATGACTCGGTGCTTGCACAGGGGACTACCTTTACCTTTACCTCCCCTTCAGCCTGCCTCTAGTTGTTGGGAACCAGCTATATCCAGGGGCTCTCTGCTGGTCTGCTTTTCTCCTTCCTGTGTAGGATGGTTTGTGTTACTGAGGGAAGGAAAGGGACCTGCCAGGCATGGGAGATGTCACCATGGTGTTCCCAATGGTGTGGGGTTTGATCTCTGCAAATTCCTCTGGATAGGGGGTGGGACAGAGCGACAAGCCTGAATATCTTGCATATTTGATTAATTGGCAATCCCCATTCCCACTGAGTGCTGGATAATAAAGTTTTTCCTGTACATGGTCTGTAAAATTCTCAGAATATAATTATTATGAAATGTACACAATTTTCACATTTTTATATAAGAGATCCATTGGAAAGTGGATGTTCTATTGCTGATTATAGGGATTCTCTTTCCAACAACTGTTAGTTTTCTTCTTAATATATGTTTTTTCATAATGGGTCCCTGGTGCATCAAATGCAGTTAAAACTCTTTATATTGGGAATCATTACCCCTCCAGTAAAATATATTTACATGCTACTGCAGGCTAACTAACTGGAATGCTAGGAGGTTAAAAAGGATGCCTGTTAGAGGGAATGTATGGTGTCTGCTTTGTTTTTAATCATTACCTAGGAACACATTTCAATCAACATTGATGCTTTGAGAAAATATTTATGTTCCAAATACATCACGTTCTTTTGGAAAGGAGAAAAAAAGACAGCAAGTTGGATCTTAGTTTTTCATTTAAGAAGAGTGCACCAGCTGACATTTTATGGATGGAACCCTGCATCAGGAAACACAAGAAGCTGTGTGATGTGATGCCATCAACCATGCTGTGTGTTCTCCTGCCTCTACTACTCTTATTAGCACTGGCAGCGGGGGAATGAGCAGCGTGATAATGTAACCTTAACAAATTGTACTATCTTAGAAAAGGGGTGAAAGAGCACCAGCAGCTATATGTCTCTTTTAACAACTAGTTTTAATCAACCTTTTTAAAATAATCATTTGGTTTAGTTTTAGTATCTTGATTTGTTAAAGAACCGTGGAGAAATCTCTATACCTGTCAAAAAAGATTAACATTTCCAAGCCGTTGTTCATATTACCTTTTTATTCAGTCCTGCTATCTTTTGTTCTTGCTTTCTTCTTATTCACTTTCTCAGTCTTCTTCATCCAATGTTAACTTAAGTTTTCAAACTTCATTTTCCTTGTGGCTCTCCATATGCCTGAAACTGTCTTCCATCATCAGTATGATTAGCTCCTTCCTTTCTCTTCAAGAAATTATTGCAAATGTATCTTCATCCTCTTGATTTCCTTTACAACAGCTCCTGTCTATTTCTGACTGGCATTTGCCCCTCCTTTAAATCCACCTCTTTCCACATGTATTTCATTTATTGGTAGGCCGGTAGGCTGTTTAAATTTTTCATCTCCATCTAACACAGTGATAGGCAGGGTACAAATGATGAACAATGATATACTGGAGTAGGAAGCTTAATATGTTTATTTATCTTAATTTCTACTCTACCACTTAAAAGATTGTGAGGTAGAGGGAGTAGCTCTTCATAAACTACATGCTGCTCTCTAACCATTGGCTGGAAACTCTTCAGCCCTGGCCAGTCCTTGCTTATACCTCTTTTGTAAGATGGGTGCCAGAGCAAAATGTTCCATGGTATTAATGAAGTGAATGTTCATTATCTAATTGGCTATTCTATACCTTAACAAACATTAAATGCATATTTTTAAATTGTAGTTAATGACTGTATCCAGATATCATGATAATCCTTGGTTTATAAACATGGTTTGATCAAATCCAGATTAGCTGTACCAGATAATTTATCAGATGATAGTCTTTTGTCTTATACCAAACTGGAATTTCAGTAAATGTCTTGATAGTGCTGCTAATTGTTGTTATGATGTCTACATTCTGTCTTTCTTTCTTTCTTTCTTTCTTTCTTTCTTTCTTTCTTTCTTTCTTTCTTTCTTTCTTTCTTTCTTTCTTTCTTTCTTTCTTTCTTTCTTTCTTTCTTTCTTTCTATAAATAAATGAATTCACAATCTGCAGTTAGTTGATCATTGCTACTGCTCACTCGGCCATAGATATGGTGGTTTAGGGATGATTTTCTTCCTGTTGAGAGAAGAAACTAGGGGTGTATAATTTGATATTTTTAGTCTAATAAAATGCCTGAAATCAGAATAGGTATTGGATAGGTAATATCTGATACCACTCTCTAACATTATTTCAACATTACCACTCCCAATAATATCAGAATTGGGAATCCTGTCAGAGACAGGAGGGGCTAGGGAGGAGGGAGCACTCCCAGGCTGGTTAGCAGCACATCTACCCTGCCCTTTAAACTTTAAAGGTTCATTTTTTTCCAATGAGGAGTACAAGTCTACCCCATTGGAAATAATCCCCTGATCAGCTGCAGATCCTTTCCCCCTTTCGTTTTGCTTCTACATGGGAGAGTCAGGAAGGGCATGATTAGTTTTAATACAGCAACAGGAGTATTATTCCAATATTTCCTGGACAACCATAGTCCCGATATTTTATTAAAACAAGATTCATCCCCTTCCTGATTTTCCAGTATGGAATTAAAATTATATATTTTTCACATGCACACCCCTACAGGAAACAAAATGATTACTGGAAGATTATACACATACTGAGATTTGTTACATACGGCAAACTAATTAGAGTTGTTATATAAACAATAGTTTTTCACACTGTTTGACTGCAACTATGGACTTGCATAGTAGGAGGAGAAATCTCAGACTGAAGTCATGAGATGTGGAAAAAGGATTATGCAGCCAGGAAAATGTCAAAAGTTTTAGCCACTGTTATCCCTTAGCTTCTGCATTTGAAAGTATTTATTGATCTTGTCTTTATCATAGGAAGGACCAGAAGGTGAGGTAGGACTTGTAATCAGATAACACTATAAAGATTTTACAGGGAATAAAGGACACATGGAAGAACTATACTGTTTGCTGCTAATTTTGTTTTACTTTTTTGCCAGAACAAAAATCACATTGTCACACATTTATCATAACTGAAAAGGCAAAAAGTAGAGTATTATATTTCTGGTGGATTTGTGATGGGTTGCTCAGCAGTCAAAGAGAAAAACCTGTGCTGGTCCTCAAGGTTACCTTATAGGAGCTGTGAGTTCTGGGTGGAAAGCTTGACAGCTGGGCCTCATTAAGGAAGCAGACCTGGAAAAAGATGTGTTTGGAACATCAGAGAGACCTTTGCTTCCAAATAACTCTGGAAGAAATTGTCTTCTGACTATGAGCCAAGACAACTGTTGTCTACCAAGCCTACAAAAGAACTATCCTATACATTTTGTGTGGTACAGACTCACAAGGTTCTTGACATACAGAACTACCTTATGTTTTCAGCTTAATAAACCCAAGGCAATTAGTAAATACCATCCCAAGGCCAGAACAACCACCACCTGTCAACAACAGCTTTCCTAGGCCTCTTTGAGATCCTTGCTTGTTTGCACTGTAGGTGGACTTGACAGAATTCACTTGGGAGAGTGTTCCACATTATAGGTGCTACCAGTGGAAAAGCTAATTAGAGAACAGTCTCACAGCCAGCAGCTATGGCCCTTGAAGAAATGTTTTTTGTGACAATTCACAGGAGGAACATATGAACGGGGGGCGGGGGGGGGGGGCTTGAACAAGGTAACCAGGATGTGGCCCATTTCGATTTTAAAATTAGCACTTGGATTTTGGCCTGGAAATTAAATTGGCAACCAATTAAAGATGCTTCTGATGTTTTCTTCACCTAAGTTTCCCCATATATTTTGGAGTTCCAAATTATCTCATCTTGTTTCCCGAGCAGACCAGATAAATGAGGAATTCTACATTTATCTATTTTTTTACTTTTATTCAGAACACTGCGCCTGTGAAGTTGATCTAGTTTTTAGATCCTTCAATAAAATAACACTGGATGAGGAAATTCTGGGTGCTGCTTCTATGATTTCCAAAGTGGGCTTGGTGTGAGTGGATCTGAGTACAGTATTGCTGTAGCATAGTATTGTGGATAGGTTTGCAATTTCCCACCAATTCTGTTCAATGGCTGATGGTGCCTTGGGTATTGGTGGAAGAAATAGGGGGGGCGGTATTGGGGGAAGGTTTGGTGTGCTGGTGCCACTTCCAGTTTAAACCAGAAGTGGCAAAGGACTCTCTGTCATTTCTCAAAGACTCTATGGTACAACCATACACTTTTGAGAAATACCAGAGCCTCCTGAAAAATATTGTCACTTTTGGGCACATGGAAGTGATGTTAGTGTGCTGCTGGCCATATGAACAAATTGACAGGTGCAGTTATGATGTTAGCAACAAGCCCCTCTCCAGTAGGTAACTGATTTATTTAAAACATATGTATGCTGCCTTTCTAGCCAAAGGCCCAAGACATTTCTATCCAAGACATTGAAACACTAACAATATAAAACATTTTTTAAAAAATTAAATGTAAACCAACATTTAAAATAGTATTAAAAACAATTCAATAAACATACAAACACAAAACAAAAAGGAAAATGGCCAATAACCATTACTGAGGGTATGCCAGACAAAACAAAAAAGTCTTCACTCACTGGCAGAAGACAGTAATAGGGGGGAACAGATAAATCGCCCTGGAGAGGGAGTTCTAATGGTTTAGTGACGCAGAATGACCTTTCTTGGGTTGCCATTCATCACATGGTGGGAGCACCCAAAGCAAGGCCGCTGAATTTAGTGGGCTTATATGGAAGAAGGCACTCCTTACAATATACTAGTCCCAAGCTGTATAGGGCTTTAAAGGTCAATACCAGCACCTTGAATTGGACCTGGAATAGGATTGCCAGGCCCTAGGGATCCCATTCCCCCATTGGAGGTGGGGGATCCTCTGCTTTCACCCTCTGCCCCCACCTCCACTTACCTGGCCAGTGGGGGAGGAAGTCCTGGGAACGGGCCTCCTGGATATGCTCCTGGAGCAGTGTGCCAACATCATTTCTGGGAGTGATGTCATCGCCCCCCCCCTCAAGAGCACTCTTGTGCTTTGCAGTCTGTTTGAGGCCAAAATCAGACCCCTGTGAAGCGTGCATACGCCCCTGTGCCCTTCCCAGAGGATCATGGGCCCAATAAAAAGGTAAGTGCCAGATCCACTGCCTCCCTCCATGAGGATAAAGGGATCTGGTACCCCTCAGGAGGAGAGGGCTGGCGCTTACCTTGTCTTTGGTCCCCATGCGAGTATGCTTTGCAGTGAGCCGATCGGGGCCCAAATCAGCCCACTGCAAAGCGTGAGAACGCTCTTGGGGTAGCGCAATGATGTCACTCCGGGGAAGTGATGTCATTGCTGGGATCATGGCCAGGAGGCCTGTTCCCACACCTTCCCCCCTGCTGGCCAGGTGAGTGGTGACGGGTGGTGGAGGGTGGAATTCCTGCCCCCACCAGGGACCTGAGATCCCGAGGAAGCATATTGGGAGCCAGTGCAGATAGAACAAGACTGAAGTGATATGGTCCTTATGAAGGATGGTCCTTATAAAGGGTTGCCTGTGTGTGTGGGGACACAGGTCCTTACACTTTCTTTTCTCATGCATGTGCACCAGAGCATACATGCTCCTGTACTCCACAAGATAACATCACTTCCTGTTACATCAGAAACTATGGCATCGCAAGTAGGAAACCCCACCCCCCACTATGTCTTGCACTGATTCCTAAGGAATTGACCCTCGTGCAATCTTGTTGCTTCTGGTCTAAAAGCTCCAGGGGTTGCCAGAAGATGGCTAGAAATCTTAGGACTGGCTCTGGCCTTGCCTTCTTTCCCCCTCATGTCTCCCTTTTGGAGGCTGTGCTGCAGCTTCGCCAGTCTCTTCCCTTGCCTGTTGTTCTCCCAGCTAGCTGGAGTTACTTCCCCCAAATCCATGACCCTATGGTTAGTTTGCAATGACAACAGAGCTTCTGCATTAGTTGGAGGTCTAGGCTGCCCCCTTCTGGATGGTAGGGCCAAGCCTAAGACCCAGAGCAAATGGTGGCTGCAATCCAGTGACTTGTGAGGCTGGGGCTGGATACTGTACTTCCTGAAATTTGTCTCCTGGGGATAGGTGGCTCACTGGAAATTATCCTTAGGAATCAAACCAATGAATTTACAGTTTTGAATATCTCTGAGGAAAGAGCAGTGCATGCCATATATTTATTTATTTTTAAAAGTGAATTAAAATTTATTTTATTACTTGGCAACTTGCTGGGGTGTTGCAGTACCCCGCTGGGAATCACTGACATAGTTAATTAAGAAAAACCACTAGCCCAATGCAGACTAAGTTCATACACATGCCTTATTTATCATTATCCTATTTACTCTCTGCTTATAGACTTCTTAGAGGCATCTCATTGGCTGCAGTTGGAACCACAATGCTGGATCCTTGATCTGATCCAGCAAGGTAATCCTTATGTTGTCAATGAAAGGATTCCTTCAACGCAAGCCAGAAATTCTTGCTTCAGTGATTGAAACAAGGAAGTTCTGTTCTCTAAGGCAAAAAGGGAAAGGAAATATTTTGTTGGATGAAAAATAATTGCTTCACAACAACTTTCAGATGATCATATAAAATATTCCACTTTCCTTTTATCCTTTTCCAGTTATAGTGCTTTCTGCACCCTAAAAAAATCAGCAGCATTTCCACAGATTCAGACAGAAGTCCTTCATATACCAACACATAGCATATAAAGTATATATGCTATATTTGTATGTAGAACATACCTGAATAAGTTCATATTAGTGATTTTCAAAAGCTACCCCATGTTATCCTTGGCTAGATGCTTAGCTATTGCTCTTACCTTGAGACAACTTTTTATGGTCATCACATTATTGTAATGATCTCTATAGAGGTAAGTAACAGGAACGATCAAAGCACCTTTGAATTAAGGAGCAACAAAAACTGTGTGAACTTGATTTGCAAAACAGTTTTAGGAAACCATCTTTTCATCTTTTCCTGCCCCTTGTGCCAGTGGTTTCTTATTCTTCCATTTCTTTCTTTTTAAAAAATGGTTGTGTGGCTCCATGACTACCAGTGCAATGTTAAAACATAGTTACACCCCTTTAAGTTCAATGGAGTCTGCTTAGGAGTTAGGATGGCTTAGAATGGGTAGGAATTAGCAGCACATACAAAAAACTCTAAATTTATTGCCTTTATTAAGCCAGCTATTAGAGAATCCTCTTTTCATCATCATCTCTAAAATTACTGTCCTAATCTACCTTCTGAAAGGAAGCCTTAGAAAGAAAATTGCAAAGATGGAATCAGCTACTGAGTATGCGCTACTTTCCTGATAAGCAAGTGTCTAAGGTGGGAACACCCCCTGCCTCCTCCTCTCTCCCTGTCTCCATTGAGAGTGAATCTTCATCTTGCCTCGTGGTCTCCAAAGGAAGAGGTTGCATTTACTTCTCTGTCCCCTGCAACTGGGGAATTTCCTTCTTATACCCAGGCAGCCACAATGTTGAATTAGTCGGCCATGGTACAGGGTAAGTCATACCTAAGACTAGGAATCTTTCTTTCTTCTACAAGAAAATGCTGTGAATGGAATCTACCTCATTAAACAGTAAGGTTTTATCTGTTCTACAATTTAATTGTTTGAGGATTAATTACTGCATATTAGGGAAAACACATCTGACTGGATAAATCTGCTACCAAATGAAAATATAACTATTTCTAATAATTACAAAGACCTTATGTTTGTTGAGTGAGAACCTGAAGGCTTGACACTCAGAGCAGACACTCAGTCGGAATTTGTATGTTCCAAGCCCCTGATACCAGCTCCCATTTCCCATCACCGTTGCTGTGGCTGGTGGGAGAAAAATGATGTTAAAAAATTACCATGAAAGAATGGTCTGATGTCACTTCTGAGAAAAACAGGAAGTGATGTCAGCTTTTTCTAGGAATTTCCAGCGATTTCTAGAGAGATATGATATCATTTAGTTGGAAAATTTGGACTAGGATCACGAAATGAAGCAGGAGAGGGACTCATAGAATTTTGTGAAGCCAACAACCTGTTCATTGCTAACACATGCTTCAGGAACCCAAAAAGACGATCGTGTATGTGGAAATCACCAGGTGACCAGTACAGGAACCAAATGGATTATGTAATTAGAAGCAGAAGATGGAGAAGTTCTATCCTCTCTGCTAAAACAAGACCAGGAGCTGATTGTAATAAAGATCATGAGTTGCTAACATCAAAAATTAGAATAAAGCAGAAGAAAAACTCTAAAAGAATTATAGTGCCAAAATACAATCTAAACAATATTCCTGAAGAATTTAAAGACCATATAAAGAACAGATTTGCAATACTAAGTTTAATTGATCATGAGCCAGAAGAACTATGGGCTGAAACCAGAGATATTATCAAGGAAGAATGTGCAAGGACTATTCCTGTAGCCAAAAGAAAGGAGAAGCCTAAATGGATGACTGAGGAAACTCTTAACATTCCTAAAGATATACAAGAAGCAAAAGGTGACAAAGAAGACAACAACAAAAAAAGAACAAGATATCTGTTCCAAAATATCTGAGAAATCAAAGGGAAATTCAAGCCATGGCTTGGGCTGCTGAAAGATCAACATGGAAATACAGTATCTGATCAGGACAAACTAAAGGAGAGATGGAAACAATACACTGAAGAGCTATATAAAAGAAACAAGGATGGCGGATACCTTCGACGACGAATCTTTTGATGAAGAACCAGAAATCTTACAAAGTGAAGTAAAAGTTATAGTCAACACAATTGAGAGAAATAAAGTAGATGGAATACCAATAGAGCTATTTCAAGCTACAGAAATGGAGTCCATCAAAATCTTAACAAGAATCTGTCAACAAATATGAAAAAAACCAATGGCCCACGGACTGGAAACACTCAATCTACATTCCAATTCCCCAAAAAAGGGGATGCCAAGGAGTGCAGCAACTATCGGTTTGTTGTGCTAATTTCCCATGCAAGCCAAGTGGTGTTCAAAATTCTACAGCAAAGGCTCTTACCATATATGGAACGAGAAATGCCAGATGTTCAAGCTGGATTCAGAAAAGGAAGCTGCACTAGAGATCACATTGCAAATTTACTATGGCTAATGGAACATACCAGGGAATTTCAGAAGAAAATCAGCCTGTGTTTTTTAGATTACAGCAAAGCTTTTGACAGTGTGGATCATGAAAAGCTATGGAGAGTGTTAAAAGGAATGGGGATGCCACAACATCTGACTGTTTTGATGTGCAACCTGTACTCTGAGCAAGAGGCTACTGTCAGGATAGAATGGTTTCCAATTGGCAAAGGTGTCAGACAAGGATGCATATTATCTCCCTACCTGTTCAACCTCTATGCAGAATATATCATAAAGAAAGCTGTCTTACATCTAGAAGAATGTGGAGTGAAAATTGGTGGAAGGAACATTAACAATTTGAGATATGCAGATGACACCACATTATTGGCATAAAATAGTGAAGACTTGACATGACTACTGAAGAAGGTTAAAGGAGAAAGTGCCAAAGCAGGGTTACAGCTGAATATCAAGAAGACAAAAGTAATGATCACTGAAGAATTACACAATTTTAAAGTTGACAATGAGGAAATTGAAATTGTTCACAATTTTATAGTCAATTGTTCACAATTTTATAGATTATAGTCCTGGTAAATTGAAGTGTTCTCCCACTGGTTTCTGAATGTTGCCATTTCTAATGTCAGATTTGTGTCCATTTATTCTTTTGCGCAGAGGTTGGCTGGTTTGTCCAATGTACAGAGCAGATGGATATTGTTGGCATATGAGGGCATATATCACGTTGGAGGATGAGCAGCTGTAAGAGCCAGAGATAGTGTCAGCTGAAAAGAGCTGCTTTGAGCTTTTAAAATTTCCATGCTGGCTTTTTCATCCAATAGGAGGGAGGAAGAAGGAACTCCCTCTCCCCCCTTCCCATTGGGTGAAAAAGCCTGTGTGGAGTTTTGAAAGCTCAAAGCATCCCTGAAAAGAGCTGCTGTGAGCTTTTAAAACTTCTAGGCTGGCTTTTTCACCCAATGGGAGGGAGGAAGAATGAACTCCCTCTTCCCCCTTCCCATTAGGTTGAAAAGCCGGGGTGGAGTTTTGAAAGCTCAAAGCAGCACTGAAAAGCAGGTTCCAGGCTGGCCTTTTCATCCAATGGGAGGGGAGAAGAGGGAACTTCCTCTTTCCCCCTCCCATTGGGTGAAAAAGAGGGTGGGGAGTTTTGAAAGCAGCAGTAGCAGCACTTTTCTTGCCATTTGCAAACAAGGAGAGTGCTGCTGCTGCTGCTGCTGCTGCTCTACACAAAGTTTCCCAAAATGTTCCGAAATGCTTTGGAAAGCTTTGCTTTGGGATTCCCTAGTTGGCTCAGCAATGCTGGGGCCGATTTGGGAACCCCAAATCGATACAAATCGGGCCCGATGGGAAGCCCGAAGTGCACACCCCTAGTTGCGGCCCTCAGGGGGTATCCATGTGGAATTCTTGTTTCTGGGAGGGTGATTGCTGCGGTGATGGTGTCTGTTCAGTGCTTTGTTCAGTGTTTTGTTCAATGGAGTGGTTGAAGAATTCTTTCATCCGTAGGCCTCTAAAATAGGCCTCCAGGTCTCCACAGAGTTATATGGTTTGTGTGGGTCTGGCTGGGCAAAAAGATAGACCATGTGAGAGGACAGATTCCTCTGCTATGGAAGGGAGGGGTCACACCCAGCCTGGATTGTGCACTCCGCCTTTTTCATGACTTTTGCAACTGCTTTGCATCTACTCCCACCTCCCCTCACCACCTATATACCTGGCCAGTTTCTTCATACCCTTCATGCATCGTGATTCCCGAAAGCTTTTGAACCATAAATGTTACCCATTAGCTTGTTACCCATTTAGCTTGTTCTAAATATCTTCAGTGTAAAAGAGTTCTTTCTAATCTATATCAAGCCTTTTAAAAATGAAATAATTCTACCAAGCTGTATGTTTTTGGCACATATGGAAGTTAAGGCAAAATTAGTCAAAGAATAAAAATAAATGGTTTGGGGATCTAGCAGACATGAACAGGTGCTAAACTACTGCAGTTAACAAACCACCTAAGAACTTCACTTCCCACACCAGCATGGGGCAGCATTATCAAAGCAAATTCCTGCTTGCTGAGTTTTTGATGGTAGATCTTGAGGCTAATAATCTCTGTGTGTCATAGAGGAGGCAACATAGACCAAAATTTATTTATGTTATCTACAGTCAGCCTATCTCACTGAAACTCAAGGGAGATTACACAGTGTAAATCAATACTATCAAAGGCTGGTACATTCCATAAAAACTACAAGAGGATATGGATTGCAGAAATTTGAAAGCAAGCATTATTTCAAATACAGAGATGAAACTCTGCTGAAACAAAACATACGTAATTTTACATGACCAATTAAACGATGCTGAAACTACCCAGTAGAAGCTTATAGTGACCAGAGATAGGGGTGTCCCTGCAGCAGCCTCAGAGCCTGGCAGGCCCTGTCCATGACTCAGGAGAGAGGCTGGGGTAGGGTTGCCAGCTCCAAGTTGGGAAATTCCTGGAGATTTGGGGGGATGAAACCTGGAGAAACCTGGAGAAAGTGGGGTTTGGGGAGGGAAAAGACCTTGGCACGACATAATTCCATAAAGTCTACCTCCCAAAGTAGCCATTTTCTCCAGGTGAATTGATCTCTGTGGCCTGGAGACCAGTTGTAATTCCAGGAGATCTCCAGCTACTACCTGGAGGCTGGCAACCCTAGGCTGGGGTCTGGTGACAGGCCACAGCTGGGAACAGGCCAGAGGGGTAGGCCAGCAGCATCTAGGGTAATGGGACAGACTAGGGTCAGCCCACCCCAGACAATCCTTCATTAGGCTGGCCCAGGGAGTGGTCGTGAGGAAGGACTAGACTGCTTCCAAGACATCCTGAGAGAGAGAGAGGAGAAGGAGGGTAGGGAGGGGGAGAGGGAAGAGGGAGAGAGAACAGGAGAGAGAGAAGGAGAGGGAGAGACAGAGAGAGAGAGGGACAAACAAACCAAGGAACCAACCAATTAACCAGGGTGCAACAGAACCCTCCTCCTCTCTGTATCCTGACGTTCATGTTTTGCAGGAGCTTGGAAAGGGGAAGCTGGCGGGCTCTGCAACCCCAGACTCTACCCCTGCTGAGGAAGAGTCTGACAGTATTGTTTTAATTGTGAACCATCTCAATCAAGTTCTGGAGACATGGCATACAGATTTTCTGAATAAATAACAGATCTCCCAAAAGATTGTTTTAGCCTTAGGCATTTTTATGGCTCTCACAGTGCAGTCCGGGGGGCGGGGGGGGGGGCAGAGGGGAGCGCACAGGGAGCTTACGAGGTGCTATGCCAGCGTGTCTGTGGGGTGGCAATGACACAAAGCAATGCCAGTAGAAGCCGTTACACCAACAGAGTAAGAGGCAGCCCTGGAGGCAGGAGTTAGTTGGCTCCCTCAGCCCCCTCAGCCCAGGAACACTCATCAGAACTGATGACAAATTATTCCAGTAAAAACCATGGCATGGTTATGACAGCAACGGGCACCATAGGTACCCATGCAACAGAAAAGGCAAAATATGTCCCTGGTGTGTGTCCCTGCCACAAGCCCTGGTGTCGGACAGAACATTGACTCCATTTGCAGCCAACCACACCTCTCTCCAGCGACTGCAAACCCTCTTACCCACACCCATCCACCGCAACCAGCACTACATAAATTCCAGCTGGGATGCCTTACAGGTGAATAGGTAGCGTGTGTGGCAAAGAACTCCCCTGATTTCTGCACATACTTTTTACCTTTAGTTTTTGCTTTGGGTTTTTTGTTTCCCCTGAGTTTCTTGTATCTGGTTCTTCTGAGACTACTTTTACCATGATCTGTTTCTGGAAGCTGATTTTGAGTCAATTTTTTCCTTGTGTGTAATGTTTCATTTATGTTTTTTTTTGTCCTGCCCACTCCCACTCACCTTCAACCCACTTTTTGATGATTGGACATTCATTATTGTCAAACCATTCCTCACCCCCCCCGATACACTTTCATCCCCCCATCCTGGTTTTGTTTTCTATCTTTTCATTGGAAACAGTTGTTTTCATAGTGTTGTATCAAGTTGCCATT
This sequence comes from Eublepharis macularius, assembly GCF_028583425.1. Taxonomy (NCBI): domain Eukaryota; kingdom Metazoa; phylum Chordata; class Lepidosauria; order Squamata; family Eublepharidae; genus Eublepharis; species Eublepharis macularius. The sequence goes on from NC_072790.1 coordinate 74,358,785, forward strand.
GTAAGAATATATGCAACAGATCCTCTGAATTCCCAGCTCTCATATTCCATTGCAGAGATATGTCTTTTTTGCTTGTATCTCTTCAAGGGAAGTGGCAGGAGACTTACTTTTAAAAAATAAGAAAGCTGTAAATTCAGAGAATCTGCTTCATATATTATTACATCAGTAGGTCCGCATATCAATAAAAAATTGATGATTTATAAAAAAAAATTGCAAAAGCCCTGGTGACACAGTGCGTGTATGTGGCCACTTCTGGTGCCAAAAAAGCAGCATAGTTTGAATAGCGCATAGCCATGGTTGCTCTAGGCTCCATCCCAATAGAGGTTGGTTTGCCCCACAGGTGCCAGCCTGTCTCTTAGCTCTGGAACAGCCCGGGCAGGGATCTCCGTTTCGGACTGTGGTGGGGACTTAGGTATCAGGGGTGGAGCTCCTCCCTTTTTAGACTTCCCCATGCAAAGAATTCCTTGTGCTTATTTTCAATCTTATCTTTTAAAAAATTTAGCACTTATATTGATATAATGATACCAGCATGCACAAAAAATTAAAAGTGGGGTGCTGTGACATCACTAATTATGCCACTAATGTCAGCAGCATCCTCAACAGAAAATCTTAATTATTTAAGGCAAGTGCAGAACAAAATAAACTGACTCCACAACTTTAAAAATGCAAAGGAAAGGCAGTTGTGCAGAAGAACCATACTCGATCCATTGCTTGGGGATCGACTGCAAAGAAAATCAGGAATAAGTCAAGTGTGCAGAAAAGCCCTCTGACTCAGAAGTTTCTGATGTGCACAAGACTACATAGCATTGTACTTCGGCAGCAGAAAAGGCACAGAGAGGACAGTTAGCCCCACTGAGGGAGCTCATAGTACTAATGTCCAAGAGGGAGAGCAAAGTCCATGTAGTGAGGCTAATATGTCTTGTTTCAGATAGATGCCCTGTCTCTGGGGACACACATTGAAGCAGCAGCCAAGCACCAAAAGGTAAGCCCAGGAAGTCCACACCCACCTCCCTTTCTCTTTTGCATGAGGCTGGGCACTTCATCGATAATACAGGCCCCACACCTGAGGCTGGCAGTGTGTGAATATAAGGATGGCACAAGCCAGGCCAACCCTGCAGTATGCCCCATGACCAGGGCCCGCGCTTCCATTGAGGCAGAGCCGGCCTCCACCTCAGGCGCTGAACTCTGAAGGAAGCACCATGCCGGCCCCCCAGTGATCAGTGGTCCCTGCAGTGTGTGCACTCCCGTGTGCTAGCGCAGGAATTATTCTCTCTTGGCGCAAGGCATTTCTTCTGGAGTGCAGAAGGGCAGCCCTGTCTTCCTGCTCAGCCAGCGCCTGAGGAGCTTTGAGTTCAGCCCCATCAGCTGGGACATTTCTCTCTCTTCCTTTTTCCCTCCTCCTCTTTCTCTCTCAATTTAAGCCTTTGGTGAAGCTTCCTTGAGCAAGAGACACTCTAGCTGGCTTAGGAATAGAGAGCTCCCATCTGACCTTTTGTCCCCCTTGTTCCCTACTTTCTTGCTTGCGTCTCTTCCCCCGCCCCCCACACCATGTACTAAAAGGAATGCCAGGAGGATTGCCCATTGGAAATAATAGGAGAGGCTTGAAGGCCCATTGGAGATAATGGGAGCCAGGGATGCCAATTTACTTGCCTGGGCTCCATTGAAATGCATCACATTCACAACACAAAAAAGTTGCAAAGAAAATGTGGAATGAATTTTCCATAAAGGTCTCTGGGATCAGATGGAATACTCTGGGAGTGGAATGACAGCCCCCAGAGTGCAATGACGGTTGCTAGCTATAGAGTTTGTGCTCCAGGACCAGAAGGACAGGTTTCAGAGTGGAATGACAGTCCATGGAATAGGCTCAGAGCTCTGGGACTGGAAGGACAGCCCCCAGAGTGCAGTGCAATGACAGCCCCTGGGAGTAGAAGAAGCGTTCTGGGACTGGAAGGACAGGCACCAGACTGGAATGACAGACCCTGTGAGGAGCAGAAGTGTTCTGGGACTGGAATGACAACTCCCGGAGTGCAATGACAGCCCCTCAGAGCAGAATCTGTGCTCTGGGAAGGAATGACAGGTTGCATAGTAGAATGACAGCCCCTGGTAGCAGAGAAGCATTCTTGGAGTGGAATTACAGGCACCACAATGGAATGACAGCCCCTGGGAGTAGAACCGGTGCTCAGGGACTGGAATGACAGGTCAAAGAGTGGAATGACTTCTCCTGAGAATAAGGTCAGGGCTCTGGGACTGGAATGACACCCCCTGTCATTCCACACCCACTGCCATTCCAGTCCAGATCACTGATTATTCTCCCAGGGACTATCATTCCACTCTGGGGCCTGTGTTGATAGATCAAGATGGGTAGCCATGTTTGTCTGTAGCAGTAGAAAAAAGTCCAGTAGCACCTATAAGACTAACAAAATTTGTGATAGAGTATGAGCTTTCAGGAGCCACAGCTCACTTCTTCACTACTCGACTCTTGCTCTTTTTTTGTGTTGTAATGCATTTCCATGGACCCCATGCAAGTAAATTCTTCAATGGGCCTTCAAGCCTTTCCAATGGGCAATCCTGTCATTCCTTTTAGTACATCCCTTTCCCCCTCCCTGGCTGGCATCAATTCTACTTCTCACCTTTCCTCAGGCTTTTTTTTTGGGGGGGGGATGTTTTTGGTAGAAAGAGTGGCTGGTTGTGTGTGCACTGCTGCAAAGGAAGGAGGAAGTGAGGTGAGACACACACAATTCCCTTTCAGTCCCTGTGCAACAGGTAGGAGCAAATCACTGTTGTTGGGTTTAAAGTTGTTGTTTTAAATTCTATTACTTTCCTCCCCCTTCTCCTTTTCATTCTCCCTCCCCCTTGCTATTCTCCAATCTCAATGCTGCTCCCCCTTCACTCCAGCAGAGAAGCGCCCTCACTGCACCCCCCTCTTTATCACCTCCTTTCTCTCATCCCCTAGTTTCCATATATCACCCCACCTTCCCCCTCTCCCCCAATAGTTTATTTCAATATTTATACACCACATGCTTAGCTGTCACCTGCCATTTACTTCAAACCCAAGGGGGAGGAGAGAAGGATGAGCATGGAGTGTAGTTCCCAAAAGGGGTCTCTGACAAAGGTGATCAATATTTTAAAGCTTGGAGAGGGTCGGAGAGAAAGAGAAAGGCTTCAGCTCAGCCCCTCTTCCAAACATCTCTCTCCTCCAAGTAGGCCCTGTAAGAGAAGCCCTCCTTCTACTGCCAAGAGTCTCTGGGGTCAGAGAGAGCTGGGAAGAAAGAGCGAGGGGAACTTTCACACACACACACACACACACACACACACACACACACACACACAAAAGGAAGTGTGCTCAAAAATTCAATGCAAGTCACTGTTTCTGCTCACAAAATAGATTTTTGGCTCACAATAAGAAAAACAAAGATTGTTGTTATTCTCACACATATTTAAAAAATTAAAATTTAAAATTTAAATTAAGAAATAAAAATTAAATTAAAAATGTAAAAAGTTTCAAGTTTTGTGCTTTTCATTTTTTCTACATTTCTTCTGCTTTTTAACATTGGTTAGCCGGGCGGGGGCACAAGTCAGTATCTCGCCTCAGGCGCCAGAAACCCTGGCACCGGCCCTGCCCAGGACATGAAATGGATCATATACACAAGAAAGTGTACCCAGGAGAGCTGGCTATGATGGGGAGGCAGGGACTTGGCACCTGGGCTGTTAGCATATTCCTTTGTCAGGGCTCTCCCACCCCCAGGCAGGTATGTCAGGGCTCTCCCACCCCCAGGCATCCCTCACTGCAATCCCCTTTGAGTCTTCTTGTACAGGAAATGTTTCTTACTTAGGGCTTCTCGTTTATTGGTCATGTGTCTTCTCATGAGATTGAGATGAACTCCCCCTTATGATAGTACAGTTTGCTAGCTGTTGTCAGCAGACAACTTATAGATGCTGAAGTGATTACCTTTTATGGGTAAAGGGGGAAAAGGACTAATTTCTCTGTTTTTTTTGACAAGTGAATATACTTCTGTACCTAGAATTAATCATTCCAAACCTGGGAAATACTCAAATGGAAGCTTAATATCAGACATGTAAAATCTTTAAAATACCAAGATGGCAAATGGTATAGGAAATAGTAAAAAAACTCCCAAAAACCCTTATGAAGTTGCAATAGAACAGAAGCACTTCCCACTTCAGCAGCCAAGATTTTCTTCAAGAAAAAAAGGCAGAATATTAAAGGCAGAGAAAAAAACCTATTCTGCCCTGAGACCCTGAGGAACCAGCCCCTGGCAGAATTACATTTGCGGTTTGAATACAACAAATTTACGGAAATCAAATATACTTCAGTCCTATTAATCTCCAGAAAAAAGGCAACACTCATTTTAATGGAGCCAAAGAAGAGTACAGAAGAATGAGAAAGAGGAAACAAGACTCTGCTGTGTCAGGAAGGAAAATTTGTGGCCCGACTTTTTGGGTTGAAACATATTGTCACATGTCTGTGGTACATATTTTCAGCTGAATCTGAATTACTTTTGCAGAATTATCCTGGTCTATCCATTTATTTTAAGGCACATTTTTGGTTAAGCTGAAGCCATAAGGGTTTTTTGGACGAATGAACAGACAAACATTGAGGAATGCATTTGTAAGTGTGTTTGGAGACAACTGCATGCTGAAAATGATTCTACATTCATTCAGTGTACATGGAGTACTAAACTATAAACATGTGAATATGTCAGTTACTGGGCATTGCATAAATAAATATATGGAGAAGTACACCAAGGATAATTTAGGCTTCCATTATTCCTCTACAGAAAATAATTTACAGTGGTCTTTCCAATCCATCTTTAATTACTAAACTATTTGGCCCTTCCAGTCAGTTTAAATGAAATGGATCAGGAACCTCTTCTTAATAATTTCCCACCTCTTTCAGTCTCACCTCAATCTGTCCTTTCTGCAGCAGGTGAAGTGGCAAGGAAATCTGCTTCCTTCCTGTGCTACCTACAGGAACTGAGAATTCTAGAGCTTCATCTCAAAACAGATGACAAATCTTACCTCATTCGTCATTTGTGGAGCAAAGTCTCACTTAACTATATGTGAAAGTAGAAAGAATATGAAGATCTGGATGCAGAAACCTGCCAGGTTTCAAGGTTAATGAACAAAAAACAAAGATGTTAACAAAAAATTTGGATATAGAGGAACAGGAAGAGCTAAACAGGGTTTAAAGTAGAAAAAGGGTAAAATATTTAGGTATTACACTGACGGGGAAGAACTCTATGCTTTTTCAAAATAACTATGAGTAAGTTTGGAAAGAAATTAAAAAGGATATGCTGAGATGGGATAGATTACAATTGTCTCTGTTGGGGAGGATATCGGTTATTAAAATGAATGTTCTTCCTAGAATGTTGTTCTTGTTCCAGAAAATACCGATCCTAACATTAGATGTACCATTTAAACAGTGGCAAAGAGACATTTCTAAATTTATTTGGCAAGGGAAAAAACCAAGAGTTGAACACAAAATATTACAAGATGCATAGGAAAGGGGTGGTTTAGGATTAGACATGGGCATGATCTGAATTACAATTTCACCCCCCCCCCCGATTTTGGTGTTTGCACCGTCGTGACTCAGCTAATCGGTTCTGTCCATGGAAACCGATCCTGCAGTCGGGGGTTTGCTTGTTTGGGACTTGATCGGATGTATCGATTTCTGTTCGGAATTGCAGACACTCTTGCGCCAGTAATTTATTCCCGGGGCAACGGAGCCAGGGGAATGAGCTGTGTTTGCCCTCTTTCTGTCGCCCTCGAAACACGAATGGAAGCCCAGCTTTCCTTGATTAGCAGGCTTCCTTCCAACCACGGAGCAGCAACCCAGGGGAGGGAGGGGGAAGGGGGTGTTCTGAAGCCATGGGCACAAAGGAAAGGCAAAAGGCAGCGCGGGAGGCTGGGAGGCTGCCCGCGCTGTTCGTCTTTCCCCAGGACAAGGGGCGCGTGGGCAAGCCGGCCGCCCCTTGTCCCGGGGAAAGGCAAAAGGCAGTGTGGGAGGCTGGAAGGCCGCCCGCGCTGTTCGTCTTTCCCCAAGACAAGGGGCGCATGGGCAAGCCAGCCTCCACTTGTCCTAGGGAAAGGCAAAAGGCAGCGTGGGAGGCTGGGAGGCCGCCTGCGCCGTTCGCCTTTCCCCAGGACATGGGGCGCGCGGGCAAGCCGGCTGCCCCTTGTCTTGCGGGGCAGGTGAACAGTGCGGGCAGCCGCCAAGCCACTTGCGCTGCCGCCAGCTCTGGCTTGCTACGTGGGCAGGGGGGGTGACCCAGGAGCGCGTGCACGGACGCGCAAGAGCCTGACTACGATTGCCCTGGGCTCTGGCAACCGTAGATCCGGCCCTGGGAATGTCCCCTCCCTGAGGGGAGGCGGCTCGTTGCTGGGTTAAAAACTCCCCCCTCTACTCTAAGTGTGTGTGTGTGTGTGAATGTCCCCTCCCTCCCTGAATGGAGGCGGCTCATCGCCGCCTCCCCCTGCCCGCCGGGCCTGGTGGCCGCTGCCACCAACCACCATTCCTATATCGCTGGAAACAGCGGGGCACCCTCCCGCTTTGGCCTTCCCGATTCCGTATTGGAAATGGGACTTGATCGGTTAGAATCGGTGGCCTGGGTTCGGCAGTGGCCCGGATCCATGAACGGCTTAATCGGTATTTTTGGGGGGATTGTGCCCATCTTTATTTAGGACTACCAGATTTAAGATTGTACTTCGTAACCTCATGTCTGATGTGGATGAAGGAATAGATGACTCTGAAAAATGATAGAGTCTTGACACTAGAACAACAGGACTTGTGATTTGGTTGGCATGCCTACTTATGGTATGACAAAACAAAGGTTATGGATTTCAGAAATCACTATATAAGATGAGCAATTCTGAAAATATGAATAAATATAAACCAAGATTATCCCCGAAGACACCATTGTGGATTTCACCACAAGAAGCCTTCTATAGAAAGGAAATTATAACTAAACAGGACTGGTTGACTTATGGAGACTTAGTAGTGTTTCTGGAAGAGGAGTATAAATTGAAGAGAAGGGAAGAATTATAAGCTAAAGGTTACAAATATCAATGGTTCTTTTATGTATACTTGTTAGAAAGGCTTAAATTGGACAAAAAAGAATGGGGATTTCAGCAAGAGAGGACAGAGTTTGAAAAAGAAATATGTACAAATGATGATCATATAATTAAGAAAATGTATAAACTGTTGTTGAAATTTGATATGGAGAAAGAATCTGTCAAAGAATGTATGACAAAATGGGCAAAGAATTTTGGATATAATATACAAATGGATCAATGGGAAAATATATTGATTAAGGGCCTCAAATTTAGTTTGTGTTCTACTCTCAAGGAGAATTTTTACAAAATGATGTACCAGTGGAATGTGTCTCTAGACAAAATTGAAAAAAATGGCCAAAAGTGTCTCAAATAAATGTTGGAAATGTGAACATCAGGAAGGATCATTTTATCCTTTTTGGTGGACTTGTAATGAAGCAAACATTTTTTGGCTACAAGTACATATGTTAAGGCAGAGAATCTTAAAGTTTAAACCAGAGTTCTATTTGTTGGGAATTATGGACAATAAATTGGAAAAAGAGCATGGTATTTTAATTTTATATCTGGTAACAGCGGCACTGCTTATATGCTCAAAAATGGAAGTGTGAGAAGCTTCCTGTATTGGAAGATTGGAGTGGAAAGATGATGGACTTAGCTGAGATGGCCAAACCTACTGTCAGGCAGGCAAGGCAGCCTGCCTGCCATAACAGTGAATACATGTCTACTGGGGGTGGGGGTGGGGTGGGTGGGCTTGCTTCCTGTAGTGTAGCTTCCTTCACTGTACTCAGCTATGCTTTGCTAAGAGACCTGATCAGTGCAGCTGGTAGTGTGTGGGAACCAGGCATGGGAACTTCAGCTGGACATCTTTTGCAGGACTTGCACTGAATTCAACTGACTTGTTTGGACTGGGGGAGGGGGACTGAAGTATAACCTCTCGGGGAAGACTGTACTTCAGCATTCTGGGCAATCTCCATGTATCAGTGCACTTCTAGGAAGCTTTATCGGAATAAAGATCTTTAACTCATACAACTGGGTTGGATGAAGTGAAGAGTCTGAGAGAATCCCCTAGCCAGACCTGACATGTACAGTGTCAGTTCAAGATAAAACATTCTCTTTATTCATGGCAAATTGGAAACCCTTTATGGACTATCTGCGAGAGACAAAGAAAAATGAATTAATGATTTGTGGCTTTGATTTTTAAGAATAAGGTTCTGAGATATCAAGAAGAGACATAGAAAAAAGATACTGATGGGACCACAAGTTGATTGATAATAAAGAGGAAGTGTTGTAGGTGGAAAACTATAACATGTCTATTATGTTTCTTACTGTTTTTACTTTGTAGATTGATTTGTAGGTAAGGTTGCCAGGTCCCTCTATCCTCCCGGTGGCAGGGTTAGTACCTGCCACTTACCTTTCATAGCACAGTTTTCAATCTTCACAGTTTTCAATCTTTGCTCCAGCAGCAACATGATGACATCACTTCCGGAAGTGACGTCACCCTGCTGGGTGCACAGCAACATCTCTTCCATACATGACATTGTCGAGCTGACCACGGGAGTGCTCCCATGCTCTGGTCAACTGTGATTCGGCTAGTTTGGGACCTAAATTGGCCCCAAGCGGAGTGCGGGGACACTCCCGCGGCTGGTGCTATGTTGTCACTTACAGAAGTGACTTCGCTGTGCTGGGTGGAAGTGTGTACATGGCGTGTGCTCCTGTGGGGCCTGCCAGTGGCAGGCACGCTCTGGGAGTTTGCCCCCTCCTGCTGATTGCTGGACAATTGACAGATGAGGGGGCAAATCCCCGGGAGTTTGCCTGCTACCGGAGGGTACCTGGGAACCCTATTTGTAGGCCATTCTTGGCCCTTTGTAGTTGTCTTCTTATGTTTCACTTTCTTTCTCTTGTTCTATATTTTAACTTTTCTACAATAAAAATAAAATAAATAAATAAATAAATAAATAAAAAGATCTGGATGCAGAAGACAAGGCAGTACATCAGCCTCAGGAGACTGTACTCTGTTGCTACTTAAGCCAGCTAACAGTGTTGAAGACATGGCATTTAACAACGAAATTTAACCTGACACCAACAAGTACACTTCAAGACTAAAATTACTTGCAATATGATCAGTGTGTGGGATATTAATACCTCCTGCTCACAATTCTTTCTAGCACATACACAATGTATTTTAAATTCTGTCAGGTATTTGTGGTGTTTGTAATAACTCCATTCCTTGATCCAGGCCAGTATTTTATACAGTTCTGGATTAACCACATGCTAAATCATTCTAGAATTTATTCTGGGCTAGAAGGACAATAAACAAATGCTAGAAGTAAATTAAGATAGTTGTTGCTATAATTGCAGAAGGAACCTCTATTATTCTATGTTTCTATTTAAAGTTGTACTGCCTTCCAATTTTCATATGTAGTCTTCAGGATACAACTGTTTTCAAAAGACACACAGCTGAACAGCGACCTAATGAGAGCATAATTGGTATGCCTGTCTGAGATTTCCTTAGGATAGAAAAATGCTTTGGATACAATCCTTCCTTCCCACATAGAAACACCTGCACAAGGAAGGCTGGCAAAACATAATACAGACAGAGTAGACTGAGAGGAGGTTAGGGATGCCTTAACTTCCCAGTTCTCTTCATGGGCAGGCTTACCAAGTGCCTGCACATGTGTACTAAAAGGGAAAGAGAGAATGAGGGCTCTGTTATACTCTATATATGTTGCTATACCTGTATAGCAGAACCAATAATTCTAATATTTCGGCAGGCCTATACAGGATAAGATCATTCCTGTGAATGAATGAACAAGCAAAAAGAGGCATAGTATTTAATTCTTATAAATATTTTATTTATATAGAATATGTATTTAAATGCATAATGGATATATGTGACACAGATGGCCCAGGCTAGCCCAGTTTCATCAGATCGTGAAAGCTAAGTAGGGTCTGTATCTATCCTCTATTTAGGGTTGCCAACTCTGACTTGGGAAGAGATTTGGGGGTGGTGCCTGAGGAGGCAGCTGAGTGTGGGTGTGATGCCATGGAGCCTATCCTCCAAAACTACCATTTCCTCCAGGGAGAAATGATCTCTATAGTCTATCAGGCCATGCCTAGATGTTGGCAACTCTACCTTTATTAAATAAATAACAGGAGGTCTGAGCATAGACTTTCTACATGATTTTCAGTTTCTCTGTTAAATTTGATGAAATCCTTATTGGCTCTAATGGAATCATTCCAATGTTATAAACCTGCAACCTTCTAAATAAAATGTTATCAATAATAGAACAAAGCCTTTTAAGCTATTGTGATGAGGTCTTTCTGAAATATTCCACAGGAAGCCTTAATCTAGATGAGGTTCAGATGGTGATGTGTTTTCTTATAAACAAAATTGAACCCATACTTCCAAAATGTTTGTATCTAGGTCTGTTTTGGAAACAAAAGCCAGTTTATGCTTCTTCTAAGGTAGATCAAACCCAAAGACCTGGACTGATTTCTTGTTTTTGTGATTTTGCATTCTTTTACAATCTTATTTGATAAACTACAAAAAGCAACCATAATAAAACTGAAGCTTCTTTGTACTCAAACTCCTTTGGGTTTTCAGTGTGCTTGTTCTGAAATTTTGGGTCCATTTTTTCTTTATGACTTTGTCCTAGGTTAGAAAATAAATACTTTTTTAGCATTGAAGGATTAAAAATAATCCATGTGTGTTCTTATTGGATGCTTGCTTGGAATACATTAAACTTGTGTAGAGTGATTCTGAATTTGATCTGAATTTTAGTCTTAAAATCCTTTGGTTGTAACCGTACCATTCTCAAATTATTAAAAAAGTTATATGGGTATTCATATGGCTCATCTGTACTCATTTTGTACATGTGTATTGCTTAGGTTCAAAGGCAAAGTCACCCAGCTTCATCTTGCTAATTGTAGATAGTGTGAATATGCTTGTTGGGGCCAGGGCTTTTTTTAAGCAGGAACGCGGGGGAACGGAGTTCCGGAACCTCTTGTAAATGGTCACATGGCTGGTGGCCCCACCCCCTGATCTCCAGACAGAGGGGAGTTTAGATTGCCCTCCGCGCTCCCAAGTGGCGCGGAGGGCAATCTAAACTCCCCTCTGTCTGGAGATCAGGGGGCAGGGTCACCAGCCATGTGACCATTTTCTCTGAGGACAACCCACTGAGTTCCACCACCACTTTTCCCAGAAAAAAAGCCCTGGTTGGGGCTAAGAATGCTGCCAGTGTTATTCTCCTATACAAGTGAGTAGCTTCCTTTGACTTCTATTACAGAAAGGAATATTCTTCCTTCAGCTGGTGACAACATTAAGGCAGACAGTAAAACCTGCAAGTACCTTCAGCTTTGGGATCATCTATGTCTCTACCACAGCGATGTCTTCTTTGCCTTCTCCCACAGAAGTGAATGGTAATCATCACTCCTCACAGCAGTCCTTCCTAATTCTGGGAAAACTTATTCACGAGACACACATGGACTAATGAACAAATGGGTTGGGAGGATGAAAATGCCCTTCCTATATATCTTCCATATAAGTGAAGGGTTGCTATTCAGTTCTATGGGATAAGGAGTGAGTAGGTGAAAATTGTTAAAGGTGGAAGAAGGCTAGAGAGGTAGAATGCCAGTGTTTTCCTTTTATCGATTTGTAATTCTGCCCTGGTTCTTTTACAAACTCCTTGAAGACCTGTTATTGAATGGGGAAGTGGGAGAGAACTCTCCAGCACAGCACTGACCGGGGCAAACCATGGCTATTTTGATTGGTATGTTACACAGTTGTACTACAGACTGGTGTGAGTAGGAATGTATCTGAACACCAATGTGGATGGATGGTTTGTGCCTGTAAGCCTCCTGCATGTACCTAGTTTTGTGAGTTACTGTGCCAGATTTTAGGAAGGTTTGAGAACGTAAAGATCAGTCCCCACTCAGGTCTAAATAACAGCCTTTATCAAGTGACATTCTGGAGTGTGTAAACCTAAAATTTCCCCACTAGGAAATGTTAGATTATCCACTAGAGTAACAAATGTTAGAAAACCAGTACTATAATGCCTTCACATAAAAAGTGATGCATTTGAAGGCTTAGGAGACATTCCAAGAACTTCAGCAGTCATATAAGTGGATATTTATATTTTTTTGCCTCCAAACCCCATATTCAACTGAAAAAAAATTCAGCCTCGGGAGGATTGAGTTGACAATATTGTGTGGAGGCATGAGAGAGAGAGAGAGAGAGAGGGATATTCATATGAATAGAGCTTTCATGTATGAGTTTCCTCATAATTCTGTCAGCAGGACACCAATTTTTCTAAGCATTGTTGGCAGCTGGTATATTGTTCTAAAGCACTGAATACATTTTAATCCTCTGAAATGTTTGGTTTTCCAATGGCTGACTATATTGGTCTGCCAACACAATTTGATTGATTGGCCTGCTCTAAGTGATGAGTCTGGAGAGTATGCTTGGGATCAAAACCCATACACATGGCGCTAATTCAGCCCGTGCATTAGTAGCTGAAGCAACACACCACATGAACAAAACAAATTCCAATTTAACACCCTCCCCTTTAAAGTGTGTTTATATTCAGGATATATAATGGATTGGCAACTTCTTGGAGAAAAGATGCCCTGTCCCTTCAACAGAGGCTTAATGGGATCTTACTTACCTGGGGATGTTATCTATCTCCATGTCATGAAACTGCTCATTTCCACATATTAAGCTTCTATTAAAGGGGTAGGATATTTTTCTCCAGGCTTCCAACGACTTTTTGTCTTCATTTTGTCTTTTAAGAGAGCTAAGTAAGCTATCGTGGACATGGTTAGCTATGCAGGATTTAAGAGTCATCTGGAAATCAAAGAAAGAAAGAAGAGAGCAGCACCTATACACATGTCTGATATTTGAGGATTGTGCTTCTGATATTGCCGTGCTTAAGTTTATATATTTTTATAAGCTTGACTTTAGTAGATGCAGATGTTGTTAGGATAGTTTCAAATGGATTAGAATTTCTTCCTAGTAAAATAGAAGGCATTGATTTATTTTATCTTGCACATTGGTTTTATACTTAACAACAAAACAAAACATAACCCTTCATATTTTATGATTGCCAAACGTAGCATCCTTTGAAAGAATAGATGAAGAAAAAATTCATAGTATGAAATCACTTGAAAGGAACTCTTAGCTGCACATACAGTGTGGGTTCTCTTAATATTTCACATTGCAAGGTATCTTCTATTATTAAAAGGAACTGTAATTTGACCTCACAGTTTAGGACCATTACATTTCTTCTTTTGGTAGCTGATCTCAAGGTAGACTAGAGACAAATACTTGGTAATTGTTTAAATTATATTGGCTGGATGGAAAGCAAACTACAAAAGGAGCTCGCTGAATTTCCAGCGGGCAGAGTTGTCGCCGTGTGAAAGACGAAGTGAAGGCGTTACACCCAGGATGGGGAGGAGCGCACAGCCCACGTCCGGTCAGCAGCGTGGTGGGTGCCATTCCTCCCAGGACTGCAGCAGGAGCAGCACGCAGCGCGTTTCCCACCCACCCTCCGCTCAATGGAAGGGAGTGAGGACTGTCACAACTTTATGGGTTTGGCGGGTTTGTGGCATTGGGCTGGATCCCAACAGGGTGAGTCAGCCACGGGTCTGCTCACCCCGACGGATTGGAAGGAGAAGGCCGCCTGGCATGTGCTGGCGGGGGATGACACTTGCTGTGTTGGGCCAGCACGGGACTGGCGGAAGATGCATAGATCGGCAGGATGGCCCTCGATGCCAACGGGGATCTGTGCCCAGATGCCGGGCCAATGCTCCATCTAGCTGTAATCAATAAAGTTGTGGCTATTTTCTAACCCAAAACAGGTGTCGTGTGAGTCATTCGAGCCGGAACGCAGACTAAGATAACACATAGGCGACAAAGAGGAAGACAAGACTCAAGAGTAAAGGAAACGTGCTTCCCCGAGACTGAAGTATCTTCGTGGGTATTCCTGGAGTTCTATCCTGATAACTGTGAACCATGCCAGCACATGGCCACATGAGTGCAATTGTAACAAAGATTAGTACTTTTAACATAAAATAGTTAATAGCTTGCCATATTTGTATATCTGTTATTCATAGCATTACATGTCTCCCCCATGCCACTTTTCTGAAGAGTGAGAAGTTTCATGGGCAATACTTACCTGGCCTGGTTGCCTTTGAAGGAGAAAACATTGGCTTCTTATGGAGTTTTAAAAAATTATTTGCTTTATTTACAGACATACAAATAGTACACAAGTGAAGAGGAAAGGCACTACTAAAGCAGACCTACTACCCCTCATCAAACTCCCTCATCAAACCCTCCATGCAACAGTCACCTCCAGGTTGGAGTACTGCAATTCGCTTTGTGCTGGGCTGCCCTTGGGCCTATTCTGGAAGCTGCAACTGGTCCAGAATGCTGCGGTGTGTATTTTGACTTGGACTCCATTCCTGTCACATATAATGCTAGTCTTGCGCCAGCTGCATTAGCTTCCAGTGCAATTTTGGGTCAGGTTCAAGATTTTGGTTTTAACTTTTAAAGTCCTTAGTGGACTAGGACCAACATATCTGTGGGACTGCCTCTCACCTTATGTTCCCCAGAGGATGCTCCACTCAGTGGACATCTACTGGTGGTTTCCGGCCCCAAAGAGGTCTTCCTTGCTTCAACCAGGACCAGGGCCTTCTTGGTCCTGGCTCCAACCTGGTGGAACTCTGTCTGTGGAGATCCGGGCGCAGCAGGATTTGCTATCTTTCTCCCAGGCCTACAAAACAGAGATGTTCCACACATCATCCCCTTCCTTCAGTGGGACAGTGGATAACTGTGTATGTATTGGAGAAGGGTACATCCTCCAAGTTCTGATGGGTGCTAGACAGAGTCATTGCCCAACAATTAAGGCCCAATGATGAAAATTCTATGTTAAGAATCTAAATCCGTAGGATAGACCAATTCACAGTAAACAGATCTAAATTCACAACAACACTTTAGAATAATAATAATATCATAATTATCTATATACTTACCATTATATAGATAATGCTGATAAACTTATTGTTATCATTACTTTTTCTGTCATTGCAATACCAGAAGAAATGAGGTGTTAAACAACAGTTAAAAGAAGTTTTAGTTCTGTTAGTCCTGACGTTGTCAAAATGCCAGCAATAGTTTGTGAGTGTAAGATATAAATTACAGATGTGTGCTGTAATTCTGACAATCTGCACAGTTTCATAAATATATTTTGTCTCTGCCATGAAATACCAGAGACAACTAAGGGACAATATTAAGTATTACTGCCAAAATTTTGTAATCCTGCACTTGAGTATTGTCCACCTTGAGAATGTTAATTTGTTGAAAGCATATTGTTATCATAATAGTAAACGAGAATCTGGACATGCCACAAAATGAAGGCTTAACCAGCAGCTTTCACTAGCTCTGTTCACAAGACACAGTGAATATTTGTACAATCCATGTTTAGTGCACACTTGATTTTTTCCCCTTTATGTATGAAGTAAGTAATTCTCATGTTACATTCAATCCATGTACAGCTGAATGTGTGATTGCAGCTGCACATTTATCCTGGTACTGGTCCCTGGGTTTGTTTTTTTGGCTCTCTCTTTAAAACTGATGTACACTGTATCATGAGAACATGGTTAATATAGCCCTGTCATCATGATATGAGGCTGTTATAATACAAGCAGGCAAAACTCGGCTTCTGGGAGCCACATTAGATCATTGGACAAACATTCCATTTGGGCCTCATCCATATAATCCTAATGGTCCCCCCGCAAAACCTTGGGGAGAGGAAACTTCCCTCAATTCCTCCTGCTGTTCTTTTCCTTCCTGTCTTCCCCTCCTGTCTTCTTTTGGGGTGTCCTTTCCTTCTGTGCCTTTTCATTGCTTTTTGACTTCCTGCCTTCTTCCTCATTACGTCTGTCCTTTCCTGTCTTCCTTTGCCATTCTCCCATTCTCTTGCCCTCTTGCCATTTTCCCTACCTTCTTTCTTTTTTGCTCTTTTCTTTCCTCCCTCTTTTCCTTCCTCCTCTTCCTTTCTTTATTCTCTCTTCCTTCCTTCCTTCCTTCCTTCCTTCCTTCCTTCCTTCCTTCCTTCCTTCCTTCCTTCCTTCCTTCCTTCCTTCCTTCCTTCCTTCCTTCCTTCCTTCCTTCCTTCCTTCCTTTTCTCTGCTTTCCTTCCTTTCCCCTCTCACCATAGGGTGCCTGTTTTGATAAAGCTCCCAAGTTTAGGAATAGACGGGGACGGGCTGGCAGAACCTCTGTCTGCAAGAGGCAGAGGGAAGGTGTGGATCTCCATGGCTCCTGGACAGTTGCCTCTCTGGGTTCCTCCACAATCTCCTCAGTCTCAGTTTAAGGCAGCAGTGGCTCTTTTCTCCATTACCATGGAGCAGAGGCACTCTCCAAGTAGAAGCTACCAACCAACCGTATTGGATTACCGGTCAATTTTGCAGCCAGGCAGCAGCAGTTGGGAGGGGGAGGGCAGCCATTTGGGCCACACAAATCACAGAGGAAGCTGTGGTCAGACTACCCCCAAGGCAAAGAAGGGGATGCAATCGACTTGCCTTCGCTGGGTAGACTTTTCCTGAGAGGAGAAAAAGAATCAAAAGCTGCCTACTGAATGGTTACTGTGGCTACAGGCAAACCAGTAGGGCAGCACACAGTGGAAGGAAGGATGATGATGATGTCTGCCACTGCATGAGCTGGGTGAGAAGGAGCATGTGTGCTGCCTTCCCACCAAGCTGCAGCATGGTGCACGAACTCAAGGGAGGCTGGTTGTTGTCCAGGCGCATCCCTGTGGGACTCAGAAAGGAGGCTGGGGAGGCACCCAAGGCACCACTGTATTGTGGTCAATGCTGAACCTCTCAGCTTCCACCCATTGCCATCATCGTCTCTGGAGTTGTGGCAGAGATGGCAATAGCCAGCAAGTTGCAACCAGAGAGTTTATCTCTCTGCATAGTAGTCAGGGGGCCCAGCTTTACTTGGTCCTCCAGTTGACTTCAGGGACCCAGAATTTTGTCCTACATCCCCCCCCCTTGGCACCCATGGGCAAAACTCCAACAGCTAATATGTACTGCATGGCCAATAAATATTCATCCACATCTCCAAGTCAGTTTTCTTCTAACATTAGGACAGTAGGATGTGTGGGGTGATTACAACTGGGTGTGTGTTTTCATACATTTCCAGATTGAAAAATGGCATGAAATTATCTGTTTCTGAAACACTAATCTGAAACTAAACAGGGAAATATAAAAACACACACCCTTAATTACAACCTGTAGCATTAGTGAATTGGTTGCCCAATCCCTTAGGGATGGGTCTGGTCATGCCCTTACGTGCAAGACCTCAAATTCTTTGACAATACACTTACCCTTAGGATCTGGCGGTCTAAAACTGACCAGATGGGTAAGGGGTCTGTGGTTCAGTTGAATGCCTGTTCCGAGCTGGGATTATGTGCCGTGAGTGCACTTAAGTGTTATGTGGAGTTGAGAGAGGACGGTGAGGGTTTACTTTTCCATCATGTGGACGGCACCCCTCTTACTAAGGATCAGTTCTGGGCAGTTACAGGCAAGGCTCTTGCTAGACTAGGTTTGGCAGGCATCAGATTTGGCACTCATTTCTTCAGGATTGGGGCTGCTTCCACAGCAGCGGCCATGGGCTTTCCTGGGCCTGCCATCCAGAAGGTAGGGTGTTGGCGGTCCTCTGCATACAAGGGTTATGTGTGACCCCTAATGTCCTTGTAATTTGTTGGTTCTTTTCTTTCTTCAGGTGCTGTGTCATGCAGCGAGAGGCTTTGGATCCTCATCTGTGGGCACAATATGATCTTTGGGGCAGCCCACCAAGCCAGGAGGACTCTGATCAGGTCTCAGCTCGGCCTTAGTGGGTGGGCCACGGTCGAGTGGCAGGGACGTGGAGGCCTTTGTTGGCCGGGGTTGCTGCCACTCCTCTTTGAGGGAAGGACTGCTCCACCCCCTCACATCTTAGTCATCCACCTAGGTGTAAATGACCTTGGCTTGGTGAAAGGTAAGGCCCTGACTTTACAGTCATGGGAGGACCTGCTGTTTATAGGCAAGTCCTGGCCTGGTGTGCTGATCATGTGGTCTGCGATGCTTCCATGTCTGGTGTGGCAGGAAGCTTTACATCCTGCAAGGATGGAGCAGGCTAGGAGTAAGGCCAACAGAGCCCTGGAAAAATCTCTTGGTGGAGGTCTGGGGATCTACTTGTCACACCCCAGAATTCAGACCAAGCGTGCTGACCTCTGTCGAGGTGATGGGGTCCACCTTTCAGTGGCTGGCAACAACATATTCTTGGATGATCTACGGCAAGGGCGCAGGTTGGCCATAAGCCACCTGTGGGGCGCGAGGGCCGAAGCAGAGGCTTGGCCCTAGCGGTGGCAGGTTAGAATGGAAAATGAGCGGGCCAGTGACCCCCTTGGCACATCCTCATTGGTAAGGAATTGGTTTCTTTCAGGAGCAGCTGGTGGGCTGTACAGTAGCCAGCTGCGAGGGCAGACTGCCATGTGGCTTCCCTGTACAAGAAAGGCCCTCCTGCTGCACAGTGAGGTGCTGCAGGCTTTGAGGGGGGACCGCTTGCCTAGCTGCCGGGTACAGCCATTTGTTTGGATGGCTCACCCCTGGGCCAGTGGGGGCTCGCCCAGACAGGTCAAGGCGGCGGTCTGGAGTGACCCCAGGGCTTGACCTGTACTGCTAGTTAATTAGATCCCTTGCTGTAGTGAGGAGTTATGTTGTATTCAATAAATTGGCCCAATTTTACTCCCAAGCCTGGTGTCTGCCTTTTATTTTGACTGGGGTGGGGGTGGGTGGGCAAATGTCAGGGGGAGAAAGATGTCCTCTTTCCAGGGCTGTTTTGGCCTTTGATGGAGGACTTATCAGTGTCAGGCCTGGCAGTAGCCACGAGATGAATTGCTACCATGCAACTTTCATGATTCAGTTAGGTCCAGCTGCTTGCCACTGTTCAACAGCAGCCAGCCACCCCACAAAAGCCAGTGTGGTGTAGTGTTTAGAGTTTCAGACTAGGCTCTGGGAGACTCAGGTTTGAATTTCCATTTTGCTGTGAAAGCTCACTGGATGACCTTAGGTCACTCACACATTCTTAGCCTAACCTACCTCACAGGATTGTTGTGAGGATAAAATGGAGGAAAGGAAAATGATGTAAGCTGCTCTGAGTCCCCATTGAAAGGTTGGTTAGTGGGTGGAAAGGAGAGAAGGAAGCAAGGGAGGATGTGGATATGGGGGCTTGCAGAAGGAGGGAAAGAGGAAATAGTGGGGGAAAGTGGGGTCCCCCTTGCAGGTTACCCATTGTGTAACTGGACCTGGCTAAGCCAGAACTGCACAGCTGGGACTAGACTGGCTGCTGGCACTGTGCAACTTGGCCAGACTTTTCCCAGGGAGAGGCTGGCAGGAGGAGGGAAGGAAGGAAAGCTGAAGACAGGGCGGCCGATAAAAGCAGGTTGGCAGTTGCATGGGAAGGAGAAAAAGAAGCAAGAAACGTGGAGAATCTATGGCAGCTTTCAGGGAAGGGAAATTGGAAATAGTGGGAGGGTGGTTAAAGGAGATGCCTCCCGCAAGTCCTTGTGAAACCCTTGAGGATCAAACTTCATAGTTTGAACACTATGGATGTGCAAAGAATTTTTTCAAAATTTTTGTTTTAGGGAACTTTAAATTCTGTTATCATTATCCCACCTGCAGGTCCTCATTACGCTCTTTATTTTGGTTAACCAAGCTTTCCCTCCCAATCCAATTCTCAAGCATAACAGTACTCATCCAAGGAATTCTTCTTTGCCCATTTTCAGACAGAGAAGGAAAAAGTCCCTGGAAATTAATATTTTTTTACTTGTAGAATGGTTACAGGGAAGACTGACCACTGTGGAGGATGAGTTTGGCTTCCTTTCTCAGGTTCTCCTAATGTCAGACTGTGGCTAAATAAGGCTCTCACTACAGAATTCCCTTTAGAAGCAAACACAAGTCCATTGTTTGAGAAAGGAAACTTTACTGCAGAAAAGGTCCATTATAGTCCACTGTCCTGAATAGGAGACTCAGGATGGTACATGATCATTGTTACCAATGAAGGGCAAGCATAAGGTACAGAGTAACAATACCCATCTGGATTAGCCTCCCCCCACAGTTCTCAAAACAACATCGCTCAGTCCTGGGAAGCTGCTCTCTTCAAGGCCAATGCTTGGTGGAACGGTGTTAGACAAAACAGTCTCCTCCGGTGGGAATGCTGCCTGGGAACTGGTGCACCTGGGAAGAAAGCACTTAAACACTAGAAGCATTAGAAAATGGAGTCAGTACAGTTTAGATATACACTGGACCTGACATTCTGCCCCCCTTAAAACAGATCCCCCCCTGGCTTATATGGGTAGCGAGTATGAAAAGCTTTGGTTAATCTAGGAGCATGAACATGTGCAGAGTTCACCCATTCATCGTAACCAGAATCAAAGTCCTTCCATCTAATGAGGTAAAAAAGCTGATTTCGCTTAAGTTTAGAGTCCAAAATTTGTTGTACCTCATAGTGTATTTGATCGTCAATTAAAGTTGGAATGGGTGGAGCTCTGATGTGCCATTTGTCATCGGTGGGAGCTCTCTTTAAAAGACTGACATGGAACGTGTCATGAACATGGCGCAAGTTCTTGGGCAAAGTTACAGCAACAGTCACTTTATTTATTATCTTGCGCACAGGAAAAGGTCCCAGGAATTTTAGAGCGAGTTTGCGGCTTGTTTGAGCTAGTTTCAGGTTCTTTGTGGAAATATACACATGATCTCCAGGTTGTAAATCCCATTCGGCCACACGATGGCGATCTGCGTATTTTTTGTAATCCAGTTTGGCTTTTTCAAGGGAAGGGATTGAAGTGAGCTCCATAGACAATTTTGAAAGGGGCCTCTCCGGTTGAAGCGTGTACACTGTTGTTATATGAGAATTCGGCTAGAGGGAGAAGGTCCACCCAATTATCTTGTTGAAAATTAATGTAGCAATGAAGGAACTGTTCTAGTATTTGGTTTGTTTTTTCGGATTGTCCGTCGGTTTGTGGGTGGTGGCTTGAACTGATTCCTTGCTCAATATTCAACATTTTCAAAAGCTCCCGCCAGAAGTTGGCAACGAACTGTCCGCCGCGATCCGAAATCACCTTGGACGGAAAAGAATGTAATTTTACGATGTGTTTTAAAAACAAATCCGCTAGTTTCCGAGCGGAGGGTATAGCAGTACAGGGAATAAAATGAGCTTGTTTGGAGAACAGATCCACCACGACTAAAATACAATTATGTCCTTCTGAAATAGGTAGATCAGTGATAAAGTCCATAGATATTATTTCCCAAGGTCTGTTTGGCGTTTCCAATGGTTGCAGGAGACCCGGAGGTTTTCCTTTTCTGGTTTTGGCGCTGAGGCAAACGGGGCAGGAACTAACATATTGGGAAATGTCTTTGCGCATGCCCGGCCACCAGAATTGCCTTTGGACTAGGTGCAATGTTTTCAAATACCCATAATGACCAGCAGTGGGAGCATCATGACAGCGTTGCAAGACCTCCAGCCTGAGGCTGTCAGGGACATAAAACTTGTTCCCCGCTAGCCAATCCCCTTGTGGGGATTGGGTCAGTTTGTTTCGCGGAGCTTTATCCCCCTCCCTTTCCACTTCAGTTTTAAGTTTCGATTTCCACTCTTGGTTGGCCGGGAGGGGCGGCTTGGCACGACTGCGAGTAGTTACCACGCCCCCAAGTTGCGTAGGCGAGAAGACCGTGTCGACAGTCTCCTCCCGTTTGCTCTTATGTTGGGGCATGCGCGATAGGGCGTCCGCCAAAAAGTTAGTTTTGCCCGGGAGATAATTTAGAGTGAAGTTGAATTTAGAAAAGAATTCCGCCCATCGCAATTGCTTGGCATTCAGTCTGCGTGGGCTTCGGAGGGCCTCCAGATTTTTATGATCCGTCCAGACCTCGAAAGGGTATCGCGCCCCCTCCAGCCAATGCCTCCAGTTAGTAAGAGCTGCTTTTACTGCAAAAGCCTCCTTCTCCCACACATTCCAATTCCTTTCCGCCTCTGAAAACTTTCTAGACAAGAACGCACAAGGCCGCAATCTTCCATCCTCCCCCTTCTGCAGTAAAACTCCCCCTATTGCCGTATCGCTGGCGTCGACTTGCACTATGAAAGGGGATTGTTCGTTGGGGTGGGAGAGGATGGGTTCCGTTACAAATTGCTTTTTTAGGCATTCGAAAGCAGTTTGGCAATCGGGGGTCCATTGTAGTTTGGAGGAGGGTCTTTTAGCTTGGTCCCCTTTATCTTTTGTTTTCAGCAGTTCTGTTAAGGGGAGCGTGATTTGGGCGAAATTTGCTATAAAGTCTCTATAGAAGTTGGCAAAACCCAGGAAGGATTGCAGTTCTTTGCGGGTGGTGGGTGTCTGCCACTCTTGGATCGCTTGTATTTTGGCTGGATCCATTTTTAAACCCTCTGGGGAGATGCAATACCCAAGGTAAGTGAGTTCGGTTTTATGGAATTCACATTTGGACAACTTGATGGGCAGTTTATTATTCATCAAGGTGGCCAGGACCTTTTGCACCATTTGGACATGTTCTTCCTCGGTGTCTGAATAAATTAAAACATCATCAAGGTACACCACCACCCCTTTGTACAAAAATTCATGTAGAACTTCGTTTATCATGGACATGAATACAGACGGGGCTCCCGTCAATCCAAAAGGCATAACAAGGTATTCATATTGTCCGAGGGGCGTATTAAACGCGGTTTTCCACTCATCCCCTGCTTTGATACGAACGTGGAAGTAAGCATCTTTTAGATCTAATTTTGTAAAGATCTTACCTTGAGCCACGACGTTGAGAAGGTCTCGGATGAGTGGTATAGGATAGGCGTTGTTAGTGGACACTGCATTCAGTCCTCGGAAATCTGTGCACAGTCGGAGTCCCCCATCCTTCTTTTTCACGAAGAGGACCGGAGCGGCGTGGGGACTATTGGCTGGGCGGATGAACCCTCGTTGGAGGTTGGTGTCGATGAATTTCCGGAGCTCTTCTCGTTCATGGAGACTCATGGGATAGAGTCGTCCTTTGGGCAGTGAGGCTCCGGGTAAAATTTCCACCGCGCAATCCGTTCGTCGGTGCGGGGGTAGAGTATCAGCTTCCTCCTCAGAAAAAGCATTTAGAAAAGGCCAATACGGTTCGGGTATTTGGTTGACTTCTTCTTGAGTGAGAAGGGCCTTTTCAGTATGAGTTGGATCATCGCCCCAGTTTTGGTTCCAACGGTGATTTTTACAGTTGGCATGACTGAAGGTGATACATCCTTGTGCCCAGTCTATGTAGGGATTGTGATCACATAGCCACTTGCTGCCTAGAATTAACGGGTACTTGGCAGTAGAGCTGATGACAAAAGACCTCTTTTCCCAATGTTGTCCCATGCCTGTGATCACTGGGATGGTCTCAGTTGTGACAGGGTTCATATTGGTGCCATCCATTTGTTCAAAGATTACTGGATTTTGTAATTCCCGAGTTGGTAAGACCAGTCCATTGACTAAAGCTGGGGCGATGATGTCTCTCGAACAGCCCGAGTCGATAAGGGCTTGCACCCGAATATGCATTTGTCTCTCTGGGTTGATTAGAGTCACTGGCATGAATAAGATGGACCCAGGTGGCCGGTTCCGTGCAGGGACTGGCTTGGGGCGGATCTGTCGTTTGGGCCCTTTTACGACAGATCCATCTCGTTTCCCGACTGGGGGCTTTCTGGATTGACTTCTGCGGTTGGGGAAGCGGGGTCGTATTCCATAACTTCTTCCGCTTCCAGCCCTCTCTCTGAGGCAGGCCTTTGGGAAGCGCCGCGGCCTCTATTCGCTCGTGGCGCGGGAATTGGGCGTTGGAGAGTAGGAAACGGAGCAAGGGTTGGACGCCGTAGTTGAAGCGGAGGTCTTTGCACAGGCCGGTAGGGGCATTGTGCTGCAAAGTGACCTGCTTGTCCGCATTGCAAACACAGCCCTTGTTGCCATCTAGCATCTCTCGCTCCACGGGTGGCGTAGCTAGTTCCCCGTCCTCCCTTCTGTAAAGTCAATGGTCTCCTCTGTCCCGTTTGTTGTTGTTGTTCAACCAAACGGACTTCCAGAATGCGGTTCTCCACTTCGCATGCAAGTTGGATCCAACCTAACAACGTAGGGGGATTGTCCTGCATAAGGGCTCTGTCCAAAAGTCTCGGGTTTAGTCCTTGCTTGAACAGAATAATCTTGGTGGACTCCTCACACCTAGGGCACTTGGCTGCCAATTGCCGGAATTTTGTAACATAGTCTCTCGCTGACATGCTGCCTTGTTTAATGGCTTGCAATTCTGTTCTGGCCCTGGTTTCCTCTAAGGGGTCATCATATTGCGCTCGGATAGCATCCACCAACCCCTGGAGAGTATCGAGTTCTGGGGCCCCAACATTGTATAGTCCTACATACCAGTCCGCTGCCTTGCCTTGTAAGCGGGATCCAAGATGTTCAATTTGACTGGCCTCGCTGCCGAAGAGGTGTCCCCACCGGTTGAAAAATTGTACCACTTGCACCAGGAAAAATCCTAGTTTGGAGGGATCCCCATCGAAAGTGGCTTCTAGTTTCACCCAGCCCATCGGGAGTTCTTGTCTCGGAGCAGGCGCTGGGTAGAAGTCCATTGGCAGTCTTAATTGCGCCTGGGGCGCGGGAGGAGGTAACTGGGGCCCCGGTTGGGGCAACGGTGGCGGTTGTACTGGCGGCGGCAACACCGGCGGTGCTGGCAGAGGTTGCCGTGGTTGGGCTGCCGGGGGTGGTCTCGGTTGGGCCGGAGGCTGCAGTGGCGGGCGAGCAGGTGGTGGCAGTCTTGGTCTGGCTGGTAACACGGGAGGCGTCGGCGGTAACTGTCGAGGTGGAGGAGGCTGATGTGGTTGAGTGGGGGTCGGCCGCGGAGGAGGGGGTTGGAGATGTCGTAGTGGTGCGGGCCTTCCCGGTTGATTCGGGGGTGGTAAGACGGGCTGGTCCTGTGGCTGCTGCAACGGTGTGAGCTGCGGTCGAGGCGGGAGGGGCCGCAGCGGCGAAGGCCGGATGGGTGGAAGGCCGCGCGGGCTTGCCCCTCCAGGCGTCGTTATTCTGGGAAGCAAAGGCTGGCTTCGTGGCGCTGGTAGACCGTCCCCTGAAGTTTGCCCGACGGGAACAGTTTCCCGCGGTTGACGAGGGGCTCCCGCCTCGGATGGAGCCGGGTGTTCTCCCGATTGGTCCGGTCGGACTGTTATTGGGGAAGTATGAGGGGGTATCACCGGTGTCCCACTTGGCTTTTCTTCCCCTTCCGTAGGCCGCTCAACTGGAGTCTCGTCTGGCGGTAAATCCCCTCCCGAGTTAGGAGGTTCGGTGGGAGTTTCTCCGGGTGGCTCAACCGGGTTATCCCCTCTCGGTGGAATTTCGTGCAGTTTGGGAAATTCCTTGGGTTGTTCTCCCGATTCGCCAGGGCAGGCGTCCCCCTCTCCCGTAGGTGACGACTGTTGCTGGACTCCCTCCACCGGATAGGAGATGACACTTTGGAGTGTAGCTATCTGCACCGCCATCTCTTCTGGGGACAGTCTCTCTCCTGCTCCCATTGCTGAGATTAGATGAATGGCATGAGCCAAACTTTCTTCCATATCCATCAGTTTAGCTTCTAACTGTTGCATTCGACTTGGCCCCGGTTGCTCCCTCACGGAACCTTCATTCGTTGCACTCACCGGGGAAAAGGGGCCCCAAGGCGGAGGGTCTCCTTGAACGACTCGCGATCTCGCTGCTAGCATACCCTTGGCCAGGCCCGTCACTGCCGAGATGCCGGTATCTACAGCATGGGTGCGACCTTGCAGCTGCTCCCAACTTTGTTCAGGAACTTCCGTTGGCTCTTTCCACGGAGCAAGTTCGGAATAATCCCAACTCAGGGCGCCGCGGTGGGACGTGTCCCCCTCCGTCTGCTTGAGCGTCCTGTTCCAATATCGCCATGGTTGGCTACTATCTAGCTCAGGGACGGTGTCTAGGCTTCGGCGCCCTTCCATCGAAACTCGTGGATGGAGTCCACTGGCCCGGCGCTCTCTCGTTTCCCGGGGTCTGGCTCCCCACTCCGACGTGGTGGGTACCGAGATCAAGGGGAGAGCGGTCGCCTTCGGCCTTGCCCCTTCAGCATCGAGATCGATGAGAGGCGGGGTGGAAGTGGAGGCTCCGGTCCCGTTCCCGGTTGCTCCCAGCTCCTGGGAGTCTTGGGCTTGTACTGGTTGATTGTCGGGAGACGCATACGGATCAAACAAAGGATCCCTGTCCGGGACAACCTTGGATTCCGCTGGGCCCGACTCAGACATGATTGGTAACAAAATGTCAGACTGTGGCTAAATAAGGCTCTCACTACAGAATTCCCTTTAGAAGCAAACACAAGTCCATTGTTTGAGAAAGGAAACTTTACTGCAGAAAAGGTCCATTATAGTCCACTGTCCTGAATAGGAGACTCAGGATGGTACATGATCATTGTTACCAATGAAGGGCAAGCATAAGGTACAGAGTAACAATACCCATCTGGATTAGCCTCCCCCCACAGTTCTCAAAACAACATCGCTCAGTCCTGGGAAGCTGCTCTCTTCAAGGCCAATGCTTGGTGGAACGGTGTTAGACAAAACAGTCTCCTCCGGTGGGAATGCTGCCTGGGAACTGGTGCACCTGGGAAGAAAGCACTTAAACACTAGAAGCATTAGAAAATGGAGTCAGTACAGTTTAGATATACACTGGACCTGACACCTAGCAGGGGTAGGTTGTCTATTTTAAAACAAAGCCTGTCCCTTTCCATGCCTCACCTCAGTGATGAAAACTTGGCAATAACATGCAAGATGGGAAGGAAACAACTCCCCTGACCTGCCTGCTCTGGTTTTGTTTAAAAATATATATCCCATAATCTCTTCACACATTCTTAACATTCAGGAGTGTATTTTTATAGAAGGGAAAGGCTCTAGGAAAAGAGAATTTTGTTATAATTTCAGATTTGAGAGAGGGAATTTTTTCCCATGATGGTTAATTTTTGAGTAGGACATTACCAGTCCGGTATTCAAATCTGCATGAGTTTTTGGGGTTCTGGAGTTTGGGGACCATTATTTTCAATGAGCAATATATTTGAGGGTCTGGGGCAACTGTTTTTTTTAAAGATAATGACACTAAAATTGCACAGAACATAGTCCTTCTAATATAAAGACTCCTTAAGTTTTGAGCAGATTGAAGAGCAGGGTTCTATTTTACAGAACCCCAAAGTACATGCTTCTCAGCTCAAGCGCACTTCTCTTTCCATTTCAATGGAAGGGGGGAATGGCGGTCAAGTGGTGGCCAAGCAGGACAACATTGGCTGATCACAGTCAATAGAAAAAAATGTCTGTATTTATTTCATTTTCCTACTCTTACAGTGACCAACAGTGATTTTTGTTTTTAATCTTGCTACTGAAAACTCTGCATTTGCCATCCTTCCGTGTTGTGGTGGTCAGTTGTTGTTTTATTTCTTTCACAAAGGGCTTTTCCATGCATTTTTAAAAATGAAAGCTGGGAATTCAAAAACTCTGCTACATGGATTGTTACAACAGTAGGTCGATATAATGCTATGAAAATAACTTTTAAAAAAGAAAACAAAATGGTGGGGGGAGATGTGGTTCAACGCTGATGAACATTCAATAATCGAAAAGTGGGTTATAGGTGGGTGAGAGTAGGCAGGACAAACAAAACCAAAAGAAATATTATGCACTAGGAAAAAAATCAGCTCAAAATTGGCTTCTAGAAAAAGATCATGGTACATAAAAGTGGTTTCAAAAGAACTGGAAAAAAACTGGGGAAAAAACCAAAAAACCTGAAGTGAAACTAAAGGCAAAAAATGTGTGCAGAAAAATGGGGAAAGATTGAAGCAGTATAGGGCCAGAACTGACAGAAAAAAACATGTGGAAAACCCCAAAGTGAAAAAGGAGGGAGGGAAGGAGAACCACAGTTCTGTAGTTATTCCCTATGGGGGACTTGGGGGGGGGGGCTGGAGTGGCTGTTTTTCAGCCACATAATGCCAAAATTGCAGGGGAGCTAGTGCTGTGTCTATCCACTAAAGAATTCCCAAGTTTCAAACAAACTGGACTGAGGGGTCCAATTCTATTGGTCCCTGGACAAAGTACTCCCATCGAGCCTACTTGCAGGGGAGTAAACTCCTCGCACTCACAAAGGAGGAAGGGAAGGAGAAGGACTGAGCCAGAACTGCAGCTCTGCTGGGCCATGTGCCTGACTTGTGCTGGCCAAGAGCTGCCTTCCCTGGACCACGGCCTGGAAAATTCACAGAATCAAAGATAAATAAGATGCTTGTTGCTAAATCTCAGATTTGTGGAACCATTCCTGAAAATCATGGCAATGATTCGAAACATTGATTTTCATGTCTGTTTTTGGCTTGGGAGCTCCGAAATGTATGCCCCTATTTGAAATTACAGTCCTTAGGAGATCTCAGATCCTGAACCAGCAGGTCTCTCACTCAGACAGGTTATCACACCCTTCTCATTTCTTCTCTCTTGTGTCTGTTTAGTTCTGAGCTTTAGTTTGTGTCTCTGTTTCCCATCCACCATGTGCACAGCCTGCCTTCTTGCCACCTAGGACAAACAAAGCATATCCATCAGTCCCCTGCCAGAAATGTGAGCAATGCCTTTCAGATCACATGTAAAGAACCAATGCAAGTTTTAACATTTTCATTTATATCCCGACTTTCCCCTTCAATGGAGACCTAAAATGGCTTATGTTGTTCACCTCTTTTCCAAGGCAGGTCATGAGAGGGAGGACAGGAAGGGTTACATCAGTGCTTAATTCTCATGGCTCATTCTTACAGTCCCAAGGTAATGCCGATTGCCACTTTGGGGTCAGGAAGCAATTTTCTCCAGGCCAGTTTGGCTAGAGATCCTGGAGGTGCTTTGTCTTTCTCTGGGCATGGAACAGGGGTCACATGGGTGTGTGTGTGGGGAGGGGGGCAGTTGTGAATTTCCTTCATTGTGCAGGGGGTTGGACTAGATGACCCTGGAGATCTCTTCCAGCTTTATGATCCTATGATCCTAAGGCATTCATCATTTTGAAATTTTCTGTTAAGTCCCTCTTCATCTGTCTTTTTCCACATACCCCACCCCCCTACACTTGACCTTCATTATTGCATAAATGCTTTATCACCAATAATTTCCTGTCATTTTTGGCATGTTTTTAGACCCACAATAAGCTTTTCTTTAAAGGCAAGATGGGTAGCCATGTTAGTCTGTCTGTAGCAGCAGAAAAAAGCAAGAGTCCAGTAGCATTTCTTCAGAGGAAGAAGTGAACTGTGACTCAGGCAAGTTCATACTCTACCACAAATTTTGTTAGTTTTATAGGTGCTACTGGACTCTTGCTCTTTTCTACTTTAAAGGCAGTGATACTTTGAGATAGGAAGATGTCCATGTTTAAAAAATGCTTTATGGATTAAACACTGCAGGTTGGATGTCCATTGTTGATGCTTATTTCCATTTAGCTGATTTTTTAAAGCAGGATTTGTTGATGTTGGGAAGGTTTTGGAAGGTGAGGATGGGACCAGATGACATGTGGTTGCTTGGCATTAGAACACCAGTAGTGCTCAATTCACATTTGCACAAGAATTTGTACACTGGGGAAACCAAACATTCCTGATGGAATAAATTAGTGCTGCCCTTATTACTTCAAGCAGAGAATCTGGCAGAATTCTGCAGAGGAATCTGATTTTCTAACTTGTATTATTCTGCCCGTGTATCACTTTTAAAGTCTTCTGATCTTTTCGGTTGTTTACTGCTGCTTAAGGAGCGGGGAAAATGCAAAAAAATGAATTTTAAATTAGCTGTTGAAAACGGGCAGGAATTTTAGATGCTGGTTTGGCAACAGCACCAGAAGTTCAGCTTTTGGAAGCTACATGCCCCACAACTGGATAATAAGCAAATTTCAGACAAACAAACTACTAAGAAAGATCGCACAGACTCTTGTAATAAATGGCCTTGTGTCCTCAATAAAGCTGTTTAGTATCATTTGTCTGACATCTGCATAAAATAAATGCTGAACACAATGTGCTATTTCAATTTCAAAATAACTTGAAAGCTCCAGGGTTTTTATTTTAAGCTCTTAAATTTTTATTACTTCAAAACTCTTCCTCTTCATTCTCTGCTTTATTTTTCATTTGTGGATCATTATATTAAAAAAAAGAAATAAAAAAGAATGACAGAAACAACGAAGAGAAGTAAATATCTTCAGTAGATGGGATTCTTTTATGACCTCTAGGTCAGCTTCCCTTGATTAAAAAGCAAGACAAATAAAGAAAGATTTCTTTTATATTCAACGTATGAGTTGTTTTGTACTTTCGTTAGCTGCCAGGTGCTACTTTTCTTGTTCCTCTCAGCCCCCTACAAGCAGTCCCTCTTGTACGGCCTTCTGGCTTATGGGGGCGAGGGTTCAATTTAGTTACTAACAGTGCAATCCTATGCAGAGTTACTCCAGCCTAAGCCCCTTGATTCAATAGGCTTAGACAGGAGTAACTCTGCACAGGTTTGCACTGTAACTGCCAGAAACTTGGAGACAGATTACAATATATTAGGGATCTGTGAGCTTGGATATATCTGGTCTGAATATATATCCAAAAATATCTTATCAATATGTGTGCATGTGTATTTAGGCATCTCGACAGTATTTGGGATCCCATTGCCTGAGAGTCCTGTAAACTTGAAAAAAAAATGTCAAAAAAAGAAGCCTGGAAGCCTTAAAATGGCCACTGTGCATATTTCCAAATATTCCCAGATTTTTTTAAAGACTCAGTTAATCGGTATCCTGAAAAATCCCAAATACAGCAGTGGAGAAATCCAGGGGAAATGAGGGTTCACTTTGCAGATATATCCAGAGACAGTTACATCAGTCACAAATCAATCAATCATAAATCTGTGTTTATTTAATAATAAAATCCTATCATTTAATGTTCATCTAAGCAGTCCTCTTAGCAATGTCAAGAGCTGCCAATTTGTTTGGATTTGCAGAGTTTCTGAGAATGCAGAATTTTTTTTTTAAAAATGCAAACTTGTTCAGCAGGCATTCAAGTACAAACCAAGCAGACTGGGTAATTGGCTGATTATCATATTTCAACACATTAAGTTCAGCTGGAAAACACATTCAATGCAAAATTTATGGATTCCTAATCTGTGTGCAGGAGAGCACTAATCCTCATAGGTCTTGGATTCCGTGTGTATTCGATTCCAGGGGCAAGATAGGAATCTTGCAAGTATAAGAGGACTTTTTACCCAGATAGGAGGGCTGTGCTATATGCAAGTGGACTCAGAGAGATGCAATAAATAAAGGAATAGGGAGGGACCACAATTCCTATATTGTTTAATATGTCAGTCACTGAATCGCTTATGCTCTGTTTCAGCTTCAGCTCTGTATTGAATTTCTGCTGGTTTTTAAAATCTTTGCAAATTTGCTTGTATATACCCATTACATATTTTATAGAAATGTCTTTTATATTGATTGTACTGACTCACTGGCCTGAGTCTCAGTGAGAAAGGTGGACTATAAATAATGTAAATAAAATACAAATAAAATAAATAGCATCTTCCTAACTCTCTTGCAGGCTTCATGGTGATTTGGTTAAGATAGGCCGTTTTCACACGCGCTTGTAAGATTGCGTGATACTCACGGAATGAAGTGTCTTCCTAGCGCGATTTCCTGGCACGATCTCCTTTAATGGCATGATGACATCAGAAATTGCGCCATTAAAGGAAATCATGCCTGGAAATCACACTAGGAAGACGCTTTGTTCCATGAGTTTCATGCGATCTTCCAGAGGCTTTGGCCATGTGGAAATGGCCATAATCTCTGGCATTGCAGAATCCAGATTTATAGTGATATGGACTTTAACAATCATGCCAAGTCATCATTGTCTGGCCAGGATCAGGAGGACTCATTGGACTTTCCAGGTTTAAGGACTGGATTTAATTTTTGCAATAAACAAAAAAATAAATAAAAGGTGTTCTGATATCAAAATCTGAGATAGAAGCAGTCTCTTTGTTCACCTTTAAGAAACTGATTTAGATGTACATTTCCAGTTACATTTCTCATATGGTTATAATTATAAAAAGGTTAAAGAACCATTTTGCAAATGTTGGATGTTCTATAGCAGCAAGTGCTAGCATACAAATTTGAGAGATGGAGGTGTTTTGTAATTTAAATGACACGTCTTACTGAGAAGTGTGTTTGACAAAGAATAGCATTTTTTTAAAAGAATTAGATAAATAAATTATATTTGTGGTCTGTTGTCAAAATGATTAAGTATGGTTGCTCATTCTTAGAATGTTCCAACAGTTTCTGGGAAATAAAGATTTCTATTTAAATTTACTAAAGATGTTGATTCAAACTGATTGGTGGCCATTCGTGTCATTAAGGACTGCTTAGATGAATGAGCTTTCCTAAAACAGCCCTGCAGTTTTGAAGACATGGGATATCCTTTGATGAAAAGCACTCCCAATATCAAAGCTTCCCTGCATATGCATAGGCATTACCTTTAAGTTAGGGATGTATGAACATTCGCCAGTTTGACTCACACCCTGTTTGCTGGCTGTGATCCAGACAACCATATTATCTATGGAAGTCAAAGGGCCATGAGAACAAGAGACCTGATTTTTCAGTGATCATGGGTGTTCAGCAAGTTGTTTTACTGTGTGCCTGACTAATCATGCAGTACAGCATAACTAGCTTTTTGTGCATGCTTATTCTCACACAGCTCAATTGAGTTCTATTGCTTCCTCATCCTTGCTGCATAACTGCTTTGTTCAACAAGCAACTGTTTAAATAGACAATTGGATCACTCACGAATTCTACAGAACAGTCATCAATAAATCCTGTGTTTCAATGAATTCCAACCTTTCTCTGTTTGTCAGGGTAGTCCCTAGTTGCACTAATGGCTGCCGACCAGTATGAACTGGCAGTGTCTATGTGCATGAGCTGTTTTGGTAAAAGAATCATAGAATCATAGAGTTGGAAGGGGCCATACAGACCATCTAGTCCAACAAACTTAGCAGGCATTTGGGTTTGCTCAATATGAACTGAAAAGACCAGATGGTTGATAACTATCTTCTAACATGGCAAGTTCAACCTTGGCAGCACCTACTTTGGGTAGGCAGGAATGCTTTGACTTGAGAATGCTGTGAGATGGGCAGGGGATGTCAGAGAGACCCACATGCTTTCAAGTGAATGATTCCCACTCTCTTGCATCTGAGAAGTGGTAAGTGACTTACCTTCAGTCTACATTAGTATCAATATAATAAGTTTTCAGTCTAGCCTATTGTGAGAACTACATTGTATATGTGTGCCATGTACCAGTAATTTCAGTGATATTGGTACCAAATGTAATTTGATGGTATTGGCTGTGATGAACAAATTAGTGCCGTAATTGCCACCATAGCCTCTATGTTGTCAGCTCTGGAATACCTTGTTGTCATGGCGTTTGGGCTTCTATAAATGATATGGCGATTTGGATCATAATCTCTGGCTTGCTTGCTACAGAAGGAGCTTTGCAAGGACTTCCGTTCATTGCTAAATGCTTGTTTCCATCTTAAAAAGGTACAAGTGGGGAAAACCATAAAATGAAGTGCATTTTAAAATATAGACAGAAATGCTCATTTGATTTCTTTCACAGTGCATAATTTACAATGTTTATCAAAAACACATCTGCAATGAATATAAATCCGTCTTTTGCAGGTTCTTTTTTAAAAATCTCAGCGACACAGAGATTTAGTTTTTTTACCTCTAACAATGAATTCTTGATGTTTTTTAAAATATATTATTCACAGACTGGCAGTCAATAACAGAAAATTACATGTTCAAGATTAATTTTCTTTTTACATGAAAATGTTGTAACCAAATTAGTGCATATCATCCATATGATCACATGGCTCAAACAGAGAATCAAGTGAGGCCTGAATAAAACACAGCGTACTACCTAGAGTAAGCCACACAACTGGTGGTCAAACTCCTACAGGGCGATCAGTCAGAAACTCACACTGCAATCCTCTGCATGTCTACAAGAAGTAAATCCATTGGGCCATATCCTACCATTCATGTGCACAAGGCACACAGTTTCCCACATTCCTTTCCTTTCCTGCAGCTCTTTCTGACCCTGGTATGATACCTTTCCTGAGGTTGTAGGATCCATGCAGAGAAACAAAGAGGAGAGTTAGTGGACTGAAGCAAAGAGGGAGAAGGGGCTGAAATTGACATCTTTCCTCAGTGGAGCTGAGTTTGCAGAAGAGAAAGGCAGAGAAAAGTCAGCTCATTGTTTTCCTTCCTCCAGCCCTAGCAACCCTCACAGCTGTTCCTCTGGGCAGTCCTGCAATCCCAGGAATGTTATTTTCAAGGACTGAAAAGGTTTGCAAAAGCAGAGAGGAACATGGAAAAACAAGGTATTCTGGGCAAGAATCAGGGCTTTTTTTCAGGGGGAACATGGGGGAACGGAGTTCCGGAACCTCTTGAAAATGGTCACATGGCTGGTGGCCCCGCCCCCTGATCTCCATACAGAGAGGAGTTTAGATTGCCCTCCGCGCTGCTCAGCGGTGTGGAGGGCAATCTAAACTCCCCTCTGTCTGGAGATCAGGGGGCGGGGCCACCAGCCATGTGACCATTTTCTCTGAGGGCAACCCACTGAGTTCCACCACCTCTTTTCCCAGAAAAAAAGCCCTGGCAAGAATGTTAGGATATTGCCCACTATGTTTACTCTCAGGTGAGGGTCACAGGATTGGACCCTTAAATCTGGATGAATAATTCTGAAACCCAAGAAGGAGATCCAAAGAACTGGGCAATGAGCTCTGTGGTTTTTGTTATGAGAACAAGTCTCCTATTTCTCACGGCAACTGTTGTTGAAAAGCAGGAGAGTTTCACATACAGGTTGATCAGATATGGAGGTCAACTGCTGGACCTACCTAAATAGTATTTTAGATCCAAGCCCAAGTTTCCATCACATTTCCTAGTATTTAAAGCAATTACAAAAAAAAAAATTAAAAAAATCCTATTAAAATCATCAATATAAACATACAACCTGTTAACTATTTGAAGGAATTTTTCTTGTACCTACTAGGTTTCAGTTATTTGTAAAGAAGAAGCAGAAGACTGAACCCTTACAAGGAAAAAGAAATACTTTAGGAA